>NC_133332.1:267847785-268165285 GCF_042186555.1 Aquarana catesbeiana
TGCCTTCCTTAACCACCTAGACTCCCATCTGCAGCAGTCAGCCGTAGGGTCCACTACCTTTGCGGTGCACTCCTGACTCCAACAGTGTGCATCTGACACCTGGCCTCAGGTGACCTGACAGAAACCTCAGCAACATGTTGTCCAGCACCAGGAAATTATAACCTCACAGGGTCTGGAAATGTATTGCACAAACCTTTCTTCAAGGACTCCTGAAGATGTTTCATCCTCTGCTCCCTCTGCAAAGGTAGGATGAGTTTTACAACCTTACCCTTGTAACATGGATCAAGAAGGGTTGCCAGTCAGTAATGATCCCTTTCCTTGATACCACGAATCCTAGGGTCCTTATGCTGCATGGCCTCCCTGATTCTGCAAAGCCTGCGAAAGTTTGCAGAGGCACTCGATTCTGAGTCCTCTGGGTCACTAAGGATCACATGATCCGTAACAACCTCCTCCCAGCCACGTACAACTCCTTGGGTTTCTGGGGACTGAAAACCATCCCTTGAAGACTGCTGCTGAGTGTTATCCTCCATGTCCATGCTGACACAATTCTCCTCCTCCTCCACCTCTTCTTCCTGTGTGTTTGGCGGACCCACAGGAAAAATATCTGGATAAAGGGGGCCTTGAGAGGTAAGGAAGTCCTCCTCTTCCTCATCCTCACACTGTTCTGCCTCAAATGCCCTGTCCATTATTCCATGAAGCGTGTGCTCCAACGGGAAGACAAGAGGGACAGTATCACTGATGCATGCATTGTCGCTGCTTACCATCCTCGTGGCCTCATCAAATGGTGGCAGGACAGTGCATGCATCCTTGATCAGTAGCCACTGGCGTGGCGAAAATAAGTCAAGCTCCCCTGACCCTGTCCTGTTGCCATACTCACACAGGTACTCATTGATGGCCCTCTGCTGCATGTACAGCCGCTGCAGCATTGTCAACATTGGTGGACATAAATGAGGCGGTTGGTGGGCAGGTTGCATTCCCTTTGAATGTCAGCCAGCCAAGCACTGGCATTGTATGACCATTTGAAATGACCACAGACTTTTCTGGCCTGCCTCAGGAGATCTTGTAAGCCTGGGTACCTGCTCAAGAACTGCTGCACCACCAAATTCAGGATGTGTGCCAAACATGGAACATAGGTCAAGTGTTGGTGCCATTGTCGCATACAACCATTTCTGGCTGAAGCGGGCGTGGTGTCAACCACCTCTGAGCCTGGCCCTGCAGAGCTGACAGAATCTCTGCCCCAGTGTGGCTCCTGTCCCCTAAACAGTGGTTTAACCTTAAACTATGTAGAGGGTTCTTTATTGTAAGAGCGGCAAGGATGTGGAATTCCCTTCCACAGGCGGTGGTCTCAGCGGGGGGCATCAGTAGTTTCAAGAAACTATTAGATAAGCACCTGAATGACCGCAACATATATACAATGTAATACTGACATATAATCACACACATAGGTTGGACTTGGACTTGTGCCTTTTTTCAACCTCCCCTACTATGTAACTCCGCATGGCATCTTTTTGCCTGAGTGCTTGCGTAGCCCCTTGAACGCTTACAGAGCACCGCTGGTTCAGAGAACAAATCTGCAGAAGAGGCCATAGAGGCCATAGAGGAAGAAGAAGAGGAGGGGGTGGGGGAGAGAGCTGTGGCAGAATCACCACTAGCATTTTGGAGGCGTGGTGGCGGAACAAGCTCCATCAATTCTGAACCCTGTCCTGCATCCTTCCCAGCTGCCAGCAGAGTTACCCAGTGCGCCGTGAAGGAAAGGTAACATCCCTGCCCATAGCAGATTGGCAGCAAGTACTTGGGACATCTATTGCTATACCTTCATTCCTCTCAGTTCAGGTTTTCAAGAGGACTGGAGTAGGGTTGGAGGTCCCAGATGAGTAGCAAGGAGAAGTCCGCCTTTTTCTTTGATGTGGGTCTTTCAAGTGCTGTTGCCAACAGATATTGTAATTATGAATATATTTAATTTATTTATATTTAATGAATATATTTTTGTTAGCTTTTATCTATGTAGGGTGGAACATATTATCTTCACAGAAATCTCTGGTAGACCAGACAAGTCGGTGCCTAGGCTTGTGTATACAAACAATGGGATCCAAACCTCATTGTTTTACACATACTCACTTCAAAGGATCCCATACTGGGATATGCAATGAAGGGAGGCCAACCCGTAATCAATACTTAACTTCCCGAGAAAATTCAAGTTAAGCTCCTGCTCAGAATAGTCACAAGGATTTGTATTAAAGGGGGCTGACTTATGCAAAGTATAGGGATTGGAGATGTAGCCAGTCCTTAACCAGGAATAGGGAAGCTCACCAATCAGAGCCATGCTATGCCAACCAGTGAGGCATCAGCATGCAATGATACACACAGACTAGATGAGAGGGAAACACACACTTTTATGGGAGAGCAACCATCAGTATGGAACCTTGGTGCAAAGGGTAATTATGGGAAACGTCTGCATTTTACTTGTAACTAAATATGTTTGCAGATTAATGTTTTCAGGAATATACTCTGTATTCCTTCATGTAATTCTCTTATTTAAATATTTTCTTCCTTGGTCTAGACTATAGATAGATGGTTGTGTATTGGATAGACTTTCAACTACTCCCCAATAAATGTTGTTCTTGTGTTAAAGCTTTCACTTATGGTCAAAGAACTCTCATTTAACCCAAATCAAATCTGAGAGATATTAAATCTCAAACATAGTATACGGGAAAAAGACTGCATGGGAGGTCGTCATATGTCTGGTCAAGCATGTGGTGCCCAAGCGGCTGCTGTTCCGCTTCAGACATAGGTTGCAAACAGCAACAGTGCGATCTGCTGAACACATGTCCAAAAAGGCCCACACCAAGAAACTTTTCAAAATCAGCAGGGAGTAAGCAGCGCCCTGCACCTGCGGAACTCTGTGGTGTGATGCAGTAGGGTGGCTGCCCTTAAGCTGCCCCTAGAAGACATCCTGCCTCGTTGGAGTTGTGCCTCCTCCTCTATTCTATCAGGCAACCAAGTAGAGTCAGTGACCTGATCATCCCCTCCCTCCTCGTCACTGGAGCAAACTTGGCACTATGCTGCAGCTGGGGGAACATGACTGCCAGTTTCTTGTCCTTCTTGGGCACCCCCTCTCTCTAGGCTCACGTTACTCCCTTCCTCAACCTGGGAACCAACATCAGAGTCTTCAAATCGCTGCGCATCCTCCAGCAGCATGTACTCGACACTGTTCGAATAGTTTGGGGGACTCCTCCATGCATGATGGTTGGGCTACGGAAGGAGTGACTGTGGACAAGGAGCAGGTGGAATAGGCCGCTTTGGCAGCTGAATAAGAAGGAAAACTACTCTGAGCCTGGGTGACAGAGGATGAGGACGGCTTTGTTATCCACTCCACCAACTCTTCTGCATGTTCTGGCTCAATAACACGGCCAGCAGCAGAAAAAAAGGACAAGTGTGCCCCACGGCCACCGGCAGAGGATGCACCAGGTCCATGACCAGCACAGTTGACTGTAGACACAGAGCCTGCTTGCCCTCTTTTAGTGGCCTGTGAGCGTCTGCCTCTCCTTGGTAGCTTTCTGGACATGATGTATATTTTGTTTTGCAACACCGCACTACACTGTATTGTGTACTGTGTAAACCACCAGAAAAGTAGTAACAACTGCACTACGGCTGCACTGTATTGTAATTACAATTTTTTATTTAATATTTCACAGCAGGGCCTGTTCCTGCTCTCAACGAGAGTATCTGTGAGGCTTTACAGTGTTGTGCCACCACCACCGCCTAAGGCCCAATTTTTCTGCCCCTGTTTTACAGGGGCACGTAATTACAATTTTTTATCTAATATTTCACAGCAGGGCCTGTTCCTGCACTCAACAAACGTATCTGTGAGGCTTTACAGTGTTGTGCCACTACCACCACCGCCTAAGGCCCAATTTTTCTGCCCCTGTTGTTAGGGGCATGTAATTAAAATTCTAATCACTGCTCCCGAAAAAACGGTCATTTTTAAAACTTTTTTTTGCATTGATAGGGGCAGGACCCGGGTCCCCAAACACTTTTCATGACAATAACTTGCATATTAGCCTGTAAAAGTAGCACTTTTGATTTTTCATGTTCGAGTCCCATAGACTTTAACAGGGTTCGCGTGTTTGCACAAATTTTTGGTCTGTTCGCATGTTCTGCCGCGAACTGAACCAGGGGGTGTTCGGCTCATCCCTAGCTGACAGGGAGCTGTGACTTTCCTGCATGGTATGCCCACTGCTGTGGATATGTCTGGTCTTGTCACAGTGGCAACATATAGCAGTTTACCAATTGTTTTGCAATACATGTCATTGTTGGGTAGCAAGTTTTCTGCTTCATTGCTCTTTTGATAGCCTGGTTCCATAGGAGTTTTCACTTCCTTTGCATCTTGCATATGGAGTTGTTCCAAGATTTCCGAGATTTTCTGAGATTGGTTGAGAAGATAACTTCCATCTTTATCTCTTTCTATTTGGATTCCCAGATAGTCGATAATCTTCCCTAGCTCTTTGATTTCAACATTTTCTTTCAGCTTGTGAACTATCTGATTGTATTCCCCTTATTTTTCAAAACAGGTTATAATGTCATTGACATAGATAGGGATGTATACCCATCTGTCTTCTCGATTCCTGGAGTAGAGACAGGGGTCTGCTGTACTTCTTGAGAATCCCTCTCTAGTAAGTACTTAATTCACTTTCTTATTCCAAATCCTTGCAGATTGCTTAAGACCGTAGATGCTCTTCTGAAGTTTAAACACAAGGTTGTCTTCTTGCTCAAACCCTGGTGGTTGCTCCATGTAGAGGTCTTCCTTAATGTCTTCATGTAGGAAATAAGTTTTAACGTCTAGGTGTTTCGCTTGCACGCCCTTCCCGGCTGCAACGCTAAGAAGCACTTTGATGGTTTAGTGTTTTACGACTGGAGCGAATGGTTCATCGTAATCTTCACCGAATTTCTGGGAGTTACCATTGGCAACTAGTCTGGCTTTGTATTTGTGGATTTTCCCTTCTGTGTCTGGCTTTACTTTGAAAGTCCACTTACTTCCTATAGTTTCACGGTTAGAAGGGAGCGCTGTGAGTGTCCAGGTTTTATTTCTCTGAAGTGACTTTAATTCTTCTTCTTCTGCCTTTCTCCATTTATTGGCTTCAGGTTTTGACAGTTTTTCTATGTCTTCCCAGGATGTTGATTCAAGTATGCTGTATGTTTTGACAGTGTATGACAGCTTGCAGGGTAGTATCCCCTTTGTAGTCCGAGTGGATCTTCTGATTTTAGGCAGTTAAGCAGGATCTGGTGGGGAACTTGATTTAGGTCCTGTGAGTTCCACCTCTTGTTCTGACTCCTGTACAGGTTCACTTTGGTAAACCTTTTTTTCTGGTTTGCTGGGCATTTTCAATTCCCAGCTTTCAGGGATCGATGTTTCGGGTGATGAGCTCTCATCAAAATAAACACTATAGATTATTGTCACTTTGTCAGTCTTTGGGTGTAGGATTCTGTAACCCTTAGTTTGCTCACTGTAGGCTAATAGAATGCCTTCTATGGCTCTATTCTACAGCTTGGATCACTTCTCACTTGGAATATAGGCATATGCTTTACATCCAAACACTCTGATTTGCCCGATGCTAGGTTTTAATCCATGCCACATTTCGAATGCAGTACTTTTAACAGCTCTTGAGGGTAATCTGTTCTGTATGTAGGTTGCAGTCATTACTACTTTTCCCCAGTACTTGTGAGGTAGGTTGGTATCCAACAACATGCACTTGGCCAATTCAATAAGAGTGCAATTTATCCTTTCTGCTACACCCTTTTGTTCAGGAGTGTATGGTGTGGTTGTCTGGTGTACTATGCCTTGTCTCTTCAGGTATGATGCCCTTTCTTTGCTTATGTATTCTGCCCCATTGTCAGTGTGTATTATTCCTGGTTTTCATTGGAATTTGTTGCTAGACATGGCAACAAACTCTTGAAGTTTCTCTGATTTTTCATTGTTCTGTTTCATTAGATAAGCAGCTGTGTACCTGGAATAATCATCAATGAAAATCTGTTTCCACCTGTCTTGTGAGTTTTCATTGGATTGCATACGTCACTGTGCATGAGCTGCAGTGGGTAGGTGGTTTTTCTTTGCAAGGCCTGTGTAAGGGGAGCACGTGTGGCTTTTGCTTCAATACAGCACTTGCATTTCATGGGCACTTTGCAAGGCACTATTGTCAAATCTTCTGCTAAACCTCTCTTTATAATGTCCTGTATAGCTTCTGTACTTCTGTGCCCCAGCCACCTGTGGCATAAGTGAATACATCTGCTGTATACATCATTAGAGACTATATTGGCTTGCTGGTCTGTGGTGATGAACCTGTATAGGTGATCATCCAGTTTTTGTGAGGAATCGCTTATTATTGTGAATTGTGCATTCATCACCCTGGAACTTAATGGTGAGACTGTTGTTTGCAAGACTTTTCACTGATAGAAGGCTGCCTTCTAGTTGTGGAACATACAGCACTTTCTTTACAAGGATACTGTGCTTGCTGCCTTGTTGTGTAATGCAGTTCAGGAAGCCCTGGCCTTTACCTTCTACAGTGATGCTTTTCCCATTTGCTAGGAAAACTTGTCTTTTGCACTGTAATCAATGTTTGTGAAGAAGGTTTCATCGTCATGTGGCTTGTCGCACCTGAGTGGCCTGCTGCTCTGTGTCACTTTAAAGGTGCCACTCCATGATGTGTCTGCAGTTTCCTTTGTGGCTGCTTTGACTCTTTCTTTTGTGGATAGCTCTAACTTTCGCCGTTTGGCTTTCCAGATGGAACAGTCCTTTTTTAAGTGCCTGGTCCTCTTACAGGATAGGCTCTGCTTTCTTTGTTGTGGTTTTGCCTTTGTACATCTTAAGAATTTTGTAATCATGGTGCGTATTTTCTTTCCTTTTGTCATATTCATCAATTAATTCGCCTTTGACATATTCTAGCATTAGCTCCTGCTCGGGTCTGGTTTCTAAAGCATTAATAAGAGCAGTATATGTCTCTGGAAGGCTGCAGAGGAACAGAGGAACAGGGCAACAATATGGTTATTCTTGTTGTCCTCTCCGATAGCGCGCAGCTGCTCTATGATTTCTAGCATATCTTTCATGTAGTCACACCTTTGCTGGCCTTCTTCTAGCCTCATCTTATACAGCTAGTAATCAAGACTGTTATGTTAATAACACATCACAGAATGTAACCTCATGGCTAACAATAGACAGTATAAGAAATAGATTTGAAAAATTTTACATAAATAAGTCACCAGGACCAGATGGCTTTCACCTGAGGGTCCTAAAGGAACTCAGTCAGGTGATAGCGAGACCATTGTTCCTAATTTTTATGGACAGTTTACTGACTGGGATGGTACCAGCTGATTGAAGAAAAGCCAATGTGGTACCAATATTTAAAAAAGGGCTGAGATATATCCCCGGGAACTACAGGCCAGTTAGTCTAACATCAGTAGTCTGCAAGCTATTGGAGGGGATGACAAGGGACCGAACAACCCCCCGTTCGGTTCGCACCAGAACATTCGAACATGCCAAAAAGTTTGTTCGAATATGCGAACGCTGTTATGCCGCGTACACACGATCGGGATTTTGGTCGGAAAAAGATATGATGGCTTTTCCGACGGTATCCCGCTCAAGCTTGCCTTGCATACACACGGTCACACAAAAGTTCGGTGAACTTTCGACCATCAAGAACGCGGTGTCATACAACACTACAACGAGCCGAGAAAATTAAGTTCAACGTTTCTGAGCATGCGTCCAATTGTTTCCGAGCATGCGTAGGAATTTTGCACGTCGGAATTGCTACAGACGATCGCATTTTCGGATAAGAACTTTTTCCGACCGAAAAATTGAGAACATGCCTTCAATCTTTTGCTGGCTGGAATTCCGCCAGCAAAAGTCCAATGGAGCATACACAGGGTCGCATTTTCCTACCAAAAGCTCTCATCGGTCTTTTGCTGGCCGAATTTCCAATAGTGTGTACGCGGCATTAAAGTCTATGGGACACGAACGTGAAAAATCAAAAGTGCTAATTTTAAAGGCTTATATGCAAGTTTTTGCCCTAAAAAGTGTTTGGGGACCCGAGTCCTGCCCCAGGGGACATGTATCCATGCAAAAAAAGTTTTAAAAACTGACGTTTTTTCGGGAGCAGTGATTTTAAGAATACTTAAAGTGAAACAATAAAAATGAAATATTCCTTTAAATATTATGCCTGGGGGGCGTCTATAGCATGCCTGTAAAGTGGCACAGTTTTCCTGTGTTTAGAACAATACCACAGTAAAATGACATTTCTAAAGGAAAAAAAGTCATGTAAAACTGCTTGGGGCTGTAATGTATTGTCGGGTCCTGGAAATATACATGAAAATCATTGAGAAAAACAGCATGGGTCCCCCCAGCCCATTACAAGGATCTTTGGGTCTGGTATGGATATTAAGGGGAACCCCGCACCCAAATTTAAATACTATACGGCCTGCCCTAAATACGCTGCAGAAAATTGGGCCTTAGGTGTTGGTGGTGACAGAACACTGTAACCCCTCACAGTTACGCTTGCTGGGCGCAGGAAGGGGCCCTGCTATGAAATATTATATCAAGAATTGTGATTATATGCCCCTGTTAAACAGGGGCAGAAAAATTGGGCCTTAGCCAGTGGTGGTGGTGCCACAACACTGTAACCCCTCACAGTTACACTTGGTGGGTGCAGGAACAGGCCCTGCTGTGAAATATTTGATCAAAAATGGTAATTACATGCCCCTGTTAAAAAGGGGCAGAAAAATTGGGCCTTAGGCAGTGGTGGTGCCCTAAACCAAAAATATTGTTGGTCAGCTAGCATCATCAAGATTAAGGAGGAATAGGATAGTCACTCAACATAGGCAGTCTTCAAGGGATCCCACATCCATAGAAAAATCAATCAGTTACATCAGGATCAGGTGCTTGATAGCTGCTGCTGATCCAAGACTGATTCATTTTTATGAATGTGAGCCTATCAACAGGCCAGTAGCTCAATTGCATATTGAGCAAGTTCTGGCCAGTGGTCCATCCTCAAGACCCAGTAACCCAGTGGATGGTCTGTTGGAAAGGTCTCCAAGTCTGCTCTTGCCCCAAGATATTCCTGCACCATGTAATGCAGACGTTAGCGATGGTTGCTTGAACCTATCAGACCTTGGCGTTGAGGACTAAAAAATTGTCTAAAAGGCATTGGTCAGCTGGCCACCTTCTCCACCGCTCTTCCTCTGACTGACCGAAGCCTCAGCAACACGTTGTTCAGCACCAGGAAATCATAACCTCCCAGGGTCTGGAAACGCATTGCACAAACCTTTCTTCATGGCCTCCTGAAGATGTTTCATCCTCTGCTCCCTCTGCGAAGGCAGGATGAATTCTGCAACCTTAGCCTTGTAACGTGGATCAAGAAGGGTTGTCAGCCAGTAATGATCCCTCTCCTTGATACCACTAATCCTAGGGTCCTTTCGCAGGCTTTGCAGAATCAGGAAGGCCATGCAGCGTAAGTTTGCAGACGCATTTGATTGTGAGTCCTCTGGGCCACTGAGGATGATGTTGTTGGAAACTACCTCCTCCATACCACGTACAATTCCTTGGGTTTCTGGGGACTGAAAACCATCCCTTGAAGACTGCTGCTGAGTATTATCCTCTACATTCATGCTGACACAATCCTCCTCCTCTTCTTCCTGTGTGTTTAGTGGGCCCACAGTAATGCTATCTGGATAAAGGGGGCTTTGAGAGGTAAGGAAGTCCTCCTCTTCCTCCCGCTGTTCTGCTCAAGTGACCTGTCCATTATTCCACAAGGAAGACAAGAGGGATAGTATCACTGATGCATGCATTGTCGCTGCTCACCATCCTCATGACATCCTCAAATGGTTACAGGACAGTGCATGCATCCTTGATCAGTAGCCACTGGCGTGGCAAAAAAAATCCAAGCTCCCCTGACCCTGTCCTGGTGCCATACTCACACAGGTACTCATTGATGGCCCTCTGCTGTGAGTGCAGCCGCTGCAGCATTGCCAATATTGAGTTCCACCTGGTGGGCAAGTCACAAATGAGGCGGTTGGTGGGCAGGTTGCATTCCCTTTGAATGTCAGCCAGCCAAGCACTGGCATTGTATGACCGGAGGAAATGACCACAGACTTTTTTGGCCTGCCTCAGGAGATCCTGTAAGCCTGGGTACCTGCTCAAGAACCGCTGCACCTCCAAATTCAGGACATGTGCCAAACATGGAACCTGTTGAAGGGCAGAGAGGTTGGTGCCATTGTCGCATACAACCATTCCTGGCTGAAGCTGGCGTGGCGTCAACCACCTCTGAGCCTGCCCCTGCAGAGCTGACAGAATCTCTGCCCCAGTGTGGCTCCTGTCCCCTAAGCAGACCAACTCAAGTACCGCATGCCATCTTTTTTCCTGAGTGCTTGCGTAGTCCGTTAACGGAGCATCACTGGTTCAGAGGAAAAATCAGAAGAAGAGGCCATAGAGGAAGAAGAAGAGGAGGAAGTGGAGGAGAGAGCTGTGGCAGAATAATCACTAGCATTTTGGAGGCGTGGTGGCGGAACAAGCTCCAACAATACTGAACCCTGTCCTGCATCCTTCCCAGCGGTCAGCAGAGTTACCCAGCGTGCTGTGAAGGAAACTTCCCTGCCCATGCCTGCCGAACCATAAGTCAGCGTTAATATGCACCTTACTGTCCAACAAGGCCAAAATTATGCCTTCCACATGGCGATAGAGAGCCGGAATGGCCTTCCATGAAAAAAAATGGCGTTTTGGAGCCTGCCACTGAGGTACAGCACATTCCACAAATTCACAGAAGGGGGCAGAGTCTACCAGCTGAAAAGACAGCAATTGCAGTGCTACGGTAGCAGTTTGGCCAAGCTAGCATTCAGACGCTGAGCATGTGGATGGCTGGGACCAAATTTATTTTTACGGTTTAGCAACTGGGGTAGGGAAATTTGCCATTTAAAATCAGATGGAGGTGTACTGATAGCAGATTGGCTGCAAGTACTTATGACCCCTATTGCTATACCTTCATTTCTCTCAGTGCAGGTTTTTGAGAGGACTGGCGGTATAGTGGGGTTGGAGATCTCAGATGAGGTGCAAGGAGAAGTCCACCTTTTTCTTTGATGTGGGTCTTTGTGCTGTTGCCAACGGACTGCATGGGAGGTCGTCTGTAAGAGAATCCCGGGTAACAAGTGCACAGTGGTGCGCAGGCATGGACATTCCAGGAAATGCACTAGAAAGGACATGTATTGGCACATGCGCAAGCGCGCACGTGCACGCATTGACGCCAGTCTGCCTATTTAAACCTGTCAGTGACATGCATACTTTTACACGTGCGCGCATTGGCGCCAGTCCGAATATTTAAACCTGCCAGTGATATGCATACTTTGCTGAGTGGTCTTTTCAGCTAGTGCCTGCTTACCCAATCCATACCAGTTTCCTGTATCCTGACCGACTTGCCTGAACCTCCTCTTGACCTCTGCCTGCCTACTTGTGACCCCGGCTTGTGTTTGACTCCGTTTCTGCCTGATGTTCCTGTGCCTCATTGCCCGACTGTGTACCGAACCTGGCCTGTGTCCCATCTCTGCCTTTGCCTCACGTCTCGGTGCCTGCTCCGTCCAGCTGTTGATGACCCCCTGGCTTACGTCCCAGCTACGCCTCCAGCTGCTGATTCAGCAACATGGAGCTCCTGTCTTCAGTTCTGGTTCAGCACTCCCCAGCCACCTGGTTCCTGCCAGAGTCCAGTCAGAGTCATCTTCTACCTCGGTCCTCATGCCACTCTGGGTCCTCCACTCCCTGTCATCACTATCAGGGGTGTTGGACAGGAGGTGCAAGAGAAGCCCCCTCTACAGCTCAATCTCCATCAAGTACGTGACAGTACCACTTAGCCAGATGTCGGAGATTGAGAGAGGGGCTTCGCCTCTGGAGTCGCTATGCCAGCAACTTGCCTCTCTGACCCAGGCAGTCAGCACCTTGCAGGGAAGTTATCTGCAACTGAAAGATCGTTTTCAATCCACAGTCTCCTACTCTACGATCCCCAAACCTGCTACTGCATCTGGCTGCCCCACATCCGGACCGATGGTATCTGCATTCACAGGAGCCATGCCTCGACCTGAACCACGAGTTCCTGCACCAGAGCAGTTTTCAGACGATTGGCACAAGTTCCGTGCCTTTAAGAACTCTTGTGAACTTTACTTCTCCCTGCAGCCAAGAACTTTCTCACTAGAGACCACCAAGGTTGCGTTCACCATATCCCTGCTTCTCGAAGAATCTCAGTCATAGGCCCATCAGCTCCTGGAACAAAATAGTACGATTCTGGACTCTCTAGCCTCCTTCTTCGAAGCAATGTCCCAGCTCTACGATGACCCCTAGCGTACAGCCACTGCAGAATTAGCCCTTCATACCCTGCGCCAGGGTCATCGACCCGCCGAGGACTATACTGCAGAATTCCGCCTGTGGGCCTCTGATACAGGTTGGAACAAAGCAGCCTTGCAGCATCAGTTCCGCCTTGGCCTGTCTGAAGGCCTTAAAGATGAACTTGCTCGAGTTGGGGTCCCCAGCTCTCTTGACAACCTCATTAATCTCGCTATCCAGCTTGACCGCAGGTTTAGAGAAAGGAGAATAGAAAGTCTGGCATCACCTCTATACCAATAAATATGTGGGCAAGGCCCATGCAGCTAGGACTTTTTCACTCCCCACTTTCTAATGAAGAAAGGCTGCAAAGATGGCAGAAGGACTTATGCCTATACTGTGGGGTGGCAGGTCATTATCTTCAGAACTGCCCAGTGCGGCCCGCAAAGACCAAGTCCAAGACCAAGTTAACTCCTTCTGCATATCTTGCTAACTGCTCAGCGGGGAGAGGGTCTACTCATATTACATTATCCCTTTCATTTCAGTTCCCCGAAGGGAACATCCAAGTACCTGCCATAATAGACTCAGGTGCCTGCAGTTGCTTTATGGATAAAGACTTTGCCTTATAGGGCGTACACACGGTCGGACTTTGTTCGGACATTCCGACAACAAAATCTTAGGATTTTTTCCGACGGATGTTGGCTCAAACTTGTTTTGCCTACACACGGTCGCACAAAGTTGTCGGAATTTCCGATCGACAACCACGCGGTCACGTACACCACGTACGACGAGACTAGAAAAGGCCGGTTCAGAACCAAGCGCGGCACCCTTTGGGCTCCTTTTGCTAATCTCGTGTTAGTAAAAGTTTGGTGAGAGACGATTCGCGCTTTTTCAGACTCGTGGCTTTCAGATCGTTTTCTGCCGTTCAGTTTGTGCTTGTGGGTTTGTATCTGCTCTTCAGTGCGTGCAGCAAGTTCTGCGTGACTTTAGGTAGTCATTGTATTCTTGTTCGTTCGTTACTGGTTTTTAGGTCGCTCTTCACAGGCCTTGCTGTTCTTCAGTGCGTTCTGTTACTTCGTTCTGAGCAGCCGACCGTTTTCTAGCCATGTTTCGTATGCGTACTCCTCGTAGAGTTTGTGCTGTGCGGGCGCTTGGTGTTGGGGTCCTGACCTTGACACAAGTCCAGTCCATGAACAGGGTGGGGAGGAGTTCATGGACCAAGAATTGGTTGCTTCAGCGTGACCAGTTCTGTCATATGCCTTTGCCCTGTGAGATCCGTGAGAATAATCCTGGTGATTTCAGGAACTTTATCAGGATGATGGACCCCGTGTTTCACCATTTGTTGGCTTCGCTGACCCCCTATATCAGCAGGCAGGATACCTGCATGAGGCAAGCCATCACTCCGGAGCAGAGGTTGGTCGCTACCTTGCAGTATTTGGCCACAGGGAGAAGTCTGCAGGACCTCAAGTTCTCTACAGGCATCTCCCCCCAGGCTCTTCTTTGTGGACATTTACTGCTTGTGTTTGTTTTAGCTGACCCTGACAGAAATGTGTGGAGTCCAGAAAATGTCGTGATTGTGTAACCTTATTATACAAAGCACTGTTGGCTGTTATTTACTAAATGCAAAGACACTTTTCACTACAAGTGCACTTGCAACTGCACTGAAACTGCACTTGTAGTGCAAAGTGGATTTGCCCTTAGGAAATTACCCCATTTTCTCATAAAACAACAATTACATCACCCCAAAAGTGTTGTAGCGTTGAGACAATAATCCACACATTCTTGATGAACAATCTTTTTAATACCTGCACAATCACATGTGCATTTACCAAAGGTTTTTCTGACAAACCAACATGTTTGTTGTATAACAATTTTTGTGGTGTCATTATCCAAAATCAAAATGTGCATTTTATAGAAAACAGGCCTGTGTAAAACCCACAATAAAGACACAAATCTTGATCTTACAAAGTTCACATTTGGTAGAACTGGAAGGCAATATCAGACATAAGTATTTAGGAACTGTGTTTGATATTGCGTTCAGATGGGGGGAAATCACCCCAGGAAAAGCCAAATTTGTAAGATGCACACAAATTTCACAATGTCAACATGTGCTATCTGCCATCATGGGGGATGAAGGGACGTGTTTTGGGGGAGAAAGCCCTTCCTCACCACTGCTTTATTATTGAGGAAGGGGTTGCACCCCCAAAATGCGTCCATTGATCTCCCGTGATGGCAGATAGCACATGTTGACACACTGTGTGCATCCTCCAAATTTGGCTTTGGGAAAAATCACAAAAACATTTCGCACATTGTAGCAGACAAAAGAAGAAAGTGATTTGGAGGGGTTTTAAACTCGCCCCAAAACATCCATGATGTTTTTATATTTTAGAATAACATCATTGATGTTTTGCTTGATGATTTCCAATTGTAAATTACACCCCATGATCTCCCCGATCAGGATCTGGGCACTTTCGGATGTGAACGGATCTTCATCCACAACCTCACGATCACCTAAAAAGAGAGGAACCCCAAAATAAATTAGGTTTCCAAAAAAATGCCGCCATCCATCTCTTATCTGAGCCTGTGGTTGCAGACACTCACCTGTTGTGGTGACTAGTTCCACCACGTCTTCTTCCTCCTGCTCATCTTGTGTTGGTGGGATTTCCCCTTCTTCCAGAGGGGGGGGGGCTCTGGTCTCCTCGGATGAGGGGTGTCCTCCGAGTCTTTTCTCCCCTATGTAAAACAAAAATGGTATAATTAGCACACAGATATTTAATGTCAGAACTATAAAGATGAAACTTTGCTTGGAAGTGGGGTACAATTATCTATTTTAGCCGAGTTCCAAGATGTAGCTTTTTTAGTGTCCTTTGTCAAGCTGCAATACTTTACCTGTTTAGTACAAGCTTCACAGATGGAGACCCCCCTATAGTATACACTGGAGCACCTGTGTGGCCCCCCTAATAAAAATGGTGTTCTGGTGTCCCACACTAGTGCTCCAGTGTCCAGATGTGAAAACAGCTGCTCAGTGTCCTCTCCTTACACACAATCTAGTTTGCATTTCATTCTAGTAACAAAGCCATCTACACAACCCAATTCTTTGAAGCCAAGTATAGGGCGTCAAAATGGTGGCCAAATGCATATGGCCTAAACAATGGTATTTTATAGTCCGAAATAAAAATGTTTGATCCGAACGAATAATGTTCCCATGAACATGAAAGTTGCCATTTTAAACTGTACAACAGTTCCTAAAAGCACATGGAGCAGCACGAACGTAATAAACACAAAAAGAATAGGAACACAGCACAACTACTTACTTTTTTGCAGCACTCTCCTGATCTTTCTGTACTGCTCATGTGCTCGTAATTTCAGGTCCGACCACCGCTTCCTGAGCTGATCTTTCGATCGTCGTACCCCGAATTTCCGGTGCAGACTCCTGACCACTTTCGCCATGATCTTGGCCTTTCGGATATTGGGGTTGGGGTAAGGCCCATACTTTCCATCATAGTCGGCCTTCTTCAGGATGTCCACCATCTCCAACATCTCCCCAAAGGACATATTTGAGTCCTTTAATCTCCTTCTGGATCGGGACGTTTCAGGCTCCGGCCTTTCCTCCTCCTCCTCCTCGTTGCTACAATTAGCACGATCCTGCTGTCTATCCGCCATGTGCTCTTCCCCCACTGCGCCGAACGAAAAGGGGCGGGGAATAGACTAGAAAGAACGTCAGGGGCGGGCGGAGTTATACGCATGCGCAGTGTGTATAAATCGTAACACGCGCGCGTCTTACGTACGATCTGTGAGCGGAGGAAGGAGCATCGGAGACGCCGATCGTGATAACGAAGGTAGGATCTAAACTTGGGCCTATACTGCTTCGAAATGGAAGCCTATATTGTAACAAGATTAGGGGAGTTTGGCCTGACATTAGGGTTTGTCTTGTGTTGTGTCTTGCAGAGAAAATGGATGGGTTCAACGACCACAATTTCCTGCCCCTGTTCATAGACAAGTACAGGGAGCTGCCCTGTCTGTGGAGTGAGACACCCCCACTATAATCACAAACAGAAGAGGCAGGCAGCGCTGGAGAAACTGCTGGAGTTGGTGAAGCCGGTGGTCCCCACAGCAACCATCCCTTATTTAAAAGCCAAAATTGGTGGCCTGAGGAGCACGTATCTTAGGGAGCGCAAGAAGGTCACGGATTCCCAGAGATCCAGAGCTGCAGCAGATGACGTTTATGTCCCCAGGCTGTGGTACTATGAGAGACTGCGATTTCTGTCAGACCACACTGAAGTCAGGGAATCCCTCTCCACTCTTCCTTCCACGTTTCCTTCCATACCAGCTGAGGCTTCCGATGTCCAACCTGGGCCTTCCAGCCAGGAAGAAGTGGAGGAGCCCAGCTGGAGTCAGGTATAGCATTCTTCGACAGATTTCTGGGCAATAAATAAATGATGTTTACTAGATGTTATTATTGATCATTAATTGCTGATTAAAAAAAGTGTTTTACATATCAATAGACAGTAGTGGGCACCCAAAATTGGGACAAGAATGCAAAATGCTGGGCTCAGAATGATAGTCTGTTATATTTGTTAACATTCAATTTGCAGCAGTCAGGAGGTGAAAATTGTGTGTGATTGATGTAAAAAATACTAAAACTATGTCCCTTTTTCATACACAGGAAGACCTCAGCCAGGAGGAGGCTGTTGAATGTGGCAGCCAGGAGGAGGCTGGGATTAGTGTCAGCCAGAAGGAGGCGGGGATTAGTGTCAGCCAGGAGGAGGCGGGGCTAAGTGTCAGCCAAGAGAAGCCTGGGACAAGTCGCAGCCTGACTGAGTCTCAGGTTCCTCCCCTCCGCCTGCCATACAAAAGGGCCAGGAAGGCCACTCTCAGTCCTGTGCAGGATTCAGCATACAGGCTGATCCAGGAGGCTTCTGCGTCCCTCAGAGCCTTCCCCAGTCCTGCAGAGGCCTTTGCCTGCATGGCTGCCACCAAATTGCAGGGCATGCAGGAGGGCCAACGCAAGATTTCTGAGGACCTGATTTATAAAGTCCTACGTAAGGGGGAGAGTGGGGAACTGACACCCAAGACGGATGTCATTGAGATTGACGATCCTCCTCCTCCTCCTGCTGCCACAACTCCACCACCACAGCCAAAGCCTGTAAGGAAGCGTGGAAGGAAGACCAAAGAGTGATTGCCCTGGGTTCAGTCTGGTCTGACAAAAGCTGCAGTCTCTCGTATGACCACAGCCTGGGGACACAGATGTCATCTGCTGCTTTCCGGATCTCTGGGACTTCTGGACCACACTGCCCTCCCTTAGATATGGACTCCTCAGGCCACCAATTTTGCTTTTAAATAATTGATGTCTGCCCTGGGGGTCCAAGGCTTTGCCCACTTCTGCAGTTTCTCCAGCGTTGCCTCCCTCTTTGTTTTTTTATAGTTGTGACCCCTTAATAAAATTTTTTTAGGTAAATTCTACTCTCCTGTGTGTGTTTTCATCCAAAAAGGACAGTTTGTTAGTGACGATTCAGGTACATTTCTAACATAAAATGTGAAATCAACAAGGGACAACAACACGAAACAATCTCCTACAGATTAAATAGAACAACATATCAATGGTGTTGTGGGAACTTGTCACAAAAAACACACAAACATTTTCGGGAGTACAAATCAAAATCACCAAAAAAAAAAAAAAAAAAAAAGAGAAACACAAAAAAAGATTCTACATTAAAGGCTTGCGTTGGCCCTCCTGCATGCCCTGCAATTTGGTGGCAGCCATGCAGGCAAAGGCCTCTGCAGGACTGGGGAAGGCTCTGAGGGACGCAGAAGCCTCCTGGATCAGCCTGTATGCAAAAAAAAAAATTAAAATATACAAAAATATGTTGTCAGATGTGAGAAATCAAAATATATTGAGGGAATCCCGATAAATAGTAACGAAAAGAAGTTTGTGAGAAGTGTGTGTGAATATGAGCAGCAAAACTACTTAATTCTTGTCACATTATAAAGAAGAAGAGAGTGCGCTGTATTAAACCATTTTGAACATTGCAGCGTGACGAAAGTGCTGTATCCATTGCGAACGCTAAGTTTACCAGAACGAGCTGTCCCGTCTCGGAATTTCTTCTGAGCATGCATGGCACTTTGTGCGTCGGAACAGGCCACACACGGTCGGAATTGACGCGATCGGATTTTGTTGTCGGAAAATTTTATCTCCTGCTGTCCAACTTTGTGTGTCGGAAAATCCGATAGAAAATGTCCGATGGCGCCCACACACGGTCGGAATTTCCGACAACACGCTCCCATCGGACATTGTCCATCGGAAAATCCGACCGTGTGTACGGGTCATTACTCCACCAAATTCCCTTGCAAGCAAAGGCACACCAGTTAGGTATCCATCTGGCCGATGGATCCTGTCTCAGGTCCGGGCCTATTACGCACGAGATAAGAAAGATAAATCTGTGTGTGAACACTATTATTTGTGGCAGCTATTCTTTCCTACTTTGCTGAGCTTGATTTTATATATTGGTAGTGGTTATATTTATCCATATTTTTATTTGTTTGTTTTGGTGTGCGCACAAGTATCTATCACTCTATATATATTACGCACGAGACTCACCCATTGCTGACTATATCTGACCATGGTCATTGGGAATTTCTATGCCTGGACATTATTCCATCTCCTCTGTTCCCTATCATCTTGGGTATACCCTGGCTGCAAGCTCACAATCCGCAGATAAACTGGGAAACAGGAGAAGTGACTTTTTCATCCACCTACTGCCTGCAGTCCTGCCTGCATCCCGTTCCTACACCTCCTCTGGGTATACATACTGACCCTTCTGTGTCACAGCTTATACCTACGGCCTACCATGAATTCCTGAATGTTTTCGATAAGCAGAAATCCTGCCTCCTCACCGCCCGTATGACTGCCCAATTGAACTTTTATCAGGTTCTGAAATACCCTTCAGGCGCATCTTCCCTCTTTCTGAAGTAGAGCTCAAGGCTTTATGTCAGTACATCGATGATAATTTGGAGAAGGGTTGCATCCGGCCTTCCACATCCCCTGCGGGCGCTGGAATCTTTTTCGTGGAGAAGAAGGGTCATACTCTGCGTCCCTATGTTGATTACTGGGTATTAACCACTTGAGCCCCGGACCATTATGCTGCCTAAGGACCAGAGGTTTTTTTCCAATTTGGCACTGCGTCGCTTTAACTTTTAATTGCGCGGTCATGCAATGCTGTACCCAAACGAAATTTGCGTCCTTTTCTTCCCACAAATAGAGCTTTCTTTTGATGGCATTTGATCACCTCTGCGGTTTTTATTTTTTGCGCTATAAACAGAAAAAGACCGAAAATTTTGAAAAAAAATGATATTTTCTACTTTTTGTTATAAAAAAAATCCAATAAACTCAATTTTAGTCATACATTTAGGCCAAAATTTATTCGGCCACATGTCTTTGGTAAAAAAAATGTCAATAAGCGTATATTTATTGGTTTGCGCAAAAGTTATAGCGTCTACAAACTAGGGTACATTTTCTGGAATTTACACAGCTTTTGGTTTATGACTGCCTATGTCATTTCTTGAGGTGCTAAAATGGCAGGGCAGTACAAAACCCCCCCAAATGACCCCATTTTGGAAAGTAGACACCCCAAGGAAATTGCTGAGAGGCATGTTGAACCCATTGAATATTTATTTTTTTTGTCCCAAGTGATTGAATAATGACAAAAAAAAAAAAAAAAAAATATTTACAAAAAGTTGTCACTAAATGATATATTGCTCACACAGGCCATGGGCCTATGTGGAATTGCACCCCAAAATACATTCAGCTGCTTCTCCTGAGTATGGGGATACCACATGTGTGGGACTTTTTGGGAGCCTAGCCGCGTACGGGGCCCCGAAAACCAATCACCGCCTTCTGGATTTCTAAGGGCATAAATTTTTCATTTCACTCCTCACTACCTATCACAGTTTTGAAGCCCATAAAATGCCCAGATGGCACAAAACCCCCCCAAATGACCCCATTTTGGAAAGTAGACACCCCAAGCTATTTGCTGAGAGGCATGTTGAGTCCATCGAATACTTTCTTTTTTGACACAAGTTGCGGGAAAGTGACAATTTTTTTTTTTTTTGCACAAAGTTGTCACTAAGTGATATATTTCTCACACAGGCCATGGGCATATGTGGAATTGCACCCCAAAATACATTTAGCTGCTTCTCCTGAGTATGGGGATACCACATGTGTGGGACTTTTTGGGAGCCTAGCCGCATACGGGGCCCCGAAAACCAAGCACCGCCTTCAGGATTTCTAAGGGCGTAATGTTGTGATTTCACTCCTCACTACCTATCACAGTTTTGAAGGCCATAAAATGCCAAGATGGCACAAAACCCCCCCAAATGACCCCATTTTGGAAAGTAGACACCCCAAACTATTTGCTGAGAGGCATGTTGAGTCCATGGAATATTTTATATTTTGACACAAGTTGCGGGAAAGTAACACTTTTTTTTTTTTTTTGCACAAAGTTGTCACTAAATGATATATTGCTCAAACATGCCATGGGCATATGTGGAATTACACCCCAAAATACATTCTGCTGCTTCTCCTGAGTACGGGGATACCACATGTTTAGGACTTTTTGGGAGCCTAGCCGCGTACGGGGCCCCGAAAACCAAGCACCGCCTTCAGGATTTCTAAGGGCATAAATTTTTGATTTCACTCCTCACTTCCTATCACAGTTTTGAAGGCCATAAAATGCCAAGATGGCACAAAACCCCCCCAAATGACCCCATTTTGGAAAGTAGACACCCCAAGCTATTTGCTGAGAGGCATGTTGAGTCCATGGAATATTTTATTTTTTGACACAAGTTGCGGGAAAGTGACAATTTTTTTTTTTTTTTTTTTTTTTGCACAAAGTTGTCACTAAATGATATATTGCTCAAACATGCCATGGGCATATGTGGAATTACACCCCAAAATATATTCTGCTGCTTCTCCTGAGTATGGGGATACCACATGTTTAGGACTTTTTGGGAGCCTAGCCGCATACGGGGCCCCGAAAACCAAGCACCGCTTTCAGGATTTCTAAGGGCATAAATTTTTGATTTCACTCCTCACTTCCTATCACAGTTTTGAAGGCCATAAAATGCCAAGATGGCACAAACCCCCCCCAAATGACCCCATTTTGGAAAGTAGACACCCCAAGCTATTTGCTGAGAGGCATGTTGAGTCCATGGAATATTTTATTTTTTGACACAAGTTGCGGGAAAGTGACAATTTTTTTTTTTTTTTTTTGCACAAAGTTGTCACTAAATGATATATTGCTCAAACATGCCATGGGCATATGTGGAATTACACCCCAAAATATATTCTGCTGCTTCTCCTGAGTACGGGGATACCACATGTGTGGGACTTTTTGGGAGCCTAGTCGCATACGGGGCCCCGAAAACCAAGCACCGGCTTCAGGATTTCTAAGGGCGTTAAGTTGTGATTCCACTCCTCACTACCTATCACAGTTTTGAAGGCCATAAAATGCCAAGATGGCACAAACCCCCCCCAAATGACCCCATTTTGGAAAGTAGACACCCCAAGCTATTTGCTGAGAGGCATGGTGAGTATTTTGCAGCTCTCATTTGTTTTTGAAAATGAAGAAAGACAAGAAAAATGTATTTTTTTTTCTTTTTTCAATTTTCGAAAGTTTGTGACAAAAAGTGAGGTCTGCAAAATACTCACTATACCTCTCAGCAAATAGCTTGGGCTGTCTACTTTCCAAAATGGGGTCATTTGGGGGGGGGGTTGTGCCATCTGGGCATTCCATGGCCTCCGAAACTGTGCTAGGCAGTGAAGAGTGAAATCAAAAATTTACGCCCTTAGAAAGCCTGAAGGCGGTGCTTGGTTTTCGGGGTCCCGTGTGCGGCTAGGCTCCCAAAAAGTCCCACACATGTGGTATCCCCATACTTAGGAGAAGCAACAGAATGTATTTTGGGGTGTAATTTCACATATTCCCATGGCATGTTTGAGCAATATATCATTTAGTGACAACTTTGTGCAAAAAAAAAAAAAAAAAAAAAGATTTGTCTCTTTCCCGAAACTTGTGTCACAATATAAAATATTCCATGGACTCGACATGCCTCTCAGCAAATAGCTTGGGGTGTCTACTTTCCAAAATGGGGTCATTTGGGGGGGGTTTGAACTGTCCTGGCATTTTATGCACAACATTTAGAAGCTTATGTCACACATCACCCACTCTTCTAACCACTTGAAGACAAAGCCCTTTCTGACACTTTTTGATTACATGAAAAAATAATTTTTTTTTGCAAGAAAATTACTTTGAACCCCCAAACATTATATATTTTTTTAAAGCAAATGCCCTACAGATTGAAATGGTGGGTGTTTCATATTTTTTTTTCACACAGTATTTGCGCAGCGATTTTTCAAACGCATTTTTTGGGGAAAAAACACACTTTTTTAAATTTTAATGCACTAAAACACACTATATTGCCCAAATGTTTCATGAAATAATAAAGATGATCTTAGGCCGAGTACATGGATACCAAACATGACATGCTTTAAAATTGCGCACAAACGCGCAGCGGCGACAAAATAAATACATTTTTAAAAGCCTTTAAAAGCCTTTACAGGTTACCACTTTAGATTTACAGAGAAGGTCTACTGCTAAAATTACTGCCCTCGTTCTGTCCTTCGCGGTGATACCTCACATGCATGGTGCAATTGCTGTTTACATTTGACGCCAGACCGACGCTTGCGTTCGCCTTTGCGCGAGAGCAGGGGGGGACAGGGGTGCTTTTTTTTTTTTTCTTTATTATTGTTTTGCTTTTTTATCTTATTTTTAAACTGTTCCTTTCATTTTTATTTTTTTTTTATTAATTTTATTGTTATCTCAGGGAATGGAAATATCCCCTATGATAGCAATAGGTAGTGACAGGTACTCTTTTTTTAAAAAATTGGGCTCTATTAGACCCTAGATCTCTCCTCTGCCCTCAAAGCATCTGACCACACCAAGATCGGTGTGATAAAATGCTTTCCCAATTTCCCAATGGCGCTGTTTACATTCGGCGAAATCTAAGTCATGAAATGCTCGTAGCTTCCGGTTTCTTAGGCCATAGAGATGTTTGGAGCCATTCTGATCTCTGATCAGCTCTATGGTCAGCTGGCTGAATCACCGGCTGCATTTTCAGGTTCCCTGTTGGGACAGGAAAGCCAGAGAAAAACATGGAAGATGGTGGGGGGGGGGAATTCCCTCCCACTGCTTGCAAAAGCAGTCTAGAGGCTAATTAGCTGCTAGGATTGCTTTTATATGAAAGCCGACCGCTGGCTGAAAAGAATGATACCAAGATGATACCTAAACCTGCAGGCATCATTCTGGTATAACCACTTAAAGTCCAGCAACATACCAGTACGTTGCTGGTCCTTGTTAGGCATATATTGTAAACTTTTTTTCCATGCAGCCTGTGGGCTGAACGAAAAAAAGATATTGATCGGTGGGTATGCCCACCATTAGAATACCTCCCTTCATCCACCCACTTCTAATGATGGGCATACATGCACCATTTATATATGCCGAAACATGGGGGCATCCTCCCGCAAAAGGCAGGAGCAAATTGCTCCTCCACCCACTGCTGCCCCCACGCTTCGGCATATATGCTGAAGTATGTAACTGTGGTGGTGAAATCACCTCCGACAGCGCTGGAGTCACGGCTTTATATATCGTGGGAGCAAACGCTGTTGCTGTCAAGATAAATAAATCCGCGCTGCAACTGAATGGCGTACCTGCTAAGCAAATGATGGTTAACAATAAAACAAAGTAACATTACAGTATAACAGTAAGACTTACCATACCTGCAAAGCAAATACAAAAAAAAAACATAGTAAAAAATAAAACATTTAACGCAACCTGTGCCTAAAATATATATATGCCGAAGCATGGGGGCATCCTCCCGCAAAAGGCAGGAGCAAATTGCTCCTCCACCCACTGCTGCCCCCACGCTTCGGCATATATGCTGAAGTATGTAACTGTGGTGGTGAAATCACCTCCGACAGCGCTAGAGTCACGGCTTTATATATCGTGGGAGCAAACGCTGTTGCTGTCAAGATAAATAAATCCACGCTGCAACTAAATGGCGTACCTGAAAACATTAAAATGGTTACCAACAAAACACAGTAAACGTGAAAGTATAAAAAATCTGAAAAGCAAACATGGTAAAACATAATAACAATAAAACATTGCAGAATAGAATAGAGTAAAAAAGAGCAGAACAATAGAGAGAGAATAGAGAGAGAGAGAACAATAAAACAACAACTATTTTTGTTTTTTTTATTTTATATATTTTTTTGTGTTTTTATTTTTTTTTATTTTTTTTTTTATTTTTTTTTTTACACTTTTTTTTAGTAACTTTTAACTTTTGTAACTCGTTCCAGGTTTGGGTCTCTCAAAATGCAATGGCATCTTGGGAGACCCTGTGTTAGTGTGCCTAGTCTGTGCAGTGCTGAACCCTACGCTAATACTCAACTAATGTATGGTAGCGTTCAAAGCATTCACCCATGCAAAGACCAGGATTGCCAGGACAGGAGGGACAATAAGACCGGGTGTCATGCCTAAATCCGCGCTTGCTGCCGACACGACATCTTTTTTGGGGGGCTTTTTGGGTAGGGGTACTCGGGATGGCATAAAGAAAATGCCGCTCATGCAGCCGGCTTACTGCATTTGGTTGGGGAAGGTGAGGTAGAGCACCGTCTGGAAACAGAAGGGCTCTGACGATCTCTTCCTGGAATTTAAGGAAGGATCCAGTCTGTCCTGAAACTCTGTATAGCACATGAGCGTTCAGCAAAGCCAATTGAAATAAATAAACAGACACTTTTTTGTACCAGCGTCTGGCCTTACGGGCAACTAGGTACAGCGCCAACAACTGGTCGTTGAGGTCCACCCCTCCCATATTAAGGTTGTATTCGTGGACACAGAGGGGTTTCTCCACAACACCAGTCGCCGTAGGAATTTGGGTCGTCGTGTCTGCATGAAGGGAGGTGAGAACGAAAACATTCTTCTTATCCCTCCACTTCATAGCGAGCAAATTATTATACTTCAAGCAGGCTCTCTCCCCCAGCCTAAGACGGGAATCTACAAGCCGCTGGGGAAAGCCCCGGCGATTAGGTCGCACGGTGCCACATGCTCCAATCTGCTGATCAAACAAGTGACTAAAAAGTGGCACGCTCGTATAATAATTGTCCACGTACAAGTGGTACCCCTTTCCGAATAAGGGTGACACCAAGTCCCACACTATCTTGCCAGCGCTTCCTATGTAGTCAGGGCAGTTTGTCGGCTCTACGTGACTTTGCCCTCGTAAACCATAAAACTATATGTATAGCCTGTGGCCCTGTCACAGAGCTTATACATCTTGACCCCGTATCTGGCACGCTTGCTGGGAAGGTACTGTTTGAATGACAAGCGGCCAGAAAATTTAATCAGGGACTCATCAATGCAGACAACTTGATGGGGGGTAAACAAGTCTGCAAAACGTTGGTTGAAGTGGTTTACGAGGGGCCGAATTTTGTAGAGCCGATCGTATGCAGGGTCTCCACGAGAACGACAGAGTTCATTGTCGTTGAAGTGCATGAACCGCAAAATCTGCTTGCATCGTGCCCTGGCCATGGAAGCAGAGAACAAGGGTGAATGGTAAATTGGGTCAGTGGACCAATATGACCGCAACTTACTCTTTTTATTCAACCCCATGAGGAGGGAAAGGCCCAGAAAGGTCTTAAAATCGGAGACCGTAATTGGTCTCCAATCTCTGGCAAGGGAGGACAGGGGATTAGCGGCGATGTGTTGACCAGCGTATAAATTGCTTTGGTCCACAATAGATCTATAGAGATCTTCGGTGAAAAACAGTGAATAAAAATCCAGTGGCGTAAAGTCAACTGTTTCCACCTGAATTCCGGGTTGGAAAAGTGAAAGGGTGCTGCAGAAGTGGTGGGTTCCCAATTCGGATTGGCCAATGCAGCAGGAAGGGCACTATGGGCACGACGGGCCTGTCTTTGTCTTCTTGGTGGCAGCGGGACACTACTAGTGCTTGCCACCTCGCCAGCTTGAACTGCACTTATGGGACTCGCCACGTCACCACGTGATACTGCAGTGCTGGATGTACGACCAGGGTGTACTAGGCCACTGGTGCTTGCCAGTTCACCAGAAGGAATAGCAGCGCTAGTACTTCTCTGCTCCATACGAGAGCCCTGCGGTTCTTGCACTTCAAGGACAGAAGAAGATTGGGGTCTGGTACGCCTGACCTTAGCAGGGACCACAACTCTGTCGTCAGAGCTATCTGTCATGGAGCCGCTGTCCTCTACAGGTTCGTATTCTGAGCCTGAACTTGACAGATGAGTGACTTCCTCTTCACTATCTGTCATACTCAGAAACGTGTAGGCCTCTTCACTAGTGTACCTTCGATTTGCCATTTTGGGCTCTAAATTTAGGGGTACACTAGTGAGACTCACAGGCAAAAAAGCTCCTGACTGTCAGCGACTGTATCAAAACGCTACCAACAAAAAAATGTTAGCGATCGCAGGGATCAGGCCTGACTCTGCGAACGCTGCAGTTATGTGTGCTTAGTGTTTTGTAAGTGACAGTGATCGATCGATACTGCACTTGGGTGGGCTGGGCAGGGCTGGGCCGAGGAGCAAAACGCAGGTGCTAGCAGGTATCTGGGCTGATCCCGCTAACACTGCGTTTCAGGGAACCCTAAACTGCTGGGGAGTATAGATCTGATCGGATCAGATATCGATCCGCTCAGATACTATAGCACTAAGGGAGGTGTATGCTGCGTGCGTGGGTTTTAGCGGTACTGGCGCTAACCTGACGCTGCCTGGGGCGACGCAGACCTAAGCTGACCCTAAAAATGTAATTTATATCACCGCCGGGCAATTAGGGGGTTAAACCTTTATAGGGTAATAAACGGCGGGTGCCCTAAAACTATAATAAACTGTAATAAACTGTAATAAACTACAAAAAACAAACTAGCTAACCAGCGTCACCCGTAACACTTATACGGTGATCGCTGGTGAAAGGGTTAACTAGGGGGCAATCAGGGGGTTAAAACCTTTAGCAGGTAGTATATGGGGGTCCCTGTCGCTATAAAACACTGACAGCAAACCTATATACTTACCTCCCTAACTAGCGTCACCTGTGTCACTAATACAGCGATCAGAAAAACGATCGCTTAGCGACACTGGTGACGGGGGGTAATCAAGGGGTTAACTTTTATTAGGGGGGGTTAGGGGGGTACCCTGGACCTAAGGGGGGGTACCCTAGACCTAAAGGGGGCTAACCTAACTGCCCTAACACTTGTAACTGACACAAACTGACACCAATGCAAAAAAAAAAAAATGCTATTGGTGTCAGAGTGACAGGGGGTACAGGGGGGTGATCGGGGGGTGATCGGGGGGTGATGGGGGGGTGACAAGTGTGCCTGGCGCGTTCTACTGTTAGTGTAGTGTTGTGCAGACTTACTTGATGTCTTCTCTCCTCGGCGCCGGATCAAAAAGACCGACTCGAGGAGGGATGACATCACTTCCTTTCCCTCTGTTTACATTACAGAGGGAAAGGAAGCATTCTCATTCGCCGGGAGCGATCGGGAGGGGGTGGCCAACAATGGATGGCCTCCCCCTCACCTCTCATCGCCCGGGAAGAAATGGCGACCGCCTCGGGCACCGGGGGGGGGACCGATCGGACCCCCCACCCGCGGAAGGCAAATCACGTATATGTACGTGATTTTGCCTGTCCGTGCCACCTTGCCGACGTAAATCGGCGTGAGGCGGTCCTCAAGTGGTTAAATAAAATTACTATCAAAAACAGATACCCTTTACCCCTGGTTCCGGAATTAGTCCAACGCTTCAAGACATCCGTTATCTATACCAAACTTGATCTACGGGTGCTTACAACCCAGTGCGGATCCGCAAAGGGGACGAGTGGAAGACGGCCCTTTCGCACTAGGTTCGGACACTACGAATACCTCGTTATGCCCTTTGGGCTATGTAATGCTCCGGCCACATTTCAGCATTTTATCAATGATATTTTCAGAGACTTCCTTGACCTGTTCCTGATTATATATCTAAACGACATCCTCATCTTCTCTCCTTCCTTCACAACACACCGTGAGCAAGTTAAAAAAGTTCTCGGCCCTTTAAGAGATCATGGCCTGTATGCAAAGGCAGAGAAATGTGAATTCAATTCAGTTCCTGGGTTCGTTATTTCTACATCAGGCATCTCCATGGACCCCCAGAAAGTCAAATTTATCCTTGAGTAGGGATGAGCTTCAAGTTCGAGTCGAACTCATGTTCGACTTGAACATCGGCTGTTCGCAAGTTCGCCAAAAGCGAACAATTCGGGGTGTTTGCGGCAAATTCGAAAGCCGCTGAACACCCTTTAAAAGTCTATGGGAGAAATCAAAAGGCTTATATGCATGGCATTGTCATAAAAAGTGTTTGGAGACCTGGACCCTGCCCCAGGGGACATGGATGAATGCAAAAAAAGTTTTAAAAACGGCTGTTTTTTCGGGAGCCGTGATTTTAATAATGCTTAAAGTGAAACAATAAAAGTGTAATATTCCTTTAAATTTCATACCTGGGGGGTGTCTATAGTATGCCTGTAAAGGGGCACATGTTTCCCGTGTTTAGAACAGTCTGACAGCAAAATGACCTTTCAAAGGAAAAAAAGTCATTTAAAAGTACTCGCAGCTATATGAATTGTCGGTCCGACAATACACATAAAAGTTCATTGATAAAAACGGCATGGGATTTCCCCACAGGGGAACCCCGAACCAAAATTTAAAAAAAAAATGGCGTGGGGATCCCCCTAAATTCCATACCAGGGGGTCCCTCTCAAAAAGCGTCACACAGCGGAAGCCTCCCATTATGTATGCGGAGCAGCCCGAGCACGAAGAAGGGAAGAAGACGCCGCGGAGGAAGATGCTGGACGGGGATCCCCCTAAATTCCATACCAGGCCCTTTAGGTCTGGTATGGATATTAAGGAGAACCCCGCACAAATTTTTTTTTTTTTTAAATGGCGTGGGAATCCCTCTCAAAATCCATACCAGATCCTTCAGGTCTGGTATGGATTTTAAGGGGAACCACATGCCAAAATTCTTTAAAAAATGGCGTGGGGTCCCCCCAAAAATCCATACCAGACCCTTATCATGCAACCTTAGCACGCAACCTGGCAGGCCGCAGGAAAAGAGGGGGGGACGAGAGAGCGCCCCCCCTCCTGAACCGTACCAGGCCACATGCCCTCAACATTGGGAGGGTGCTTTGGGGGGTCCCCCCAAAGCACCTTGTCCCCATGTTGACGAGGACAAGGGCCTCATCCCCACAACCCTTGCCCGGTGGTTGTGAGGGTCTGTGGGCGGGGGGGCTTATCGGAATCTGGACGCCCCCATTAACAAGGGGACCACCAGATCCCGGCCCCCCCTGTGTGAAATGGCAAGGTGGTACAAAAGTACCTCTACCATTTCACAAAAAAAGTGTCAAAAATGTTAAAAATGACAAGAGACAGTTTTTGACAATTCCTTTATTTAAATGCTTCTTCTTTCTTCTATCTTCTTTCTTCTATCTTCCTTTGGTTTCTTCCTCCATCTTCTTCTTCTTCTTCCTCTGATCCTCTACTTCCTGCTCCGGTGTTCTCGTCCAGCATCTTCCTCCGCGGCGTCTTCTTCCCTTCTTCATTCTCGGGCCGCTCAGCATCCATGATGGGAGGATCCCGCTGTGTGACACTTCTCGTCTTCTGACGGTTGTTAAATAACAGAGGGTGGGGCCACCTGGTGACCCTGCCCCCCCCCTCTGACACACAGGGATTTCCCCAAGGCTTTCCCTGTGACGTCAGAGGGGGCGGACAGGGAAATCCTTGTGTGTCAGAGGGGGGCGGGGTCACCGAGTGGCCCTGCCCTCCGTTATTTAAGAACCGTCAGAAGACGAGAAGCGTCACACAGTGGGAGCCTCCCATTATGGATGCGGATCGGCCCGAGCACGAAGAAGGGAAGAAGACACCGCGGAGGAAGATGCCGGACGAGAACACCGGAGCAAGAAGCAGAGGATTGGAGGAAGAAGAAGAAGAAGATGGAGGAAGAAACTGAAGGAAGAAAGAAGATAGAAGAAAGAAGATAGAAGAAAGAAGATAGAAGAAAAAAGAAGCATCTAAATAAAGGAGTGGTCAAAATCTTGTCATTTTTAACACTTTTTTTGTGAAATGGTAGGGGTACTTTTGTACCCCCTTACCATTTCACACAGGGGGGGGCCGGGATCTGGGGGTCCCCTTGTTAAAGGGGGCTTCCATATTCCGATAAGCCCCCCACCCGCAGACCCCCACAACCACCGGGCAAGGGTTGTAGGGATGAGGTCCTTGTCCCCATCAACATGGGGACAAGGTGTTTTGGGGGACTACCCCAAAGCACCCTCCCAATGTTGAGGGCATGTGGCCTGGTACGGTTCAGGAGGGGGGCCCCCCTCTTTTCCTGCGGCCTGCCAGGTTGCGTGCTCGGATAAGGGTCTGGTATGGATTTTTGGGGGGACCCCACGTCGTTTTTTTTTAATTTTGGCGCAGGATTCCCCTTAAAATCCATACCAGACCTGAAGGGTCTGGTATAGATTTTGAGGGGGACCCCACGCCATTTTTTTTTATTTTGGCTGGGGTTCCCCTTAATATCCATACCAGACCTGAAGGGCCTGGTATGGAATTTAGGGGAACCCCCACGCCATTTTTTTTTAAATTTTGGTACGGGGTTCCCCTGTGGGGAAATCCCATGCCGTTTTTATCAATGAACTTTTATGTGTATTGTCGGACTGACAATTCATATAGTCGTGAGTACTTTTAAATGACTTTTTTCCTTTGAAATGTCATTTTGCTGTTAGACTGTTCTAAACATGGGAAACATGCGCCCCTTTACAGGCATACTATAGACACCCCCCAGGTACCAAATTTAAAGGAATATTACACTTTTATTGTTTCACTTTAAGCATTATTAAAATCACTGCTCCCGAAAAAACGGCCGTTTTTAAAACTTTTTTTGCATTGATTCATATCCCCTGGGGCAGGACCCAGGTCCCCAAACACTTTTTATGACAATAACTTGCATATAAGCCTTTAAAATTAGCACTTTTGATTATTCATGTTCGAGTCCCATAGACTTTAACGGTGTTCGCGTGTTCGAACAAATTTTTTGCCTGTTCGCATGTTCTGGTGCGAACCGAACCGGGGGGTGTTCGGCTCATCCCTGTACTTGAGTGGCCCACTCCTTCAGACAGAAAGAGCACACAGAGGTTCATCGGGTTTGCCAACTTCTATCGCAAGTTCATTAAGAATTTCTCTGCCATCATTTCTCCTGTCACTCAGTTAACAAAGCAGAATACCCGTTTCCAGTGGACACCTGCAGCTCAAGAGGCATTTGATCAGTGAAAGACTTTGTTTACTACTGCACCTATCCTGCAGCATCCAGTCCCTGCATCCCCTTATGTCCTCGAGGTGGATGCCTCTGAGAATGCCGTAGGCTCCATCTTGTCACAACGCCAGGGAACAAAATCGCTGTTACATCCCATTGCTTTTTTTCCAGGAAACTCAGCTCCACAGATAAAAATTATGATGTAGGAGATTGGGAATTACTGGCCATAAAGACTGCCTTGGAGGAATGGCGTTACTTGTTAAAGGGAGCAGCTCGACCCATCTTGATCTTTACCGATCACAAAAATCTCGAGTACCTCAGGACTGCCAAACGACTGAGACCCCGGCAAGCCAGATGGGCACTATTTTTCTCCCACTTCTCCTTCACATAACCTATAGACCTGGTACCAAGAATGTCAAGCCTGATGCGCTTTCACGCATGTACCCAGAGGAAGGAGAAGAACACCATCAAGCAGATACTATTCTACCTGTCCAGAGTTTTCTGTTGTTAAAGACAGATCTGATCACCCAACTCCAAAAGGGACGTCCTGCCACCTGGTGAGTGCCTCCAAGAACAAGAGGGGTTAGTCCAGTTCAACCAGAGAGTGTTTGTGCCCCCAAGTCTGCGCCCCAAGATTCTCAGCCTGTGCCACGATCACCCCCTGGCAGGACACTTTGGAGTGAAGTTCACGTCCAAATTCTGGAGGGATCTTTGCAGAATTCTGAAGATCGAAACCTGCTTCTCATCAGCCTACCATCCACAGACGAATGGCCAAACTGAGCGAACGAATCAGACCCTGGAGCAGTATCTTCGGTGCTGCTCATCCTTTATCCAAGATGATTGGGCATCACTGTTACCCCTGGCAGAGTTCACTTAAAATAACGCAGTTCATTCAGCCACAGGACAAGCCCCGTTTTTCACGAATTATGGATATTTTCCAGCTTTTTTACCTGATACCTTTCCTGACTCCTTGGTTCCTGCAGTCCAGGAAAGAGTAAGTGATCTCCAATCAAATTACAAGGTGTTACAAGATGCCATTTCCAGGGCTCAGCGGGATAACAAGAGATTCTTTGACAAAAAGAGGAGACCTAAAACTTCAAGTGGGGGACAAGGTATGGTTGTCTACTGCCAATCTAAGGTTATCCTGGCCATCTAAAAAATTGGGTCCTAGATATATTGGCCCATTGGGGGGCAATGTAAGAGAAACCCGGGTAACAAGCGCACAGTGGTGCGCAGGTGTGGACATTCCAGGAAATGCACTAGAAAGGACATGTATTTGCGCACGTGCACGTGCACGCATTGGCGCCAGTCCGAATATTCAAACCTGCCAGTGATATGCATACTTTGCTGAGTGGTCTTATCAGCTAGTGCCTGCTTACCCGATCCATACCAGTTTCCTGTATCCTGACCCGGCTTGCCTGAACCTCCTTTTGACCTCTGCCTGCCTACTTGTGACCCCAGCTTGTGTTTGACTCTGCTTCTGCCTGATGTTCCTGTGCCTCATTGCCCGACTGTGTACCGAACCTGGCCTGTGTCCCATCTCTGCCTTTGCCTCACATCTCGGTACCTGCTCCATCTGGCTGTTGATGACCCCCTGGCTTACGTCCTGGCTATGCCTCCAGCTGCTGATTCAGCGACACGGAGCTCCTGTCTTCAGTTCCGGTTCAGCGCTCCCCAGCCACCTGGTTTCTGCCAGAGTCCAGCCAGAGTCATCTTCTATCTCAGCCCTCATGCCACTCTGTGTCCTCCACTCCCTGTCATCACTATCAGGGGTGTTGGACAGGAGGTGCAAGAGAAGCCCCCTCTACAGCTCAATCTCCATCAGGTACCTGACATCGTCATATGTCTGGTCAAGCATGTGGTGTCCAAGCGGCTGCTGTTCTGGCCAGGCTTTATCCGCTTCAGACATAGGTTGCAAACAGCAATGGTGTGATCTGTTGCACATGTGTCAAAAAAGGCCCACACCATGGAACTTTTCAAAATCAGCGAGGAGTCAGCAGCGCCCTGCACCTGAGGAGCTCTGCTGTGTGATGCAGTAGGGTGGCTGTCCTTAAGCTGCCCTCTAGACATCTGCCTCATTGGAGTTGTGCCTCCTCCTCCTTCACCTCCTCCTCTCTTCTATCGGGCACCCAAGTAGAGTCAGTGACCTCATCACCCCCTCCCTCCTCGTCACTGGAGCAAACTTGGTAGGCTTCTCGTCAGCCTACCATTCACAGACGAATGGCCAAACTGAGCGAACGAATCAGACCCTGGAGCAGTATCTTCGGTGCTGCTCATCCTTTATCCAAGATGATTGGGCATCACTGTTACCCCTGGCAGAGTTCACTTAAAATAACGCAGTTCATTCAGCCACAGGACAAGCCCTGTTTTTCACGAATTATGGATATTTTCCAGCTTTTTTACCTGACACCTTTCCTGACTCCTTGGTTCCTGCAGTCCAGGAAAGAGTAAGTGATCTCCAATCAAATTACAAGGTGTTACAAGATGCCATTTCCAGGGCTCAGCGGGATAACAAGAGATTCTTTGACAAGAAGAGGAGACCTAAAACTTCAAGTGGGGGACAAGGTATGGTTGTCTACTGCCAATCTAAGGTTACCCTGGCCATCTAAAAAATTGGGTCCTAGATATATTGGCCCATTGGGGGGCAATGTAAGAGAAACCCGGGTAACAAGCGTACAGTGGTGCGCAGGTGTGGACATTCCAGGAAATGCACTAGAAAGGACATGTATTTGCGCACGTGCACGCATTGGCGCCAGTCCGAATATTCAAACCTGCCAGTGATATGCATACTTTGCTGAGTGGTCTTATCAGCTAGTGCCTGCTTACCCGATCCATACCAGTTTCCTGTATCCTGACCCGGCTTGCCTGAACCTCCTTTTGACCTCTGCCTGCCTACTTGTGACCCCAGCTTGTGTTTGACTCTGCTTCTGCCTGATGTTCCTGTGCCTCATTGCCCGACTGTGTACCGAACCTGGCCTGTGTCCCATCTCTGCCTTTGCCTCACGTCTCGGTACCTGCTCCATCTGGCTGTTGATGACCCCCTGGCTTACATCCTGGCTATGCCTCCAGCTGCTGATTCAGCGACACAGAGCTCCTGTCTTCAGTTCCGGTTCAGCGCTCCCCAGCCACCTGGTTTCTGCCAGAGTCCAGCCAGAGTCATCTTCTATCTCGGCCCTCATGCCACTCTGTGTCCTCCACTCCCTGTCATCACTATCAGGGGTGTTGGACAGGAGGTGCAAGAGAAGCCCCCTCTACAGCTCAATCTCCATCAGGTACCTGACATCGTCATATGTCTGGTCAAGCTTGTGGTGCCCAAGCGGCTGCTGTTCTGGCCACGCTTTATCCGCTTCAGACATAGGTTGCAAACAGCAATGGTGTGATCTGCTGCACATGTGTCAAAAAAGGCCCACACCATGGAACTTTTCAAAATCAGCGAGGAGTCAGCAGTGCCCTGCACCTGCGGAGCTCTGCTGTGTGATGCAGTAGGGTGGCTGCCCTTAAGCTGCCCTCTAGACATCTGCCTCATTGGAGTTGTGCCTCCTCCTCCTTCACCTCCTCCTCTCTTCTATCGGGCACCCAAGTAGAGTCAGTGACCTCATCACCCCCTCCCTCCTCGTCACTGGAGCAAACTTGGCAGTATGCTGCGGCTGCCAGTTTCTAGTCCTTCTTGGACACCCCCACTCTCTAGGCTCATGTTACTCCCTTCCTCAACCTGGGAACCAACATCAGAGCCTTCTAATCGCTACGCATCCTCCATCGGCATGTACTCGACACTGTGGTCAAATAGTTTGGGGGACTCCTCCGTGCATGATGATGGGGCTACAAGAGGAGTGACTGTGGACAAGGAGCCGGTGGAATACGCCACTTTGGCAGCTGCATTGGAAGGCAAACTACTCTGAGCCTGGGTGACAGAGGATGAGGACGGCTTTGTTATCCACTCCACCAACTCTTCTGCATGTTCTGGCTCAATAACATGGCTAACATGGCTAGCAGCAGGAAAAAAGGACAAACGTGCCCCACGGCCACCTGCAGAGGATGCACCATGTCCATGACCAGCACTGTTGACTGTAGACACAGAGCCTGCTTGCCCTCTTTTAGTGGCCTGTGAGCATCTGCCTCTCCTTTGTGGCCTTCCGGACATGATGTAATGGTTGCACTGTTTTGTGTGCTGTGTATATCACCAGAAAAGTATGAGCAACTGCACTACGGTTGCACTGTTTTGTGTGCACCACCAGAAAAGTAGGAGAAACTGCACTACAGTTGCACTGTTTTGTGTGCTGTGTACACCACCAGAAAAGAAGGAGCAACTGCACTAAGGTTGCACTGTTTTGTGTGCTGTGTACACCACCAGAAAAGTAGTAGCAACTGCACTACGGTTGCAGTGTATTAAGTATTGTGTACACCACCAGAAAAGTATGAGCAACTAGACTATGGTTGCACTGTTTTGTGTGCTGTGTACACTACCAGAAAAGTAGGAGCAACTGCACTACGGCTGCACTGTATTGTTTGATGTGTACACCATCAGAAAAGTAGTAGCAACTGCACTACGGTTACACTGTATTGTGTGCTGTGTACACCACCAGAAAAGTAGTAGAAACAGTACACCATGGAATGCACTGTAGATATACACTACACTGGATGCTGCAGAGTGTGTGTATATATATATATATATATATATATATATATATATACTAGACTGACTGTATATAACAAATACACTGCCCGAAGTATATTAAAAATAGGAATGCACTGTAGAATGTAGATCTCTAGGCTACACTGACTGGATGTTGCAGAGTATACATATATATATATATACTAGACTGACTGTGTATATATATATATATATATATATATATATATATATATTGAATACACTGCCACTAACTGAATAACCTGCCTGCTCAATCTAAATCAAGCTATGTCTCCGTCCACGCCAACAACACTACACAGGGCCGCCGTGCAGGCAGCCTTTTATTGTGTGGGGCATGGACTTAGTCCCCCTGAGCCATGATTGGCCAAAGGCATCCTGCCTTTTTCCAATTATGGCTCTTGTTCTCTCTCTGGGACAGCTAGCTAAACCTTCTCATCCCAATAACGGTAGATACCATATTTCTTTGATCTCAGTTTTATTAGAACAAGCCAGGTGAAACTACAAAATAACAGAAATAGACCTCAATAAGTATGATATTGCATACAATACAGCATACATTGCATAAACAATGATATACAGTACAAGATGAGATAATAAAAACTTACTTTTTAAATTCTCTAAGGGGTGATGGCGATAGATAGAGAAATACATGTGTTGTTTCCTGAATGTCTTCTCACAAAATGGTGGCTGTTTCACTTCCTGCTAAGATTCTACCCAGAATTCCCTGCTTGCTGACAACTTCCTTAGTTACACATACAATAAACAATTAAGAACAGAACTGCAGCAATATCAAAAAGGAATGGTAGATGGAGCCTGCACACCACATATTATTGTCTTAAGTAAATTACACATTTTGCATGTAAATTTAATAACACAGGTGCAAATAACCAGTATAAAACATCAGCAAGACATCTGGTGGACAGAACACTCCCCGCCTGACATCAAGTGATGTCACTAACAGAGTCCTCCATAGAAAGCAACAAAATAAGTTCGGTCACTGGTCTCAAGAATACTTTAGCCTCATTCTGTTGAAAGATCTTGACCTCAACCTTACGGACACAATTATCCTTGCTTGGCAGTACTTTGGTGATCAAATCTAAAGGCCACATATTCCTTAGTGCCTGGCAATCTTTCATGAGCACAACATCACCAGGTTTAAGATTAGGCTTTTCAGTGTGCCACTTTCTCCTTACTTGTAAAGTAGATATATATTGTTCCCTCCACCGGTTCCAGAAGGTATTGGCAAGGGTTTGTACTTGTCTCCATTGACGCTTGTAAAGGTCCTTCTCACAAAACCCTCCAGCTGGAGCACTGGCAAGACTAGTCTTTTGCGTGAGAAACATGGCAGGTGTGAGGACCACTGGATCCTCAGAGTCACTTGAAATGGATGTCAAAGGCCTGGCGTTAATGATAGCTGTAACCTCTGCCATAAATGTCACTAAACATTTGTGAATACGTATTGCAGTTCCTACTTGTAGGAAGATAGAGTCAAGGATTCTGCGGGTTATGCCTATCATTCTCTCCCAAATACCTCCCATGTGAGAAGAGTGAGGTGGGTTGAAGATCCATGTGCAGTTTTGTTCACTCAAGTATCTTTCTACTCTGAGAACGTCCAAGTTAGAGGGAATTTGAAGTTCTTTTACTGCTCCTACAAAGTTAGATCCTCCGTCAGAGCGAATGAGTTTCACTGGGCCTCTGATTGCAATGAAATGTCTAAGAGCATTAATGAAACTTAAAGTGTCCATTGACTCAATCACTTCGATGTGGACAGCTTGGATGGACATGCAGACGAATATGACTGCCCAGCGTTTACTGTTTGAGTGCCCCCTTTTTGTGTACCAGGTGGCGACAGACCAGCAACCAAAAACATCACGTCCAACATTAGTGAAAGGCAGATCCATGCTAAGTCGTCAGATGGTAAACTGGCCATCTTTTGTGTCTGTGACATTCCGCAAAGTTTTCGGCAGATAACGCACTTGAAGAGGAGCTTACTCACACATCTCTTGGCTCCATCTATCCACAGTCCAGCAGCTCGTAAGGCTCCTTCAGTAAACAGTCGACCCTGGTGTTTAGTTTGGTCATGGTAGTGTTGAATGAGTAAGTAGGCAATATGATGGTGACCAGGGATCACTAAAGGATGTTTCTCTAAGAACTCTAACTTGCCTTCTTTTAAACGACCTCCTACTCTCAATATGCCATTTTCATCAAGAATTGGATCAAGTTTCTTTAAAACACTGTATTTAGGAACAGGTTTCTGGTTGAGAATACAATCAATCTCTTTGGCAAAGACTTCTCTCTGTACAACAGATATTAACCAATTTTTAGATAGTTCTAGGTCAGTTGCTGAGTAGACTTTCCTACAGTGGTGCCAACCTCTGCAATTGTCATGAGTTTATGGTTGTTTTTTGTAGGACTGAGCTATGTGGATTAAGCAAGTGATAGCTCTAACTAGTGACCTCCAGGTGGACAACCTGCTGAAAAGGTGGGTTTTAAACTGGTTAAGAGAAGTTGCTGTGACTGCAGTAGAAACCTGAGGGCGAATTTCCTGATCTTTATCTGCATCTATTAGATCAAATGTGGAGAGGTCCTTAGGGTTAGTGTAGATTGCGTAGAAAGGTGGGACCTGTGAACCACAAAGTACTTTCAAGATGGCTGGCCACTACAGATCAGGTAGCTAGGTCTGCAGGATTACAGTCTGTAGGCACAAAATGCCATTGCTCTGGGCGGGTGGATCTCCTTATCCTCAACACTCTGTTATTGACATAGATGTAGAAACGCCTTGTTTCATTATCGATGTAACCCAGAACTACTTTACTGTCTGTGTAGAACTCAGTTTTTTGAATACCAAGGTTTGTCTCTATTGTAATTAGTTCAGCTTGCTCTGTAGCCAATACTGCAGCACAAAGTTCCAGCCTGGGTATGGTGTGTTCGGGAAGTGGTGCAAGTTTTGCTTTCCCCATTACAAATCCTATGTAGCACTGTCCTCTAGTGTCTATGGTTTTCAGGTAAGCTACAGTAGCAATTGCTTTAACAGAAGCATCCGAAAACACACAAAGTCTTTGCCTCTGAATGTCAGCAGATGACAGAGGAGCATATGGTTGTGGAATTTTAAGGTTGGATAGAGCTGTTAGTGAGTCCTTCCACTCTAGCCATAGGTTCTTCTTATTGGTGGGGAGAGGGTGGTCCCAATCTAGCAACTCACAGGTTAAGTCTCTCAGTAGTGCTTTACCCTGGATGGTGACAGGTGCTGCAAACCTAAGGGATCATACAGGCTGTTTATGGTAGACAGGACACCTCTACGGGTAAAGGGTTTTTCTTCTGTGTTTACTTGGAAAGTAAACTTGTCAGATCTTAAATCCCAAAGCAAACCAAGACTGTGTTGCGTGGGAAGTGAGTCTGTGCCTAGATCTAAGTCCTTTAACTTGTTAGAATGATCTTGGACAGGAAAGGCTTCTAAAACCTCTCTGTTGGAAGCAATCTTGTGGAGTCTTAAGTTGGAACAAGCAAGCATTGCCTGGGTTCTTTTGAGGAGACTGATTGCGGCTTAATTTGTGGGTAGTGATTTCAAGCAATCGTCTACATAGAAATCCTTGTCCACAAACTGTCTGACATCTGACCCATACTCTGACTCTCCCACTCTAGCAGAATGTCTGAGGCTATATATAGTAACTGCAGGGGAAGGGCTGTTGCCAAATATGTGCACCCTCATGCGGTATTCTGTGATGTCTCCAGAGGGGTTGTTGTCCCTAAACCAGAGAAACCTCAGAAAGTTACGGTGTTCTTCTTTAACAAGAAAGCAATAGAACATTTGCTGTATGTCTGCCATGAATGCAACTGAATCCTTGTGAAACCGGGGAAGTACTCCTAATAATCTGTTGTTAAGGTCAGGGCCAGAGAGAAGGACATCATTTAGAGAGACACCCTCATGTTTGGCGCTGGAACCGAACACCACTCTAATCTGCCCTGGCTTCTTAGGGTGATAGACCCCAAATATAGGTAAGTACCAGCATTCCTATGAGTCTTTGAGGTTTGGGGCTATCTCAGCATGACCATTCTGGAATATTTTCTCCATGAAGGAAAAGAAATGTTCTTTCATCTCTGGTTTCCTTTGAAGATTGTGTCTTAGAGAAGTGAGACGTTTATATGCTAGTTCTCTGTTGTTAGGCAAAGGTCGTCTTTTCCATAACTTCTAGGAAGAGCCTATCCTCAATAGACATTGCTACCTGGTTATCGTCCTTTGGTCTCTGGAACACTGTGCTTCCTAAGTCGCTTTGATTGTTGTCATAGGTATTGCTGTCACAGAGGGGACTTAGGAAGGGACGAGGTACAGAGTTGTTGTGTGGTAGCTCCTTTATGAGGATGTGATTTTGACAGGGTTGGAAAAGAGAAGAACGACCATTCTCAAGGGTACTAATGAGCAGGTTATTAACAGACGCAGGTTTTTGTGCACCTCCCAGGCAAACATCACCTATAATGACCCACCCGAGATCAAGTGTTTGGGCATATGGGGCATTTTTAGGACCATTGATCAGTTTTCTTACTTTGTGGACTTGCAAGATATCTCTACCTAGGAGTAAGATTATCTGAGCCTGATCATCTAGTTCTGGTATGAGATGTGTTATGTGGCTCATGTGAGTCTGGTGAGCTGCTGCGTTTGGTGTGGGAATCTCTGATCTGTTGTCTGGCATCTGGTTGCACTCTATTATGGTCAGTAAAGGTAGGCATGTCTTACCATCCATAGATTCAATTTGTAGGCCGTCAGCTCTTCTCCCCGCCGTTTCCACTGTACCTGCACAAGTCCTAAGGGAGTAAGGACTGCTGGGGCCTTTAAGGTTTAGAATGTCAAAAAACATAGATCTAGCTAGTGACTTGTTATTCTGATCATCCAAGATGACGTAGAGTTTGACTGCTTTGTCCCTGCGTCCTTTTGGGTAAACTCTGACGAGACAGATTTTAGAGCAGGACCTGTCACCTGTACTTCCTTTGCAAACTTCAGTACACTGTGAAGTGATTGCTATTGCGTCAGTACTAGAGTCTTTGGTCTCCCCGCCTTGCTCCTTGTCTCTATGAACAGGTGGGAAAGTTCTTGGAGTAGGCCTTGGGTGTAGAGCTGTGTTGTGCTCTGTGCTGTCACATTCTGTACATATGACACTGACCTTACAGTCCTTGGCGAAATGTGTGGACGAAGAGCAGCACTTGTAACAGATGTTGTTCTCTTTGAGGAAAGCTTTGCAATCCTGAATGGTCTTTGTCCTGAAGGCTCTGCATTTCGGAAGAGGATGTGGCATCTTATGTAGAGGGCAGAACTTAGTAGGGTCACTGTCTTGTTCCTCTGCAAATCTGTGGGAAGAAATGTTAGTTGTGTGCACTGCTACTGGAGCTCTGAGTCCACAAACTCACTAAAGGGTGGAAAAGGCACATTGTGTTTTCGTTTGTAGTTACAGCCATGAGTAATCCATCTTTCGTGTAACTCATAAGGAAGTTTTTGTGCTAAGGAGTTAATATCTCTAGCAGAGTCAAGATAAGAAAGGCCAGGTAAGTCTCCTTCTGCTTTAGCAACTTGTAACTCCATACACAGGTCACTGAATTCTCTGAGTCTTTGGTAACCTCTGCTAGGTATTTTTGGGAAGTCTTCTATCCTTTTAAACAGTGTACTCTTTAGCCTCTGGTGAGCCATAACATCTATCCAGTCTGTTCCAGATGTTTGTAAGGCCTCTCTCAGGGTGGTTTATATTAAAGTGGATGTAAACCCAATGTCATCCTTTCTCAACTACTGCCATAGGGGTTATCTATAAGGATATACATGCCTCCTGCATGTATCTTTACCTGTCAAATGTCTCCCCTCTGTCTGTTATGAGACCCAAAAAACTGCATATTCTGTGGGTGGGTCTGTTGTCTGGAGCTTGGTGGGTGGAGTCATAAAATCAGTAGACTCCCCACCCACCTCTACACTCCTTGTCAATATGCATTTTCTCCTGTTTATTTCTAAGGGCCCTTTCACACTGGGGCGGGCGCGGGGGCGGCGTCGGCGGTAAAGCGCCACTATTGTAAGCGGCGCTTTATCGTCGGTATTTGGCCGCTAGCGGGGCAGTTTTACCCCCCGCTAGCAGCCCAGAAAGGGTTAAAAACCACCGTAAAGCGCCTCTGCAGAGGCGCTGTACCGGCAGTATAGCCGTGCCGTCCCATTGATTTCAATGGGCAGGAACGGTATACACTCCGCTCCTTCACCGCTCCGAAGATGCTGCTAGCAGGACTTTTTTTACCGTCCTGCCAGCGCACCGCTCCAGTGTGAAAGCCCTCGGGGCTTTCACACTGGAATCAAAGCAGCTACACTTTCGGGTCGGTTTGCAGCGCCTGCAAACTGCCCCAGTGTGAAAGGACCTTAACACTGAACTTCTGCTATGATCTCTAACATCCAGTGAAAAGACAGGAAAGTAACCACATGACTTCAGCATGCCAAATCATGCTGAGGTGTGGAACAGCCAATCCTTGCAGAGCTGATGAAGAAAGGAGTGGGGGAGGGAATTAAAAAATAATGCCTGTGTCTTAGGCTGTCACTCACAGCAAGGGGGAGTATTTGACAAAGTTTTTCTCAGTTTGTCAAGATTTTTCTCACTGAACAATAAAAGAGGATTGCTCAGAGATGGATTAACTCTGTGTGGCAAGACTGGGCTCAAATGATAGGAAATCTTATACTCTACAGTATGATAAAAAAAAAATTCGGGTTTACATCCACTTTAATGTCTCTGATCCTTTTGGCATGTTCAGCAGAATCATTGCCAAGCCACTTTATGAGGAGTTCTATCTGTTCCCTGCAGGATAGATCTAGACCTTGAAAGACACTCTGGAAAGCGGATCGCCATGCCCTGTAGTGTTGAGGGCGATCACTAAATTTGACAAGTCTTTGGGTAACTAACTCTCTTTTGGCCAGGAACGTGGCAAAGTCTACAGTAGCCTGATTGGCATTGGGGTAGGCTGCTGGTGTATTGTGGTGCGGTGTAAAGGCATACCTGGTAAAAGTCTCTTCTTTAGGCGCTCTGAGTTCAAACTTACATAAGGTTGGCAGTTCGTACCTGTTTGTTGCATACACCTTTGGAGTGAAGACTGATGTTTGATGCTTGTATGAAGGCTGGGTACCTTGTGGAGTACAAGGTTTGGTTGGTACTGGAAAGTCTGGAACTCTGTCAGATTTTTCTTGCTTGCAGCGTTGGGTTCCCAGGTCGTCTTGTGGCTCCTTTATTTGATGTGACTCACTGACGTCATATTTAATTTCTTGTTGTGGGATGCTGCTTGGGTCACAGTGCTGGTAGACATAATCTGACATGCGTTGTGAAGAATCTTGTTGGTCCTCTTCTAGACCCGGTATGCTGCTGCCTAGTCTTGGCTCATCGTAGACGGCTGCTTCTAAAGCTTCTTTCTACTGCCAGCTTCTCCATGTTAGCTTCTAAGAAAGCTTGCTGCAATTTGCTTCCTGCTGAGCTAGCTCTTCTTCCAGGCGTATTCTTTCCTTCTCTTTCTCTTGTTCCATGGATACTCTTTCTTGCTCTCTCTCTTGTTCCATGCGTACTCTTTCTCGCTCTCTCTTTTGTTCCATGCGTACTCTTTCCTTCTCTCTCTCTTGCTCTAAGCATACTCTTTCCTTCTCTCTCTCTTGCTCCCGTCTCACCTTTTCTGCATCAAGGCGGGCCTTTTCTTTTTTCATCTGCAACTCTTGGTCTGCGAATGCGGCCCTGGCCTTCGCTGCTTCGGCTTTTGAACGGGCGATAGCTGCTGCATTTGCGACAGATGACTTAGATGAGCTTGCTCGTGAACGTGTTTTGTAAAAAGATGTCCCACTGTGAGACATGGCTGCGGGGAAGAGCACGTCTCTGTGTAGCATGGCTGCTTGCTTCGCCTGCCGCAGGCCTGTATCTTTAAGGCTTCTGACTGTATGATACTGCGTAGCCCCAGGCTGTACAGACTTCCAAAGTCGGCTTATCTTCATTTCAGAGGTCAGCTTAAAAATGTCACTGTTCTGTCTCTGGGACAGCTAGCTAAACCTTCTCATCCCAATAACTGTAGATACCATATTTCTTTGATCTCAGTTTTATTAGAACAAGCCAGGTGAAACTACAAAATAACAGAAATAGATCTCAATAAGTATGATATCGCATACAATACAGCATACATTGCATAAACAATTATATACAGTACAAGATGAGATAAGAAAAACGTACCGTATTCTCCAAGCCTGCCTTGCAGTGCAATATTGTGTGTTTGGCTTCCTGTTTCCTGCTTGCCGTGTGCTCTATGTTTGTCTCTTTTACCGATCTTGGCGTGTTCCCCACTATCCCTGTCTGCTTGTGACCCTAACCTTTGGCATGTTCTCGACTATTCCTGTTTGCCTGTGACCCTGACCTTTGAAGTGTCCTCTGTTATCCTTGTCTACTAGTTGCCCCGACATTTGGCTACCTCCTTACTATCCCTTGCTGTCTTGGGCTGCTGTTTCCTCTCCATCCTCCTGTAGCCTACCGTGAGCATGAGCTGGGAGACCCTGGGGGCCACGGTCGGGAGCCAGTTGCAGCCCAGTCCATCCTCACCACTAGAGGCTCTGGTGAACACCTACTGGCTCTTAAATTCCATGCCCTGGGGAATATATGCTCTAGCTCCCTGTGGGATCCGTTTTGGTGCTCCAGGGGACCTGCCTTCCTGAACCACCCCGAGTTCCATCCGCAGCAGTCAGCCTTAGGGTCCACTACCTTAGCGGTGCACTCCTGACCCCAACGGGGTGCATCTGTCACCTGGCCTCAGGTGACCTGACAGTTTGCATGGCCATGGACCAGGCTGATGTGCCGCTACCTGCCGATGATCAGCTGCAAGGCATAGTCCACAGACTCGAGACCCAGGAATCTAATCAGACCCAGGTGATGCGATTCCTTCAGGATTTGGCTTCCCGCTTTGAACAACTAAAAGCCTCCTTAGGATCCCCGTTTACACAGCTGCAATTGGCTACCGTATCAGCTCCGCTTACAGTCACAGCCACTAACCCTTTGCACTTACCAGCTCTGTCCCGTTACTTTGGGGATTCCAAGGCCTGCAGAGGGTTCCTTAGTCAGTGTACCATTCATTTCAAACTCCAGCCCCAAAACATCCAGTCTGATCACGCAAAGGCGGCCTATATTATTTCTCTCCTGTCCGGCTAGGCTTTAGCTTGGGCTGCCCCTCTGTGGGAGAGGAATGACCCAGTGGTTTCCAGCCTCTCTAATTTTTTGAAACTCTTCTGAAAATATCTTGAGGAATCAGGTCGTGTCTCTTCAGCAGCCAGCGCCTTTTTAGGTATCCACCAAGAGTCTTCTTCTGTGGGACAGTAAGCTCTTTGTTTCCGCATACTGACAGCTGAGCTGAGCTGGAACAATGAGGCCTTAGTTGCAACCTTTCTGCATGGCCTTTCTGATAGAGTGAAGGACTAATTAGCAGGAAGAGAAGTTGTCTCCTTGTGTAACCAGATTGATATTCGTTTTCAGGAAAGGACCCTAGAAAAGCAGCGCCAGCACTCCTTGGTCCTTAGTCAGCCCGAGCTCCCCTCTCTTCGTCCTGTGGAGCATCTAATGCTGGCTGAGGAACCCATGCAGCTGGGCCAGACCAGGCTATCCCCCGAGGAACGTGCTAAGCGCAGAACTCTGGGCCTGTGTCTCTGCCTTGGGGGCAAAGGTCATTTTCGTGACACGTGCTCATTTCATCTGGAAAACGCTCGGATAATACATCTGGAAGGTGGAGTATTGGACCCAGAAAAGTCATCTTCTCGTCTCCTTCTTTCGGTGTATTTTCATGTTGGCGTTTCCTCCCACTCGGCCTTGGCTTATCTGGAATCGGGGGAACTGCCATGAACCTTACCCTTTTACCCCTCACCACTCCATTGGTGGTCTCGGCGATTGATGGCACTGTTCTTCCAGGGGGCCCTATCTGCCTCTAGACATAGGGATACTCCACCAGGAGTGGATATCCTTTCTTATCCTTCCTATCCTTCAACCCCTATCGTATTGGGGCTTCCTTGGTTGCAGCTCCACTCTCCACACATTGACTGGACTTCTGGGCAGATCCTGGCTTGGGGTCCCTCCTGTTTCTCTCCTTGCCTACTCAAGGTTGCCCCAAGGGCTACCACCTCAGTATCCTCTGCCCTTCCCGCTGCATATAGCAATTTCCCAGATGTGTTCTGTAAAAAGTCAGCTGAGGTGCTTCCTCCTTACAGGTCCTTTGACTGTGCCATTGACCTTGTTCCCGGAGCAGCTCTACCCAGGGGTCATACCTACCCTCAGTCCATCCCAGAGACCCAGGCCATGTCTGAGTATGTTGCAGAAAATCTAGAAAAAGGATTCATCCGGAAATCCTCATCACCTGCAGGAGCAGGGTTCTTTTTGTTGCCAAAAAGGATGGTACCCTAAGACCCTGCATTGACTACAGAGGCCTAAACACAGTAACAATCAAAAATCAATACCCCCTATCTTTAACATCGAAACTATTCAACAGGTTGAAAGGTGCCTCCATTTTTACCAAGTTGGATCTCAGGGGTGCATACAATTTGATCAGAATACGAGAAGGGGATGAAGGGAAAACTGCGTTTAACACTAGAGATGGACATTACGAGTACTTGGTCATGCCCTTTGGTTTGTGTAACGCCCCAGTGGTGTTCCAAAACTTTGTTAATGAAATCTTCAGGGATCTGCTTTACCAATTTGTTGTCATCTACCTGGATGACATTGTCATCTTTTCAGATAGTCAGTCAGTTCACAGAGACCATGTCCGGATTGTACTTCAGCACCTTCGAGAAAATAATCTGTATGCCAAGCTGGAGAAATGTTCTTTTGAATGTTCTGAAGTCCTGTTTCTGTGAGGCTTCATCTCTAACTTCGGTCTTCGTATAGATCCTGGGAAGGTCTTGGCCATTACCAGCTGGCCTCTTCCTGCCGGCCTCAAGGCCACGCAGCGCTTTCTTGGGTTCACTAATTATTACAGGCAGTTCATTACGAATTACTTCTCTATTGCTGTGCCAATTATCGCCTTGACCAAGAAGGGTGCTATTGCCAAGGAGTGGTCCCCCAAAGCTGTCTCTGCCTTTCATGATTTGAAACAGGCCTTCATTTCTGGACCTTTGTAGAGGTGACCTGACCTGGGGGATCCATTTTTTATTGAAGTGGACGCTTCCTCAACTGGGGTGGGAGCTGTGCTTCTTCAATCCTTTGGGGAAAAACGTCTACCATGTGCGTTTTTCTCCAAAAAATGTTCTCAGGCAGAGAAGAATTACGCTATTGGTGATCGATAACTTCTTGCGATTAAATTGGTGTTTGAGGAGTGGCGTCATCTCTTGGAGGGTTCCCCACATTCCATAACAATTTTCACTGACCATAAAAATCTGCAGTACTTACAGAATGCCAAACGATTGAATCCCAGACAAGCCAGGTGGAGTCTCTTCTTTTCCCATTTTAACTTCACCATTACGTTCAAACCTTGTTCCTGCAACAGTTGGGCTGATGCAGTCTCTAGGTCTTTTAACATTCAGGGTGAGGAGCCTACCATTGAACTTGAGCCAATTATCCCTACTTCATGCATCCTTGCCCATTTTACCACCCTGAAGTCAAAAAATCCTCCTGGCAAGACCTTCGTTCCCACTGAGCTAAGGGCTAAGATCCTTTGTTGGGGACATGACTCCAAGGTGGCAGGTCATGCTGGGTTTCTTTGATCCTTCCTCCTCATCAGTCACCACTACTGGTGGCCTACTCTCTGTTCAGATGTCAAAGACTATGTTAGGTCTTGTCATGTCTGTGCCCAGTCTAAGTCCTCCATGCAGGCTCCTGCTGGTCTTCTCATGCCCTTGTCCATTCCTAAGGAGCCCTGGTCTCACATAGCCATGGACTTCATCACTAATCTTCCACCTTCTGAGAAGAATACGGTCATTTGGGTGGTAATTGATCAATTCTCCAAGATGGCCCATTTTGTTCCTGGTCTCCCTTCTGCTCCTGCCTTGGTTCCAATTTTCGTACGAGAGATTTTCCGTCTTCATGGTGTCCCTTCCCATGTCATTTTGGACAGGGGTGTTTAGTTTACTTCTTGCTTTTGGAGAGCCTTTTGCAAATCCCTCAACATTACCTTGGATTTTACCTTTTCTTACCATCCCCAATCCAATGGCCAGACTGAGAGGGTTAATTAGGAGTTGGAGGTCTTTCTCCATACCTTGGTCTCGGCTCATCACGATGATTGGGCATCACTACTCCCTTGGGCAGAGTTCTTCCACAACAATCATGTCAACGTCAGTTCTTAGAAGACACCCTTTGTCACTGTTTATGGAAGACATCCTCAGCTCCCTCTTCCTATGACCTGTTCTTCGACATCCCAGCTTTGGCTATCGTTCAGGAATCATTCAATTCCATGTGGGTTGACGTCCATGATTCCCTCCAGAAAGCTGCCAACAAATTCAAGAGTTTTGCTGACCGTCGCAGGCGTAAACCGCCTTCTCTACAGCCAGGAGACAAAGTCTGGCTTTCTGCTAGGAACATCAGACTCCGGGTTCCTTCTCTCAAGTTTGCTCTGAGATTCATTGGTCCTTACAATATAATTTCTAAGCTGAATCCTGTTTGTTTTAAACTCCAGATCCCTAAAAGCCTCAGGATCTCAAAATCCTTTCATGTATTCCTTCTGAAACCTTTAGTTTTCAATAAGTTCTCTCGTCCTCTCCCTACCCTGGCTCCAGTCTCTGAAGATGATCAGGAGTATGAGGTTAGTCAAATTTTGGATTCTCACATCTATAAAGGTGTCCTTCAGTATCTCGTGGATTGGAAAGGTTTCGGCACTGAGGAGAGATCTTGGATTTCTGCATCTGAAAACTTTGCACCTTATCTTCTGAGGAAGTTCCATTTGAAGTTCCCCTCCAAGCCCGTTCCCAAGCGGGGGAGGGGGAGGCCTTGTAAGGGGGGGTACTGTCATGACCTTGCAGTAATACCTTCATGACCTATCTGTCTCTTATCTGGTCTGTGTATCAGCCTTGAGGCTTGTACTCTCACACCTGCATGCTTAAGTAATCTTCCCTCAGTGTGGCTCCATCCTAGCCTCAACATGAACCACTATTTAACACCGTATTGTCCAAGTCTGCCTTGCCGTGCAATATTGTGTGTTTGGCTTCCTGTTTCCTGCTTGCCATGTGCCCTACGTTTGTCTCTGTTACCGATCTTGGCGTGTTCCCAACTATCCCTGTCTGCTTGTGACCCTGACCTTTGGTGTGTTCTCGACTATCCCTGGTTGCCTGTGACCCTGACCTTTGGCGTGTTCTCTGTTATCCTTGTCTGCTAGTCACCCCGACATTTGGCTACCTCATTACTATCTCTTGCTGTCCTGGGCTGCTGTTTCCTCTCCATCCTCCTGTAGCCTACTGTGAGCATGAGCTGGGAGACCCTGGGGGCCGTGACCTGGAGCCAGATGCAGCCCAGTCCATCTTCACCACTAGAGGCTCTGGTGAACACCTGCTGGCTCTTAGACTATGCTCTGGCACCCTGTGGGATCCGTGTTGGTGCTTCAGGGGACCTGCCTTCCTGAACCACCCGAGTTCCATCCACAGCAGTCATCCTTAGGGTCCACTACCTTAGCGGTGCACTCCTGACCCCAACTGGGTGCATCTGTCACCTGGCCTCAGGTGACCTTACACTGCGATCTCGCAGTGCAGTAAGGGGCATTCCACGGGCGCTCAAATTTCTTCAAATTCGGCGAACGGGCAAACACACGATGTTCAAGTCAAACTCATATTTGACCTGAACATCAAGCTCATCCCTAGTGGTAATCAGTATGGATTCATGGAGAATAGTTCTTGCTAGATCTATCTATTAACATTCTATGAAGAAATGAGCTGCCATCTAGATAAAGGAAAGCCTTTGGGTGTCGTGTATCTGGATTTTGCAAAGGCATTTGATACAGTTCCCCACAAATGTTTACTTTACAAACTGAGGTCTGTCAGCATGGACCATAGGGTAAGTACCTGGACTGAAAACTGGCTACAGGGGTGGGTCCAAAGGGTGGTGATAAATAGCAAGTAATTAGAATGGTCCAGTGTGGCAAGTGGGTCCCCCCCAAGGATCTGTCCTGGGACTGTTTAATTTATTTATAAATGAAATATAGAATGGGATAACCAGCTCAAGCTCAACAACTTTACTTGCATGGAGGGTAGCAGAACATATCCTAACAGCATGGAAACAGGAACACAACTAAACACTGAGAATAGCACTTCCTCTCATTGCATCATACAACAGATTTACATGTACATTACACTAAAACACTACAGCGTAACTTGCTGCATAGGCAAGTATAATGCATAGTCATAGTACATAAGCAACTTGCTGTTGTTCTTCCAACAGTTTGACCATTATTCCTGAAGCCTCCACCCCAAACTTGCTCATCCATGTCATGTTGGAACAGGAAGGGGCCATCCCCAAACTGTTCCCACAAAGTTGGGAGCATGAAATTGTCCAAAATATCTTGGTATGCTGACGCCTTAAGAGTTCCCTTTACTGGAACTAAGGGACCAAGCCCAAATCCTGAACAACAACCCCACACCATAATCCCCCCTCCACCAAATGATTTGGACCAGTGCACAAAGCAAGGTCCATAAAGACATGGAGGAGCGAGTTTGGGGCGAGTGGCCTGCACAGAGTCCTGACCTCAACCCGACAGAACGCATTTGCGATGAATTAGAGTGGGGCGGAGGAGCCAGGAGAGGACACATGGGCATGGCCGTACAGCAGGAAGTGAGCGGCGAGCGTGGTCTGTAATAGCCTTATGCGGACCACAATCAGCACTCACCTCCTGCTGTGTGGCCCGGTCATCAACAGACCATGGACTGGCACCGGTCCAAGGCCTGGGGGGTTGGGGACCCCTATTCTAGAGGACCCCTTATGCTGTATTACAACACATTGGGAAAAAGTGCTCCATGCTGTATTTTTTTTTATGTTTTTGGACTTATCTGGTCCAATTCAAAGCCCTAAAAGAGTAACTAAACTTTTGTTGAGAGAAAAACAAGCCCCTCTGGGTGACCTATGATCTGGTGATCTGGGAAAATTTCAAGGATTTTAACAAACTTTACATCAGAGTCCTACCTGTTTTTGTTCTTAAGAAAAGGATGTATGGTTAACTATGTTCTTGGAATTGTAGTTCCTGAATGGGAGTGTCTTTATTCAATCCAATTAGCTGATGCACATGCAGAGTTCTTATGAGGAAAGTTGCAGTGTCTGCATTCCTTTAGAAGTAATTTACCTTTGGGGAGTACCTCACCAAAAATAGAATTCCTATTGCAGAAGATGCCTACAATTTACTTGTATCTTAGTGCAGACTAGAGTTGGGTGAATGGTTTGGCCTAAGAATGAGTTCGGGCTGAACTTTGGCTGTTCGCCCATATCACAAATACCCGAATTATCAGGGCGTTCGACCGTTTGTTCGGCCCACCGAACTACTACAATGCACTGCACTGCCGCATAGTGCATTGGAAGCCCTGATTGGCTGAAGCAATGAAAGTTTTGCCCAATCAGGGCACATGGCACTGTCAGAGCCATGATTGGACACTGTGATGGTGATTCTATGCAATCATGGCTCATTGTTCTTAGTCCTACCCCACAAATATTCTTCCCAGTATGGCCATTTGCAGTGTGATATTGGCATGGAGAGCAATATAACAGGGCTCTGTTCAGTGCTACTTGCGAGTTAGTGTGCTATAGTGTACTATTGTGATTATATTTTGAGTGTAAAGTATCATTTTAGTGTGAATTTAGTGATAGTGCAGTGTGAGTGTAGTTAGACTGTTCGTTTTTATTTTAGTGTCACATTAGTGTGAATCTAGTGATAGTACAGTGTGAGAGTAGTGCGATCATTCATTTTTACTTTAGTGTAATTTTATGCTGTCAGGGCAGATTAGCTGCAGTATATTTCAGTTCCTTACTGCACGTTTACCGCAGTATATTGCAGTGCATTATTGCAGGTTTACCTCAGTATATTTCAGTGCATTATTGCATGTTTACCGCAGTATATTGCAGTGTGTTAGTCCAGGTTTAACGCAGTACATTTCAGTGCGTTATTGCAGGTTTACCACAGTATATTGCAGTGTGTTAGTGCACGTTTAACGCAGTACATTCCAGTGTGTTACTGCATGTTTACCGCAGTATATTGCAGTGTTTTACTGCACGTTTAACGCCGTATATTTCAGTGAGTTGGTGTGCGTTTACCACAGTATATTGCAGTGTGTTAGTGCACGTTTAATGCAGTATATTTCAATGTGTTGGTGCACGTTTACTGCAATATATATATAGTGTGTTACTGCACGTTTAATGTAGTATATTTCAGTGCGTTATTGCAGGTTTACCACAGTATATTGCAGTGCGTTAGTGCACATTTAATGTAGTACATTTCTGTGCATTGGTGTGCGTTTACCACAGTATATTGCAGTGTGTTAGTGCACGTTTACCGCAGTATATTTCCATGCGTTGGTGAACGTTTACCACAGTATAGTGCAGTGTGTTACTACAAATTTAACGCAGTATATTTCAGTGCATTATTGCAGGTTTACCGCAGTATATTGCAGTGTGTTAGTACACATTTAAGAGTATATTTCAGTTTTACTGCAGTATATTGCAGTGCATTATTGCTGGTTTACTGCAGTATATTGCAGTGTGCATGTTTAACGCAGTGTATTTCAGTGCTTTCTTGCAGGTTTAACGCAGTATATTGCAGTTGGTTAGTGAATTTTTAATGCAGTATATGTCGGTGCATTATTTCAGGTTTACCACAGTATATTGCAGTGTGCTAGTGCATGTTTAACACAGTATATTTCAGTGCGTTGGTGCACGTTTAATGCAGTATATTTCAGTGCGTTACTGCACATTTAACGCAGTATATTTCAGTGCATTATTGCAGGTTTACCACAGTCTATTGCAGTTTGTTAGTGTACATTTAATGCAGTAAACTTCAGTGCATTGGTGTACGTTTACTGCAATATATTGTAGTGTGTTACTGCACATTTAACGCAGTATATTTCAGTGTGTTATTGCAGGTTTACCGCAGTATATTGCAGTGTGTTAGTATACATTTAACACAGTAAATTTCAGTGCTTTATTGCACATTTACTGTAGTATATTTTAGTGCATTATTGCTGGTTTACCGCGGTATATTGCAGTGCATAATTGCACGTTTAACGCAGTAAATTTCAGTGCATTGGTGTACGTTTACTGCAATATATTGCAGTGCTTTACTGCACATTTAACGCAGTATATTTCAGTGCTTTCTTGCAGGTTTACCGCAGTATATTGCAGTTGGTTAGTGAAAGTTTAATGCAGTATATGTCAGTGCATTATTGCAGGTTTATGACAGTATATTGCAGTGTGTTAGTGCATGTTTAACGCAGTATATTTCAGTGCGTTGGTGCATTGCAGTTTGTTAGTGTACTATTAATGCAGTAAATTTCAGTGTATTGGTGTACACTTACTGCAATATATTGCAGTGCGTTACTGCATATTTAACACAGTTTATTTCAGTGTGTTATTGCAGGGTTACCGCAGTATATTGCAGTGCGTTGGTGCATGTTTACTGCAATATATTGTACTGCGTTACTGCACATTTAACACAGTATATTTCAGTGCGTTATTGCAGGTTTACCAAAGTATGTTGCAGTTTTTTAGTGCACATTTAAATTTACCACAGTATATTGCAGTGTGTTAGTGCATGTTTAACGCAGTATATTTCAGTGCGTTGGTGACTTGCAGTTTGTTAGTGTACTATTAATGCAGTAAATTTCAGTGTATTGGTGTACACTTACTGCAATATATTGCAGTGCGTTACTGCATATTTAACACAGTTTATTTCAGTGTGTTATTGCAGGGTTACCGCAGTATATTGCAGTGCGTTGGTGCATGTTTACTGCAATATAGTGCAGTGCGTTACTGCACATTTAATGCAGTATATTTCAGTGCGTTATTGCAGGTTTACCGCAGTACTGTATATTGCAGTGCGTTTAGTGCACGTTTAACACAGTATATTTCAGTGCATTATTGCAGGTTTAACGCAGTATATTTCAGTTCGTTAGTACACATTTACTACAGTATATTGCAGTGTGTTACTGCATGTTTAAGACAGTATTTTTCAGTGCGTTACTGCATGATTAACGCAGTATATTTCAGCACGCTATTGCAGGTTTACTACAGTATATTGCAGTGCGTTAGTGCATGTTTAACACAGTATATTTCACTGCGTTATTGCATGTTTAACATAATATATTTTAGTGTAGTATATTTCAATGCGTTATTGTACGTTTACCGCAGTATATTGCAGTGCATCAGTGCAGTTTTATTGTAGTATATTGTAGTGTGTCAGTGGCATGTGTTTGTGTAGTGGATACTCAAGGTAAAGTGCACCAAACGCCACTTTCATTTGATTAAAGCGCATCCACATACACATTTTCTCACCTTTATTACATTTTTATTAATAAGCCCCCCCCCCCCCCCCGGATCATGCCTGGGAGGCCAAAAAGGAAAGGTAGACATTCCCATGGCACTGTGAGGGGGCCAGCAGCGTCTTTATCCACAGGCAAAGGTGGGTGTAGTCAGTATTCAGGCAGGAAATGGGGAAATAAGAGGGGGGGTAGGGCAAGAGGGAAATTGGGACTTTAATTGAAACATGTGGATACAGAATACATAATTGTAATTTAATTGAGTAAAATTCATATTAAATAGTTCATAGTCAGGGTATATTACGGTAATAACACATCAGAACCCAATTAGATTCATACATGGTAATGATACAAAATCGAACAATATGCATGATTGAACATATAAAAATACAATATAGACAATATAATCTGGGGCCTCTCTTAATCCCCAACATTGATGATACACAAGATTATACAATAAGGCAATACATTGTCCAATGGATCACATACACACACACAATAATGCCCCGTTGGGGGACCTCATAGATCCCTATTATAGATACTAGTGAAATCATTCCATGAGGGATTGACACAGACACTCATGTAGACTATTATCTGAGGTAATAAACATAAAGTAGTTGGGATGGGAATAACAAAGTACATGGCATCTGTAGCTCGACGTGTTTCATGGCTGAAGCCAATCTTCAGGAGCAAAGCACGTGAACTGAATAGGGTGTCAGTGTAATGATGGTGTGACACTGACTATCGCGAATCACCAAAGAAAGCCATTTCTGGGATCTGTAGCGGTGCGCCAACAGATGTCGTCCAACGCAGGAAAACAATCAAGGTGGGTATAGATCAATGATAGTGGTTGGGTAGATGAGTAGTATTAATCAATAAGGGCCTCTGTGTAGTGACTGTTGAAGGCTGAGATTACCTCATTCTAGGATATAGATCAAGGTCCCATGTAATACCAATACCCATTGTGAAAAAATGACATGAGTGCAAAAACCACACTGGACCGATCCCACACGGCCAACGCTGCAGCATACCGTGGTCGTGGTACACTGATGATATAATCAGGCCATTGTCAAATTACAATTATTTATTCTTTACCAACATGTTTCAATTAAAGTCCCAATTTCCCTCTTCCTTTACCCCCCCTTCCCCCTCCCCCGTATTTCCCCATTTCCTTCATAGTGACAGGGATGGAGGTACTTGACCCTACCAAGCCATTTCCTCATTTAAAGGCCCAAATTCCAATTCCTCTTCTTTCTTGTAGTCTTCAGGCAGGGCATCATTTCCTCTTTTTAGCGATGTTGCTCATGCTATTCAGCCTCAGCATGCAGAGGAGGTGATGGACTGACGTATTAAACCATCCTCATCCTCCTCATCCTCCACCACCCAAGCAGAGACTAGTGCGCCAGAATGGCTTATTCTGCCTCCTTGTCCACAGCTACTCCTGCCATAGCTCCAGCATCAGGCATGGAGGAGTCAGCTGAGTTATTTGAACACAGCATCAGCCACTTGCTCCTTGACAATGCACAACCATTACCTGATTCAGATCCTGGTTCTGAGGTTGAGAAAGGTAGGAACATGAGCCGACAGAAAGGGGAGAACACTGGTAAACAACATATTGGCAATCATGTTCCCCCAGCAGCAACGTATTGCCAAGTTGACTTTAGTGATGATGAGGATGGAGGGGTCAGAAACCATGAAATCAGGCCGAGACAGAAGTACAGTTAAATCACACTTGTTTAATAATAAAAGTAAAAAGAATCAAAGTTCAGTAATCAGAACGGATAGTCAACCAAGCCAGAAGTCAGTGATCAATGTAGTGGAACAGCAAGCAGGATCTGGAGCCAGATGGGATGTCAGCAAAGCAAGTCTTGAACAGGATCGCAGGAGAGCGTCTCAGTTTCTGTGATGTTGACCAAGGCGAAGGCTGGACACTGGACTGCACGGCTTAAGTAGGCAGGACTGACAAGCAGGATATAATCAACAGCTGTGTAACTGTGGAGAGATAGGAGCTGGAAATTAGCCGACAGCTGAGCAGCCAGCTCAGAGAAGGGAGGGTTGAGCCCAGCCCTGACAGTACTCCCTCCTCAACGACCCCTCTCCCTCAGAGGACCACCAGGCTTGAGGGGAAAACGTCTATGAAAATCACAGAGGAGGACAGGGGCATGTATGTCCGAGGATGAGACCCAAGAGCGTTCCTCCAGACCGTACCCCATTCCAATGCACCAGGTACTCTTTGCACCCACAGAACCTATGGGAGTCAACAATGGACTGTACTTCATACTCCTCATGGTTCTCAACCTGTATAGGATGAGGACGTGGCACCAAGGTGGTAAAGCGGTTGCAGACCAAAGGTTTTAATAAGGAGACAGGAAATACATTCGAAATACGCATAGTAGAAGAAAGGTCACTGGGTTAATCCTGCGAAGAATACAGAAAGGCCCAATAAACCGAGGTTCAAACTTCAGTGAGGGAACACGAAGTCAGAGGTTGCGAGATGACAGCCAGATGTCCCTAACCTGGTAGGAAGGCGCAGGCAGGCGTCTGCGGTCAGCATGGAGTCTGTACCTATCATTAGCATGTCGCAAAGCCTCCTGGACTTGTGCCCAAGTGGAACGAAGACCATAGAGATGCTCCTCTAACACAGGAATACTCTCTGGAACAAACGAGTCAGGCAACATGGAAGGTTGGAAACCATAATGCGCCATAAACAGGGACAATTGGGAAGCAGAATTCAAGGCACTGTTGTGAGCAAACTCTGTCCACGGCAATAGGTCTGACCAGTTGTTATGATGGTCAGAAATATAGCAATGTAGGAATTGCTCCATGGACTGATTGGCTCATTCTGCGGCCCCATTAGACTGCGGGTGATACGCAGAGAAAGCAAGCTGAATTCCCAACTGTGCACAAAAGGCTCGCCAAAACCTGGGACACAAACTGACTACCCCTGTCCAAGACAATCACCTTGGGTAGCCCATGTAAGCGAAAGATCTCCCGAGCAAAAATGGAAGCCAATTCCTTAGAAGTGGGCAACTTCTTAAGTGGAATACAATGACACATCTTTGAGAACTGGTCAACCACCATAAGGATAACTGTGTTGCCCTGGGTGTTGGGTAATGCCAAAATGAAATCCACAGACAGGTGGGTCCAGGGTCTCTCTCCATTGGGTATGGGTTGTAGGTGGCCCACTGGAAGGTATTGTGGAGTCTTACTCTGAGTACACACGGAACAGGCAGCTACAAAGGCAGTTACATCAGCACGTAGACTAGGCCACCAGAATTGTTGGGAAATGGCCCAAAAGAGTTGATTCTTCCCAGGGTGGCCATCAGCCTTGGGAGAATGGTAAGTCTGGAGCATGGCAGTACGGAGACTCTCTAGGACAAAGCAGCGATCACAAGGTTTCTCAGGAGGAGCATGGACCTGAGCAGCAAGAATTTTGTCACCCAAAGGAGAAGTGAGACTGGTGCGAACCATAGCCAGAATATGATCAGGAGGAATCACATGAACCGGAACTGACTCCAACTTGGAAGTGGAAGAAAATTGTCGTGACAAGGTGTCAGCCCTTACATTCTTACATTCTTAGTGCCGGGTAAGAATGAGACAATGTAATTGAAACTTGACAAGAAAAGAACCCATTGCGCCCTTCTGGGAGAGCCTCAGACAAGAATGTGAGATTCTTATGGTCAGTAAGAATGAGAAGCGGCACAGTGGTACCTTTGAGGAGATGTCTCCATTCTTTCAGGGCTAAAATGATTGCCAACAGCTCTCTGTCACCAATCTCGTAATTGCACTCTGCAGGTGACAATTTCTTGGAAAAGTAGCCACAAGTACATAGTTACATACATAGTAGGTGAGGTTGAAAAAAGACACAAGTCCATCAAGTCCAACCTATGTGTGTGATTATGTAAAGTATGTAAGTATGCATAGCGCTCTCAGAGGTAGGACGTTGAGACAGAAGGGTGCCAACACCAGTCTCAGAAGCATCAACCTCAAGGATAAAAGGTAACATAGGATCAGAATGTGCCAACACAGGAACAGAAACAAAGGCAGCCTTGAGACTCGCAAAGACATTAATGGACTCCGGACCAACTCTGTGGGTTACCGTCCTTTCTGGTCATATAAGTCAGGGGCTTGACCAGAGATGAGAAGTTACGAATAAACTTCTGATAATAGTTGGCAAAGCCCAGGAAACACTGCAGAGGATGTAAAGCCACGGGTCGGGGCCACTGTAGAACTGCCGAAAGTTTCTCTGGGTCCATCGAAAAACCAGCAGTGGAAATGACATAATGCAGGAATTTAACCTGTTCACAATGGAACTCGCACTTCTCCAGTTTACAATAGAGATTGTTCTCTCTTAGTTTCTGAAGCACATGACAGACATCTGTGTGGTGGCTCTCCAGCGACTTGGAAAATATGAGGATATCATCGAGATAAACCACCACACATAACTGCAACAAATCTCGGAGAACATCATTAATAAATTCCTGGAAAACTGCCAGGGCATTAAAAGGCAAAAAGGCATTACCAGGTACTCATAATGGCCTGTTCTGGTATTAAACGCAGTTTTCCACTCGTCGCCCTCCTTAATACTCACAAGATTGTATGCCCCTCTCAAATTAAGCTTCGTGAAAAACGTTGCTCCCTTGAGGTGGTCAAATAATTCTGTTATCAACGGAACCGGATAAGCATTCTTAATTGTGAGACAATTGAAACCCCTATAATCAATACAAGGTCTCAGTTCACCACTCTTCTTCTTCACAAAGAAGAAACCAGTACCAGCAGGAGACGAGGATTTGCGGATTGAACCTCGAGAAAGTGCATCTGCAACATACTCCTCCATGGCCTTATCCTCCAAGACCAACAAAGGGTAAACCCGGCCAGGAGGGGGTATGGCACCAGGGTAAAGGTCAATTGCGCAATCATACGGCAAAATACCAGCTTGACCTTTGCCAAAGACATCGCTAAAATCGCGGTACTCCTCCGGCAGGGAGGAGGGTGAAGAGGTGCACAGGACCTTGGCTTTCTTCTGGAAGCATGTCTCACTACATTGTGGTGACCAGGAGGGAACTTCAGCATGGAGCCAATCAAAAGAGGGGTTGTGCCTCTGTAACCAAGGATAACCAATAACCAGCATGAAGCCCAAGTGCATGGGTTCACCTTCACTGACGGACTCTGTACCAGGAGGCATGGGAGGTGAGGGAGGCACAGGTGGGACTGCAAAGCTCGGAGACAAACATACAAGAGTCTTCCACAAGCACTCCTTAAAAGAGAGTCTTTCTCTGAGTCTGGAGTCAATGAGGATGGCAAACGTGATCAACTTCTCCAGCTCAGTGGGTATATCTCAGGCTGCTATCTCATCCTTGATGGAATCCGAGAGACCATGAGAAAAAGCAGCCACGAAGGCCTCATTGTTCCACACAACCTCTGCTGCCAGAATACGGAATTCAATGGCGTAGTCGGCAACAGTTCTCGTACTCTGTTCGATGGACATGAGGCACTCATGTCGAGAACATCAAATACCCTTTTAAACAAAGCCACAAACTCAGGGTAGCTCAAGACAACAGGTTTTTGCATCTCCCATAGAGGATTTGCCAAGGCCAAGGCTCTCTCAGAAAGCAAAGATATCACGAAACCTACTTTGCTTCTGTCCGTGGGAAACGCCTGGGGCAGCATCTCAGAGTATATCTCAACCTGGTTGAGAAACCCTCTGCATTGGACTGGATCGCCCCCAAATTGCTGTTGAAGTGGAGCGTAACCAGACATACTTCTTATAGAGGTAACACTTGAGGCGGATGCCTGCACAAAGATTGGCGCAGCAACAGGTTTGGCCTGCAACATAGGTTGTACTGGGGCGGCCACAGTGGGAGAATCCAGGTGAGCCGTGTGACTCAGGAGCGTTTGTAACACCATGGCGAACTGATCCATGCGGTGATCCAGTTCATCCAATCTAGATTAAATATTACCAACAAGTGGATTGACTGCATATTCTGAATTCATGGCCTTCGCCTGCTGTCAGAAACCATGAAATTAGGCCGAGACAGAAGTACAGTTAAAATACACTTGTTTAATAATAAAATTAAAAAGAACAAATGTAGTCAACACATACCCAAAGTTCAGTAACCGGAACGGATAGTCAGCCAAGCCAGAAGTCAGGGATCAACGTAGTGGAACAGCAAGTAGGATCTGGAGCTAGAAGGGATGTCAGCAAAGCAAGTCTTGAACAGGATTGCAGGAGAGCGTCTCAGTTTCTGTGATGTTTACCAAGGCAAAGGCAGAGCTCCTCTGGACTGGACGGCTAAAGTAGGTAGGACTGACGAGCAGGATATCATCAACAGCTGAGTAACTGTGGAGAGATAGGAGCTGGCCGACAGCTGAGCAGCCAGCTCAGAGAAGGAAGGGCTGAGCCCAGCCCTGACAGGAGGGGATGATGATGACGTGACCTGGGTGCCGGATAGGGCAGAGGAGGAACGTGAGGGTGAGGCACAACTCTCAACGAGACAACCATTATGGAAGAGTGGAGAGCAGCCACTTTATTCCACCAGATTGTGGAGCTTCCCACAGCTCAGCTGTCTGGGCCTTTTTTAGCACATGTACAGCCGATCGCACTATTGCAATTTGCAAACTTTGCCTCAAGCAGATCAAGCGTGGCAAAAACACCAGCCATTTGGGTACCACATGCTTGACAAGGCATTTAACCTCCCACCACTCAGCCCATTGGCAAGAGCACCTGAAAGCCACACAAAAGGGATGCAATTCTGCTCTTCCTCACTCCTCAACCTTCCGGTCTACCCCAGCTATACCTCATGATCTGTTAGCAGCCTCAACTGACAGGGATGATGGTACAGCGAAGGGTGTCACAGGTCCTTGCAGCACATCTGTCAGTAGCACACCACCAGCTGTAGACTATAGCTGACAAATTTCTCTGCCCCACCTGCTGCAGGTAAAACAAAATACAAACACTGCCACTCACATGCCCAGCTTCTAAATTCAAACTTGTCAAAGCTGCTGACTTTACAATGCCTGCCATGACATCTGGTGGATTCTGCCTACTTCCTTGATTTTGCAGAATGTGCTGTATCACAATGGCAGGTTCCCAGTCACTATTTCTTTTCACATAAGGCCATTCCAGCTCTGTACCATCAGGTGGAAGGCAATGTTGTAGCATTGTTGGGCAAGGCAATCAGCTGCAAGGTCCACGTTACTGCTGTCACGTGGTCCAGCAAGCATGGTCAGGGATGCTATATTTCATTCACAGCACACTGGATAACTCTGCTTCCAACTCAGAAGGATGCAGGACAGGGCTCAGTGCTGCAGCTGGTTTTGCCGCAACATCTCCATACAGCTACTGGTGAGATTTGTCAGCTCCACCCCCTCCTCCTCCTCCTCTTCCATGCCCTCCTCTGCTGAATTTTCCTATACACCACCAGTGCCCCCTAAGCATTCAAGGAGCTATTCTATGAGTCAGGCTAAAAGGTGCCATGCAGTGCTTCAGCTGGTCTGTGTAGGGGACAGGAGCCACACCGAAGCAGAGATTCTTGCAGCTTTGCAGGGGCAGGCCCAGAGGTGGTTCACGCCATGCCAGCTGGAGCCAGGGATAGTGGTGTGCAATAATGGCACAAACCTCCTGTCCACCCTTAGATGGGGAAACCTAGTGTTGGAAGATCTAGTAAATCAGGCCAGAAGAGCCTGTAGCCATTTCAGGTGGTCATACACAGACAGTGCTTGGTTGGCTGAAATTCAGCCGGAATTCCACCTGCCCATAAACCGTCTGATTTGTGACATGCCCACAAAGTGGAACTCGACTTTGGCAATGCTGCAGTGGCTGCACATGCGGCAGAGGGCCGTCAACGAGTACCTGTGTGAGTATGGCACAACGAAAGACTCAGGATTGCTCCGTTTTTTTTCTCCATACCAATGGCTGCTTTTAGAAAATGCATGCACTGTACTGTCACCATTTGAGGAGGTCACAAGGATGGTGAGCCATGAAAATGCATGCATCAGTGACATAATCCCTGTTGTGTTCTTACTGGAGCAGACTCTGCGTGGTATTATGGACAGGGCACTTGAGGCAGAGCAGCAGGAGGAAGAGGACTTCCTTTCCTCTCAAGGCCCACTTTAAGCAGACACCATTCTTGCCACGCTATACAACACACAAGAGGAGAGGGAGGAGGAGGATTCTAGGAGGCATTGAAGCAGGGAAAGATATACATCAACCCTTAACAGATGGTTTTCCATCCCCAGAATCCTTATGAGTAGTACGTGGCTGGGAGGAGGGAGTTCCAGATACTGTAATCCTCAGTGACCCTGAGAAGTCTTCTTCTCATGCCTCTGCAAACTTGTGGTGCATGGGCTCCCTCATTCTTCAAAGCCTGCGATAGGACCTGAGAATACATGTGTCAGAGACTATACTCACCGAGGCCGAGATGCCGAGAGCGGCTCGCCCTTACGACCACGCACACCCGACCCCTGGAGGTGATACAGGGAGTTGGGGGCACGCGGAGGCACGGGCTTCCGGAAGGGACTGGATTCCAGAAGGAAGTCCGTGTAGCCGTGGACACAGGAGAAGCTGCAAACAAGTGGTTAGCTGAGACTGGGGTATCTGGCCAGAGCAAGTCCGTGTAACAAGCTGAGATCAGGGGTATCAGGCAGACAAGGGGTATCTGTAAAACAAGCAGAGGTCAGAGGTATCCGGTAGGCAAAGAGAGAGTCCGTTTACTTAGCAGAGGCCAGGGGTATTCAGCAGGCAGAGAGAGTGTCCGTTTAACTAGCAGAGGTCAGGGGTATCCAGCAAGCAGAGAGAGTATCCGTTTAACTAGCAGAGGTCAGGGGTATCCAGCAAGCAGAGAGAGTATCCGTTTAACTAGCAGAGGTCAGGGGTATCCAGCAAGCAGAGAGAGTATCCGTTTAACTAGCAGAGGTCAGGGGTATCCAGCAAGCAGAGAGAGTATCCGTTTAACTAGCAGAGGTCTGGGGGTAACAGCAGGCAGAGAGAGTAGCACTAAGGAAACTGGGTACAGGACAGGGCACAGCTGACGACTAACCAGCAACCCGACTGGGCGCTGGAGCCGTCAGAAGTAGCCCACCGGCGAGCGCGTCAGCGTGACGCGCCGCCGGGCACCCGCACGGCCACGGCGCGCATACGGGGACCGCCGTGCACCCGCGCGCGCCGCACCGCTGGGCCGCGAACGAGTGCACGGCGCAGCGTGAGTCCTCCGCGCATGCGCCGTGGAGCCCGGCGGACGGAGGCGGCTTGTGCCTCCTGACAGTGCCCCCCTCCTAAGGGCGGACACTGAACGCCCAGACTGGACATCACTTCCGGGTGGTCTCGGTGGAAGGCTTGAATTAAGCGTGGTGCATGTAGGTTCCTTGCAGGTTCCCAAGAGTTGTCCTCAGGTGGATAACCCTTCCACTGGATCAAATACTGCAGTTGTCTGCCCTTCTTCCTACAGTTAAGGATGGATTCCACCTCAAATTCATTCTCACCATCCACCCTAACTGGTGGCGGAGGAAGCTCCCCTCTTTCCGGAAAGGTGTTGTCCACCACAGGCTTCAGTAAGGACACGTGGAAGACAGGGTGGATCCTATAAGTCTTTGGTAATGCTAGCTCCATAGCCACAGGGTTGATAATCCTTTTGATGGGGAAAGGACCAATAAACTTGGGTCCCAATTTCCGTGAAGGCACGGATAGTTTAAGGTTAGTAGTGGATAACCAGACTTCTTCTCCAAGTTTAAAGGTTGGATTTTTTCCCCTGCCTCGGTCATATTGCTCCTTGTAGTAGTTTTGTCAGTGGATCCGCGCTACAGGATATATTGCAACTGCAGCCCCCCTATATAAGCAAGGGACACTAACGTGTGCCCTAAAACGAATAAATATAACAAAAAAAATAGGGAATGGCGCTGTGCATAAAGAATGTATTGGTATATGATGTTTGTTTAATGGTGGTGATAGGTGTGCCAATGTGACATGCTATAGCGGACACCAATAAGTGGTACCCTCAAAATGCACCCCTGTTTTATCCCACGTATAGATGGGAAAAATAGGAATTAATAAATAGTGATAGAAGAATGCTAGTTGATAAATAAATTAGTGAATGACAATAAATATAAAAACAGCTATGATCTCATATAAAAATTATTAGTATTAATAACCACTAATAATATGGTGTAAAAAGATATAAGTGCAAAAAGTGTCAGGTGCAGTACAAGTGGCAATATTCCAGCCACTGCTGGATGATAGAAATAAACTGCAGATGTTAAATTAGAATAAAGGGTGTCCACAATCCTCTATAAAAAACAAAAAATGCAAAGCAATATGTGTGAAAAAATTCATATATAACACATACACAAATGTGAGGTTTATATAAAAAATGTGAAAAGTAGAGGGTATCCACAGTCCTCTGTAATAAAGTGCTAGGAATGCAAAAAGTAGATACGTGGAAAAAATGTCATATAAATATACTTTAAATGTGCAGATATTAGGACTCAAACCAGTAAATCATTAATGTGTATATATAGAGATAGTAAACTAATTGATAACAGTATAGAGTCTCATGTGAAAGTGGCCAAAGAGTTCATATGATGTCTTCCACCGAATTTCCTCCAAATATTTAAAACAAACTCCCCCTGATGTGATCCCACTCACCGGAACGCTATACCCCTGCAGGGGTATAAGCATAGGATGTTTGTACGCCAGATGCCGATCAAATCCAGGTGCCAATCAGATCATTATGTGTTGGTATCCCCTCAACCCGGATCAACCACTCGTGAAGGAGAAGGGGGAAGATGACAATCCCCTGTTGTAATCCTATTTCCGGCCGGACATCCGCTCCAGAGTATTATATGTAATAAAAGAATTGCTCCACATAGCGTAACTCCATAAAGTATCTTTTATTTGTAGATGTTTAAACAATCCAAAAGGAGCATAATGAATCCAAGGAAATAAACAAGTATAAAGGGAGAGGAGGGAGCATGCAAGCTCTCTACCTCCACTAGCCGTTCCGGGACGCAGCGTGGTGCACAGTTGCCGCTTGCGTTCCACCGGTCAGCTATCGAAAACCACAGTAGCAGGAAGTGACGTTGTGCGTGCCAAGATAGTCCCGCCTTACGCGTTTCGTCACACGGACGTCATCGGAGGCGCTGCCATCTTGGTCCTCTCAACGTCTTATATCTGGGTGCAGTACATGCCGCGGCCAATCCCGCACCAGATGCTGAATGATGAGCATCCTGTAGGTCCAATCAAAAAATTCGCTCAATTATGGAGACAAAAGCAAAAGGCTGTACACACTCGGTATCATTAGACCGAGGGAGATACTGGATAGAGTCTCCTTGAGCGCCATCTAGTGGGATGTTTATAGATCGTATAGTTTGTACGGAATAGCGGCCGTGGAGAAATGTAATTTGCAAACCAGATACTATCTGGTAAAGGTACATATTGAAAATACATATTAAATGACAGTCAAATAGCCTAAAAGGAAAAAATATTGTATAAATTATAATTACCTCGAGAGGTGTTTAAACAGAAAAAAATTTTTTTTACAGAATTCTTTAATGAATTAAAAGTATATATCTAAAAAAAAAAAAAAAAATGTATATAAAAATTAAAAATTAATATATATGGAATATTAGTACTGTACACATAAGAAAGACGATGTATTAAAAAACTCTTATAAAAAGATGTGCAAAGAGGAGTATGTTATATAATCAGTACTGTTATAAGCCAGAGGCAGAAGAGAATGTGTTAGTTTACCAATAAATATGTTAGTATACCAACCAAGAGAAGGAGAGAATATCTTAGTTTGCCAATAAATATGTAAGAATGTACTAAAAATAGTGATGAATCATATATATATCATATAAAAAACTTTGAAATCTTCAGAAAATAAGGAAATGGGGTAGGGACACGTATAGGTTCCACCTATTTAAAATTGAGTAAGCAGCACTTCAGAACCAATTATGGAAGTGGGTTAGGGGCATATGTAAAATCCACAAATTAAAAATTGGATAAAAAACAATTCAAATCAATGTCCACATTTAACCCTCTGGGAACAAGGCTCCCCAGGCGATATATCCACTTGGTTTCATTCTGGGACACCTTTATTCTTTTGTTACCGCCTCTCCAGTGATCTTTGATCAGGTCTATGCCATAAAAGATTAATCCTGTAGGGTTTCTATTGTGGACCTCATCAAAATGCCTAGAGAGGTTATGCTTTGGAAAGCCTTTTTTAATATTATTAATGTGCTCTCTAATCCTGACGCGGAGGGGCCTAGTAGTTCTTCCCACATACTGGAGCCGGCAGGGACATTCAATCACATATGTGACGTGAGTACTTTCACAGGTAATCAGTTCCCTGATTTGATACTCTTTCCCTGTTCTTGACTTAAAGAGTAATCTTTTCCTTGGTTGTCTCTTACTTACACGGCAGGGTAAACACTTTTGGCATCTGAAAAAACCTTTTAATTCAGGGAACAGCTTGACCGGTTTTGGTGGGTCGATCACGTTATGCACCAACTGGTTCCTCAAATTGGGGGCCTTCTTGTAGATGAATCTAGGTTTTTTGGGGAGTATCTTCACCAAAGTTCTATCAGATTTTAAAATAGGCCAGTATTTTCTAAAAATGTGTTCAATTGACCGATATTGATTATTAAAACCAGTAATAAAAGCCATATCCATCTTGCAGTGGTTGTCAATTTTCTCCTTCTTTCTCAGTAGGAGATCACGATCTAAGCTCCCTATTTCCATCTTACATTTCATTAGGGTTCCTTTGTGATATCCTTTATCAATGAATTTTTTAATCAAAGTGTCGGCTTGAGTGTAATAATCATCTATCCTATGGCAATTTCTTCGCAACCTCATTAGTTGGCCTTTCGGAATGTTCTGCTTCCATTTAGGATGATGGCAACTAGATGTTGGGATGTAGCCATTGCGATCCGTGGCCTTAAAAAAGGTTCTAGTGTGTAATTCGTTGTTCTCTTTGAAGATCTGTACGTCTAGATAATCTATTTCCTGAGGATCGCATGTCCCGCTGAAAGAGATGCCGTATTTATTTTGATTCATTGCTCCTAGGAAATCCTGAAATGACTCTGCCGTGCCCCTCCACACTATAATCACGTCATCGATATAACGGCGGTAAAACTCAATCTCCGGGCGTGGACTTCTATATATATTTTCTTCCTCCCACATGTCCATAAATAAATTAGCCACGCTTGGGGCATATCTGGCTCCCATGGCGACGCCTTTGGTTTGCACATAGTAGTCCTTCTGGTACCAAAAGTAATTACTTTCCATTGCTAGTTTTAAAGCTTCTAAAATGAAATTAATTTGTTCTTGTTTAAGATTGGCGTCTTTGTAAAGTGCTTTCTCTACTCCTTTTAAGCCATGTTTTTGTATAATGCTGGTATATAAGGAGTTCACGTCTATCGTCGCGAGGAGGCAATCTTCAACCCCAGTTATATTTTTTATTTCGTTGATCAATTGCGTACTATCCTTTAGGTATGATCTTCCTTTAGTTACCATTGGTTTTAGAAAGCAATCAATGTATTCTCCCAGTCTAGAGAACAGGGAATTAATCCCACTTATAATCGGTCGTCCCGGGGGTTTCTCCAATCGTTTGTGTATTTTTGGTAAATAATATATAACTGGTGTTTTGGTGGACTCGCAAATTAAGTATTTAGCTTCCTTTTTATTTAAAATTCCTTTGTCTTTCCCTTTTTTGACGAGAGCTTTCAGTTTCTTGCTATAAAGTTGTTTGGGGTTTCCTTTAAGTTTCTTATAAGTATTTTCTACTCTAAGGAGGTTCCTCATTTCCTCCTCATAGTCTTCTTTCCTTAATATAACCAGCCCGCCCCCTTTATCTGCGGGGCGTATAACTACGTCTTTTCTTTTTCCGATTTCTTTAATGGCTTTCCACACACTCCTATTGTTAGGAATCTTACTTTCAAGTTTCGCAAGGTCACTCTCCACCATCTTCTTAAAGGCGTTCATACACTGGTCGCCCGGAACCTTCGGATTGAAAACCGAATTATTTCTAAGACTAGTGTGTGTGAAACAAGAAAGTTCTTCTGCTGGTTTCTCATCTTTGTTTAAGGCATAGTGTTTCTTTATTCTTAATTTACGTATGAATTTCTGCAAATCAACAAAAACCTCAAACTTATCAATATTCTTGTCTGGTGCAAATTTTAATCCTAAATCTAAAACTCTCAGTTCTTCATCAGTAAAAACAGCATCACTCAAATTAAAAATTCCTTCTCCTAATATTCTCTTCTCCTTTTTCTTCTTCTTTCCTCCTCGTTTTCCTCTTGCCTGTAACCTCTTTCTGTATCTCTTAGGGTTTGGTCTGACCCTCTGCCAGGGTTCCTGTTCGGCCCATTCCTTGTCTGCTGCGGATATCCGTAGGTGCCAAAGTTCCTCTGTTGTGGATGTCCGTAAGTTCCTATATCCCTCTGTTCTCTGTACACGGGTGGGCCCCAATACCTCTGGAAGTCTCTGTTGATCTCTGGTTGTTCTTTCCAACCTTGTCTCCTGTATGGAGGTCGCACTTTCCATCTTCCAGGTGGGCCACCCCTGTGAAAATCCCTATTGTCCCTAGGTGATCCTCTAGGATAGGGGTTATTATAGGTACCATGGTGTCCCCTTTCCCTTAGGGGTGAGTACCTATTTCGAGTGGGGATACTATATCTTGGAGTAGCTGGGGATCTCCCATATCCAGGTTCTGGGGGGTTTTCTTCCCTCCCCCTCATCCAGGGGCCATTGGTTCGGTAATTGGGTGTGCGTGGTAACTCGGTACGTCTGGCAATGGGGGTGTGTTCAAACCTGGTTTGTCTTATATTGTCTGGTATATCTTCCCCTTCTACTGGACTCTCGTCCATAGAGTTACTATCTTCTTCATTACTCAACTCGTCTACTTCTTCTTGCCACTTGTAGACCCTTTTATTGGCGTAATCCAGAACGTCCCTCTTGAATTTTTTCTGTTTCTTCATTTGAATTTCCACATCATATTTCTTTATGATCTCTTGTAATTCTTTGTCCTTATCTTTATATTCTTGTTGGCCAGTAAAGGGGTGTAGTAGATTCTTAATCTCAATAACCCACTTCCATAATTGGTTCTGAAGTGCTGCTTACTCAATTTTAAATAGGTGGAACCTATACGTGTCCCTACCCCATTTCCTTATTTTCTGAAGATTTCAAAGTTTTTTATATGATATATATATGATTCATCACTATTTTTAGTACATTCTTACATATTTATTGGCAAACTAAGATATTCTCTCCTTCTCTTGGTTGGTATACTAACATATTTATTGGTAAACTAACACATTCTCTTCTGCCTCTGGCTTATAACAGTACTGATTATATAACATACTCCTCTTTGCACATCTTTTTATAAGAGTTTTTTAATACATCGTCTTTCTTATGTGTACAGTACTAATATTCCATATATATTAATTTTTAATTTTTATATACATTTTTTTTTTTAGATATATACTTTTAATTCATTAAAGAATTCTGTAAAAAAAATTTTTTTCTGTTTAAACACCTCTCGAGGTAATTATAATTTATACAATATTTTTTCCTTTTAGGCTATTTGACTGTCATTTAATATGTATTTTCAATATGTACCTTTACCAGATAGTATCTGGTTTGCAAATTACATTTCTCCACGGCCGCTATTCCGTACAAACTATACGATCTATAAACATCCCACTAGATGGCGCTCAAGGAGACTCTATCCAGTATCTCCCTCGGTCTAATGATACCGAGTGTGTACAGCCTTTTGCTTTTGTCTCCATAATTGAGCGAATTTTTTGATTGGACCTACAGGATGCTCATCATTCAGCATCTGGTGCGGGATTGGCCGCGGCATGTACTGCACCCAGATATAAGACGTTGAGAGGACCAAGATGGCAGCGCCTCCGATGACGTCCGTGTGACGAAACGCGTAAGGCGGGACTATCTTGGCACGCACAACGTCACTTCCTGCTACTGTGGTTTTCGATAGCTGACCGGTGGAACGCAAGCGGCAACTGTGCACCACGCTGCGTCCCGGAACGGCTAGTGGAGGTAGAGAGCTTGCATGCTCCCTCCTCTCCCTTTATACTTGTTTATTTCCTTGGATTCATTATGCTCCTTTTGGATTGTTTAAACATCTACAAATAAAAGATACTTTATGGAGTTACGCTATGTGGAGCAATTCTTTTATTACATATAATACTCTGGAGCGGATGTCCGGCCGGAAATAGGATTACAACAGGGGATTGTCATCTTCCCCCTTCTCCTTCACGAGTGGTTGATCCGGGTTGAGGGGATACCAACACATAATGATCTGATTGGCACCTGGATTTGATCGGCATCTGGCGTACAAACATCCTATGCTTATACCCCTGCAGGGGTATAGCGTTCCGGTGAGTGGGATCACATCAGGGGGAGTTTGTTTTAAATATTTGGAGGAAATTCGGTGGAAGACATCATATGAACTCTTTGGCCACTTTCACATGAGACTCTATACTGTTATCAATTAGTTTACTATCTCTATATATACACATTAATGATTTACTGGTTTGAGTCCTAATATCTGCACATTTAAAGTATATTTATATGACATTTTTTCCACGTATCTACTTTTTGCATTCCTAGCACTTTATTACAGAGGACTGTGGATACCCTCTACTTTTCACATTTTTTATATAAACCTCACATTTGTGTATGTGTTATATATGAATTTTTTCACACATATTGCTTTGCATTTTTTGTTTTTTATAGAGGATTGTGGACACCCTTTATTCTAATTTAACATCTGCAGTTTATTTCTATCATCCAGCAGTGGCTGGAATATTGCCACTTGTACTGCACCTGACACTTTTTGCACTTATATCTTTTTACACCATATTATTAGTGGTTATTAATACTAATAATTTTTATATGAGATCATAGCTGTTTTTATATTTATTGTCATTCACTAATTTATTTATCAACTAGCATTCTTCTATCACTATTTATTAATTCCTATTTTTCCCATCTATACGTGGGATAAAACAGGGGTGCATTTTGAGGGTACCACTTATTGGTGTCCGCTATAGCATGTCACATTGGCACACCTATCACCACCATTAAACAAACATCATATACCAATACATTCTTTATGCACAGCGCCATTCCCTATTTTTTTTGTTATATTTATATTGCTCCTTGTAATCCGTTTGAGCCCTCTGCAACATGTCCTGAATTCTTCGGAAATTTGCCTGTAAGGAGGTCACTCTGTCATGCACGGCAGGGACTGCTATTTCGGGAACATTGTTGGACAGGAAGGTGGGATGGAAACCACAATTTGCCCAGAAAGGCGTTTGGTTAGTAGCGGTGTGAACAGAATTGTTATACGCAAATTCAGCGTATGGGAGAAGGCTTGCCCAGTCATCTTGGGATCCCGAGCAGAAGCACCGCAGATATTGCTCTAGGGTCTGGTTCGTCCTCTCCGTTTGGCCGTTACTCTGAGGATGGTAGGCTGATGAGAGGCAGACTTTGATATTTAAGGCTTTGCAAAGCTCCCTCCAGAATTTGGACGTAAATTGTACACCCCTGTCCGATACGATGTTCTTTGGTACGCCATGGAGTCTGATGATTTCCTTGAGAAAAATATTGGCAGTTTCTAAGGCCGAGGGGGTGCCCTTCATGGGCAAAAAATGGGCCATCTTGGAGAGACGGTCAACCACGACAAAAATAGTGGTAAAGCCCCCCGAGGCTGGCAGGTCTACTATGAAGTCCATGGAGACGTCAGACCATGGTCGTTCAGGGATCGGTAGGGGTCTTAGTAAACCCCAAGACTTGGTGTTTCACCCCTTGTTCCGCTGACACGGAGGGCAGGATGCCACATACTTCTTGCAATCCTGTCTCCACCCAGGCCACCAAAAGGAACGGGAAACCAGCTCAGACGTTTTCCTCACTCCAAAATGCCCTGCGAGTCTATGGTCGTGGCACATCTGAAGGGTTAGTGACCGTGTCTCCCGAGGTACAAAAATTTTTCCACGGATCCAGAAGAAGTTACCATTTCTCTTCAGGGACTGCACCTCTGGTTCCGTGCAAGAGTTGGATGATGATTTGATGGATGACATCAAATCCACTTGTGCCACCCCAAGGAAGTTTTGGGAAGAAAGGATAGTACCAGGTTCTGACGTCTGGGACTCTGCCGAGAACATCCGTGAGAGTGCGTCTGCCTTTCCATTCTTTGAACCGGGTCTATAGGATATGTGGAAGTTGAAGCGGGAGAAAAAGAGAGCCCAGCGGGCTTGTCTAGGTCTTAATCGCTTTGCTGTCCGTAAGTACTCAAGGTTCTTATGGTCTGTAAATATCATTACCGGATGTAATGCACCTTCGAGCAGATACCTCCATTCTTCAAGAGCAAATTTTATGGCCAGCAACTCCCTGTCACCCACATCATAGTTTAGCTCGGGCGGGCTGAGCTTCCGAGAAGCGAATGCAACGGGGTGAAGGATAGCCTTGGGCCCTTGCCTCTGAGAGAGAATTGCTCCTGTGGCAATTTCTGAAGCGTCCACCTCCAAAACATATGGTTGGGCAGGATCGGGGTGGCAAAGAATTGGAGCCGAACTGAACAGATCCTTCAATTTCGAAAAAGCCTCTTGTGCGGCCTCACTCCACCGGAAAAGGTTGTGCTGACGGGTTAGCTGGGTGATGGGTGCTACAATGGTCGAGAATCCGACAATGAATCTCCGATAAAAGTTAGCAAAACCTATGAAACGTTGAACCCCCTTTTTATCAGATGGAGCTGGCCAATCTTGGATGGCCTGTATCTTTTGGGGATCCATTGCGATTCCGCCGGCCGATATGATGAACCCCAGGAATTGTACCACGGATCTCTCGAATTCGCACTTTTCCATCTTTAGATAAAGCTTGTGCTGTCTTAGTATAGTAAGGACCTTCTTGACATGCCCCCTGTGTAACTCAATCGTAGGAGAGAAAATGAGTATGTCATCCAGGTAAACGACAAGGAAGTCATCCAGGTATTCTCGGAATATGTCGTTTACTAGGTGCTGGAATGTGGCTGGAGCATTGCATAGCCCGAATGGCATCACCAGATACTCGAAGTGTCCAAACCTGGATCTGAACGCTGTCTTCCATTCATCCCCGGCTCTGATTCTAACAAGGTTATAGGCACCCCGCAGGTCTAGTTTGGAAAAGACCCTAGCAGATCGAAATCGTTGGAATAGCTCCGGGATGAGTGGTAATGGGTATCTATTCTTAATGGTGATATTGTTGAGCTGCCGGTAGTCCACACAAGGTCTAAGGGACCCATCTTTCTTCCCGACGAAGAATATTCCTGCTCCAGCAGGTGAGGATGAAGGACGGATAAACCCCTTTTCCAGATTCTCATCGATGTAGTGTCTGAGCGCCTCCAGTTCGGTCTCGGAGAGAGGGAATATACGACCGAACGGAATCACGGATCCCGGCAACAGGTCGATCGGACAGTCATAAGGCCGATGAGGTGGTAGGCGGTCAGCCATTTGTTTATTAAAGACCTCCTGGAACTCCAGATATTCAGAGGGGATCTGTTGAAGGTTGTCTGACGAGGCAGTAACTGTAGCACAAACCTTCGGAGTTAGAGGTAGGCAATGCTCCAAGCAGTATGGAGAGGAGAAGGACACCATCTTGGAGCTCCATTGGATCTGCGGATCATGAGCTTGTAACCAAGGCAGGCCAAGGATGACTGGGAAGATGGGAGAATGGATGAGGTCGAGCCGTAGGAATTCCTGATGCCCGGAATCGGTGATTACTAGGATAGGCTGGGTCTCCTGGGTGATGGGACCTGAACTAGGAAGAGAGCCATCGGCTAGATGCACTTGTAAGCCTTGGGCCTTTGTTTGCAAGGGGATACGGAGGCTGCGGGCCAAGGCTGCATCCAGGAAGCAGCTACAGGCCCCCGAATCAATGATGGCGGGTAGGCGAGACTCCCCTTCCGGCAGCTGCAAGGAAACAGACAACATCACATAAGATTTTGGAGCATCGTTATCCAGATGATTCATTAATCTAGGCTGAAGGAACTTACTGGGCCTTATTGGACAGTTGCGCAGGAAGTGACCCGCTCCCCCGCAGTACAGACACAGATTGGACTGCCGTCTGCGTTGCCTTTCTTCCGAAGTTAGCGGGGCCCGGACCAGGCCTAGCTGCATGGGCTCAGCTTCAGGAGGTGTTGTGGAAGACGGTGATGGCGTGGATGGGGTTCTAAACGGCGTCCACGTAGGGCGTGGACCCTGAAACCGCTCCGAGCGACGTTCCCGCAAGCGCCTATCCAGCTTCGTGGCTGCCTGAATGAGCTCTTCCAAGGTCTCCGGGGTCTCCATCCTGGCTAGCTCATCTTTGAGGAGTTCAGACAAGCCTTGACGGTACTGGTAGCGGAGAGCCGGCTCGTTCCAATTTGTGTCGGCCGCCCACTTGCGGAACTCCACCGTATAATCTTCGATGGGTCTTCTTCCTTGGGACAAGTGGTGGAGAGTGGCTTCAGCGGTAGCCTTCCGTTGCGGATCATCATAGAGTTGGGCCATACCCTCGAAGAAGGTATCTATGGAATTTAACATAGGACTTCCCTGTTCCATTAAGCCATGAGCCCAGGCCTGAGGTTCCTCTGACAGCAGCGAGATAGCAAAACCCACTTTGACGATCTCTGATGCAAATGTCCGGGGCTGAAGGGCAAAGTAAAGTGAACAGGCGTTTTTAAAAGACCTGAATCTTTTACGGTCTCCGGAGAACCGTTCGGGCGTAGGGACCCTGGGTTCAGGAAGTGCCATGACAACGGTAGGGCTGGCGGCGGCCTGGGGGAGCGCCCCTTCATTGCTGGGTGCCGGAACTGCAGTGGCGGAAGGAAGTACTCCAGCAATCTGTTGGAGGCGGCTGTCAACTTGAGCATACCCCTCCTGTAGCTTCTGGACTGAGTCGGCCAGGGTGGAGACCTGTTGGCACAGGATCTCCAAAGGAGAGCGCGCTCTGTCGGCCTCGGACATCTGGCTGGTTAGTACTGTCAGAGACTATACTCACCGAGGCCGAGATGCCGAGAGCGGCTCGCCCTTACGACCACGCGCACCGACCCCTGGAGGTGATACAGGGAGTTGGGGGCACGCGGAGGCACGGGCTTCCGGAAGGGACTGGATTCCAGAAGGAAGTCCGTGTAGCCGTGGACACAGGAGAAGCTGCAAACAAGTGGTTAGCTGAGACTGGGGTATCTGGCCAGAGCAAGTCCGTGTAACAAGCTGAGATCAGGGGTATCAGGCAGACAAGGGGTATCTGTAAAACAAGCAGAGGTCAGAGGTATCCGGTAGGCAAAGAGAGAGTCCGTTTACTTAGCAGAGGCCAGGGGTATTCAGCAGGCAGAGAGAGTGTCCGTTTAACTAGCAGAGGTCAGGGGTATCCAGCAAGCAGAGAGAGTATCCGTTTAACTAGCAGAGGTCAGGGGTATCCAGCAAGCAGAGAGAGTATCCGTTTAACTAGCAGAGGTCAGGGGTATCCAGCAAGCAGAGAGAGTATCTGTTTAACTAGCAGAGGTCAGGGGTATCCAGCAAGCAGAGAGAGTATCCGTTTAACTAGCAGAGGTCTGGGGGTAACAGCAGGCAGAGAGAGTAGCACTAAGGAAACTGGGTACAGGACAGGGCACAGCTGACGACTAACCAGCAACCCGACTGGGCGCTGGAGCCGTCAGAAGTAGCCCACCGGCGAGCGCGTCAGCGTGACGCGCCGCCGGGCACCCGCACGGCCACGGCGCGCATACGGGGACCGCCGTGCACCCGCGCGCGCCGCACCGCTGGGCCGCGAACGAGTGCACGGCGCAGCGTGAGTCCTCCGCGCATGCGCCGTGGAGCCCGGCGGACGGAGGCGGCTTGTGCCTCCTGACAACATGGCATCAAGTAGAAGGATCACTATTGGTTGGCAACCCTCCTCAACCACCGTTACAAGGGGACGCCTTAAAGAGGAGTTTATGTAACGCCTTTCCAGACTCTGGTAGGTTACAGTCTTGTGGAAAATGTTGTTTTGAGGTTTCTGTTGGTCAAGAGAGGAGCGGTGGAGATAGGGTTACGGTGTGAAGGCACCACCGACACCCAAAGACCAATTTTTCCGCACCTGTTTGACAGGTGCATATCATTTCAATTTTTGACAGCAAGACCAATATTTGCTTTCATCAAGAGTGCCTCTATAGCGTTACTGTGTGAAATCACCACCGACACCCAAAGACCAATTTTTCCACACCAGTTTGACAGGTGCATATCATTTAAGTTTTTGACAGCAAGGCTAATTCTTGCTTTCATCAACATTACCTCTATAGAGTTACGGTGTGAGAGCACCACCAACACCCAAAGACCAATTTTTCTGCACCTGTTTGACAGGTGCATATCATTTCAATTTTGAACAGCAAGGCCAATTCTTGCTTTCATCAAGAGTACCTCTAGAGGGTTACAGTGTGAAGGCACCACCAACACCCAAAGCCCAAATTTTCCACACCTGTAACTTCTATCCAGAGTCTGCAAAACAGACACCAGCATTTATCAAAAAAAATTCTAATCTTGTTTCAAGTGCACTAAATTGTGGCCTCATCATACAGGCTGGCTCCCCAAGCCGTTGTTTACAAAATAAAGAGAGCTTGAAGGGGAAAATGTCATTTTTGTGGCTTTATAAATGTCATTATTGCTGCAGTGGGTTCTATACACGGTACAGATGTGTCACTTTACAGGCGGCTTAAGCCCAGGCACTATATTTAAAGGAATTTTTCATTTTTATTGTTGTTTATCATTTTTATGGTTTCACTTTAAGCATCAGTAAATCACTGCTCATTTAAAAGTTATGTTTTTTACAGACTTTGTGTTCATTGATACATGTCCCCCGGGGCAGTACCTGGACCCCCATACCCTTAGTATACCCAATTACTTGCATATAAGCCTTCAAAATTAGCACCTTTGTTTATCCATACACCATACACTTCAATGGGGTTCATTATTCGATTCCTTTTGTAATGTTCGAAAGTTCTGCCGCATACCACTCTGGGGGCCATTCAGCCCATGCAGACTTCTTGGAAAATCAGTGAGCCAATCATACAAGCAAGAAATGATATTCCTGGGGGGGAAGCTCGATACATCAATTGTGTACAGGGGGCCAGCAGGTTGCCATATTGCATTGAATTTTACAGAAAATTACAGCTGCTGCAGATTGAAAAGGAAAGGTCATTTTAAATAACAATAAATTATGGTATGGATTGTGTTACAATTGTATACAGGCATACCCCACTATTAAGTACACAATGGGGTTTATTTACTAAAGCTGGAAAGTGCAAAATCAGGCTCACTTCTGCATAGAAACCAATGAGCTACTAACCACAGCTTGTTCAATTAAGCTTTGGTAATAAAACCTGGAAGCTCATTGGTTTCTATTTTTTAAAAAAAATTTTTCATTTACTTTTATAATAATTATTTTCACAATGCTTCTGGGGGAAGTGGACAGTGTCAGTAGTTTTTATTTTATTATTTTTTTACAAATTCATTTTTATTTTTTTTTATTTTTTTTCACAATGCTTTTTTAGGGGGAGGGGGTTGGGGCAGTGGATCATATCAGTAGGGCAGTGGACGGTGTCAGTAGAATAGTGGACGGTATCAGTAGTTTTTTATTTTTACTTAATTTTTTTTTACATTTTTATTTTTTATTACTTTTTACAATTTATTTTTTATATTTTTTTTTTACAATTTTATTTTTTAATATTTCTTACAATGTTTTTTTTTTTTTTTTAAGCAGCCCTGTTGGGGGGCTTTGGTGACAGAGAAAGGGACTGAGGACAGAGATTTCCCAGTCCCTTTCTCTGCAGCCTCAAATGCACTGAAGGTGAATGAACAGGACACGGAAACTCCTGTTCGTTCATTAACTGCAGCATCATAAACACAGATTACGATGCTTCAGTTATGAATGTACAGTCAGTGATCACTGACTCTGCTCATTCAGAAAAGGAAGGGACTGGTAAATTACATGTTTTCCAACCCCTTCCTCCGCTGTCCATCCTGACACATTCCCCGCAGCAGCCAGCAGCCAGCAGGAGAGAAGACAAGTCAGAAACACTGGGGGACAAGGAGCACACAGGGTGGCTCGGAGGCGCACACAGGTGGGCTGAAGGAGCACACAGGGGGGCCCAGAATGGAAGGGAAATCCGATGGACAGTCGGGGTGATAGTTGCAGCGGTGGGGGCAGTTACAAACACCGATCTCCCTGTATGGTATTCAATGAAGTAGTGGGAGAGGAGGGGAAGTGGCTTTTAGCTTATTTTCAATTTGTTTGGCATTCACTGTGGATCACCAAAGCTACCAACACATGGGCTAGCAACAACTGATGACAAGAAGCTTTGGATAAACCAACCTCCCTCACAACCCTCCAATCTTCCATGACCAACATAAGATTCCTCCTAGAGATTTATTTTTATTGTATAATTTGGTGGTCTTGCTGTACCATTGTAGGTCACTGGCTGGTTGGGTTGTGGACAGTATTTATTGTATATAGTTTCTCCCCTATATAGACCAAAGGAGCTCCAGGGTTTGTGTCTGCTATGAGGAAATCAAGCTTTTGGGTGGGATGAAGCCTCCAATATCAGGTCCACCTTTGTGCTTGTAGGTTGGGTGCAGCGTGGTGCGGCAACAATAACACACACAGTCCAGGTATGATGTAAAGAACTTGCATTGAAGTAATACAAAGACAGTTCACTATTAACCCTGTGGGAAGACAGAACAACTGGGAACACTCACGGGTTCCAACGGTGTGTAGAGAGCAGGATTCAGCCAAACTGACAGCTCATGTTAGGAGGGGCAGAAATTGGCCTGGTTGTCTCATGCCCAAGCAGGAAGATGTTCAGAGAGGTTGTGAATCTTATACTTTTCCTCGTCAGGAATCTTTCCCTGCCGCTAGTTCTGTCCCTAACAGATGGAGTACCTGTTCCTACTCTACCCAGTCGCAAATAGGTGCCAAGCCTGGGAGCCAGGATTGCTGCTAGAGTCACATGGGGCAGAAGCATTCAATTAGATAGCTACTTCAGTGACCCAGGAAACCATAGAGGACCATGTTCCTCTTGACATCCTCTCCAACTACAATGCTGCTGCGGACGAACGCCACCTACAGTGGAGAAAGTGGAGTGCACCTGCCTACATGCTGTTACCAGAAATCACTGATTATGTATCTGTGCATGGGTCTTTTTGTGTGTGAGCTAACTGAAGCTTAGAATTCCTCTTTTACCAGGAGACAGCAATGGGGCAAGGGAGTAGTCTGTGTATTGACCAGACTGACACCGGTGACAGAGGTGGTGTTCATGCTGAAACAGACAGATAATCTGAGAGGACCAATATAACCAGGAGGTTGTGTTTCTTTTACTGTTCTGTGGGATGCTGAATATCCTGATTGAAACCTGATGTTAGGGAACTTTTTTTTGGAATAAACTTAGGCAGAAAGCCCTTAAATGAAGTTAGCATCCCTAAAAGCTCCACCCTTGAGTAAAACCCTCACAACATGTTCACAAAACATTTAAATCCCTTGACGGAGACCTGATGATAAAGGGTTCTGCTTTAGTGGCTATGAAACCACTAGGGCCATAGAGAGCAGTGATATTATAATAGGCTACAACAAAGGGGCATTGAGCAAGATTTCAAATGCCTATCAACCTTTAAAGATAACACACTGCTGTCTTGCGCATCCTGGAACCATATTTAATTTAACAGCAACAGAAGAAAAACCTAATTGACTTCTGCCAGAGAGAAAGGCAAAATAATTATTTCTTCTTTAACTCATCATTGTCTCATGGAAAGAGATATAAATGATTAAATGGTTAAAGTGATATTAAAGTCTTGTTTTTGTTTTTGTTTGTTTAAAAATAAACAAACATGTCATACTTACCTTGTTCTGTGCAGTGGTTTTGCACAGAGCAGCCTAGATCAGGGCTAGGCAACCTTTTTAACACAGTGTGCTGAAAAATGTTTTAAAAAAATTGAGCGTGCCAATTTTATAACAAAAAAATGTTAACTTCAAGCCCTCAACCACGAAAACAATTTTTTATAAAGTAGATGCTAGTAAACTACCTGAGTAATAGTGACTAACATCCTGCACTCTCATGCTCTAGATTAGCCCCAATTCTTGTACCTCCAGTCCTCAGATCAGCCCCAATTCCTGCACCTTCACACGCTGCTCATCTGTCCCTCCAATGTAATCCCCTGCATATCTGCCCCACCACTGTACCACCCTGCTCTTCTGTCCCACCACTGTAACCCCCCTGCTCATCTGCCCCAACAATGTACCCCCTTTCTCATCTGCCCCACCACTGTATCTCCCTGCACATCTGCTCCATCGCTGTACCCCCATGCTCGTCTGTCTCCCCGCTGAACCGCCTTCTCACCTGTCCTAACACTGAACCCATCTGCTCATCTGCCCCACCACTGTAACCCCCTTTCTCTTCTGCCCCACCACTGTTCCCCCTGCTCTTCTGTCCCACCTCTGTTCCCCCTGCTCTTCTGCCCCACCACTGTAACCCCCTGCTCATCTGTCCCACCAATGTACCTCTTTTCTCCTCTTCCCCACCACTGTACCACCCTGCACATCTGCCCCACCTCTGTACCCCCCTGCTCTTCCACCCCACCTCTGTATCCCCCTGCTCTTCTGCCTCACCTCTGTACCCCCCGCTCTTCTGCCCCACCACTGTAACCCCCTGTTCATCTGTCCCACTAATGCACCTCCCTTTCACATCTGCCCCAACACTAAACCCCCCCTGCTTACCTTTTCCACCACTGTAACCTCCTTCTCATCTGGCACAACACTGAACCCCCCCTGCTCATCTGTCCCACCACTGTAACCCCCTGCTTATCTGCCCTGTCACTGTACTGTACTGTGCTCTTCTGTCTCACTGCTGAACCCCCTTCTCATCTCTCCCACCACTGTACCTCCTGCACTTCTGCCAAACCACTGTACCCCCCCCCGAACATCTGCCCCACCGCTGTCCCCCGCTCTTCTGTCCCACTACTGAACCCCTTTCTCATTGCTCCCACCACTGTAACCCCCTTTCTCATCTGCCCCACCACTGTACCCCCTGCACATCTGTCTCACCTCTGTACCCCCCTGCTCTTCTGCCCCACCACTGTAACCCCTTGCTCATCTGTCCCACCAATGTACCTCCTTTCTCCTCTGTCTTGCCACTGTACCCCCCTGCACAACTGCCCCACCTTTGTACCCCCCTGCTCTTCTGCCCCAACAGTGTAACCCCCTGCTCATCTGTACCACCACTATAACCCCTTCTCATCTGGCCCATCACTGAACCTCCACTGCTTCTCTGACCTACCACTGTAACCCCCTTTTCATCTGGCACAACACTGAACCCCCCTGCTCATCTGCCCCATCACTGTAACCCACTTGCTCTTCTGTCCCACTGCTGAACCCCCTTCTCATCTCTTCCAACACTGTACCCCCTGCACATCTGCCCCACCATCGTACCCTACTGCTCTTCTGTCCCATCGGTAAACCCCCCCTACTCATCTGTCCCATCGCTGTACCCTCCTACTCATCTGCTCCACCGCATCCATCTATGATATGTGCGATATGCAGTGTGATGCAAGGAAGCAGAGATGAGACAGATCTACCTGTCCTGGCGCACTCATCCCCACTGATCCACCTTTGCATTCAGCCCATGTAACTATACAAATGATAGGCTGCGCTGCTCATAAATGAACGTGATCATAATAAATTGATACGACCACCCCTGTAACACTCATGCGTAAATAAAATACAAATGAATAAGAGATAAATATTAATTACTAGGAAACTTAAATCACACAAATTAAAACATGAAATGATGGTGAATAGGAATTCAGTAACCAGAGAAATTATAATGAGTCCATATAATCAGGAAAAGAGTCCTTGTAGGTACAAAAACTTTTCTGATAAAGGGAGAAAGACACCTTCCTTCAAGTGGTGTGAGGCATGCAAAGATTATCTCCCTAGGGAGCGTGATGATGTAGGGAGTTCCTCCACCTCAAATAAATCAGCCCCTTACCAGATCCATAGATCTCTTGTCACAGAGATCATGCACGCAAGTGGCTGTGTCCCCCAGCCACTGGGTCTCTGTTAAGATGTATATCACAGGTCACCGCTCCAGGAAATCAACTCAGTAGAGGTGTTACCGCTCCCATTCCACAGATAAATATGAAAAGAAAATGCTCCATAGCGTGATACAGTAAAACGTTTTATTAAATTAAAATTAAGACATGCACTTACAGTGTGTGCAGGTAAAAAATCGCCTCTAAAATCAATATGCGCCGGCCGGCTCTCAGCTGCTGCCCGTTCCTTCCGGGATCAGCGTGGTGTGGTGGTGACGTCAGCACGCCGCTCCTCCCTATGCCGTTTCGACAAATCTGTCGTCTTCCTGGGGTTCAGCCCATGTGCTTGTATGTGATGTTACACACAAGCATCTGGAATGGAGGTGCAATGATAAGCGCAGGTCAGTGCTGAAAGCAGTTGGCCTGCATTCAAGATCGAGCCCCCTTAGCTGAGAAAAAGTGCATTTCCGAGCGCCGCAGCAAAGTTGGGTGTGATTTTCATTGCGCTGAATACTGGCTGTGGCTTAAAGAGACATAGAGTACAGGGGTTCAGTAGTAAGTGACGCAAAGTTCAGGGGTCAGGTGTAAATGACGCAGAGTTCAGAGGTTGAGAGCAGGTGATGTAGAGGTTGGTAGTAGTAGATGATGCAGAGCTAACAGGTCAGTAGTAAGTGATATATATATATATATATATATATATATATATATATATATATATATATATATATATATACTTTTTTTTTTTTCGACAAACTTCCCAGAAGCTCAACAATAATTCCACAAACACAATCACAGTGAAATTCCTTCTTTCTGAGATTGATAGTGGCAACCAAGCAAATCATTTGCCTGTAGATGGTGGGCAGGGCTAGCAGGACTGTGATTGGCTTTGGCAGTGGCCAATCACAGTATTCCTCCTCCTGGAAACAGGGACCGTCCCCTAGCAGAACTCCACCCAATCTCTTCCCCATCACAAGAGCTGACAATCGCAGCTACAACAAAGTTAGATAACCAATCAATGTTTCCCATTGTTTACAATGCACATTGCACAGTGCCGGTGCGGCATGGGGAATTGTGAGATTGGAATGCATTAGCGTCTCACTGACATTTCCCTGCACTGCTCTGCTGTTAGGGAGGGAGTCAGGTGCCCGCAAAAGAGGCTTCGCGTGCCACTTTCAGCACCAGTGCCGGGGTGTTGCCTACCCCTGGCCTAGATCCTCCGCTTTTGGAATCCCCGGCGGCTCTCCTGGCCTCTCCCTCCTGCCGAGTGCCCCCACAGCAAGCAGCTCTCTCTCCTCATTTACTGATTTAAACTGACAGAATTGGGAGCTGCTGTCTCATCCAGTGAGAAGAGTCCCAGACAGCCAGGGCTCTCATGCAACATCGCTGGATCAAGATGGTAAATATTATGGGGGCTGAGACAGGCTGCTGCACACAGAAGGTTTTTCTTTTATTACACATGTAGCGCTGACAACGTTTGTTGGTAGTCATAAGTGTGTTGTAAAAGAATATAAGTTGATCTAGTGCCATCTAGTGGACAATTGAAAAGGTACAACACTTTTATTTTTCATGATTAAGAGAAGTGACATGGAAGTGATTGATTCTTTACTTCTGAACATTAACTATGACCTACCCACAATGCTCCTGGACAAGAGAAGAACTGAACTGCATTATGGGAGGATATAAAAGGGCTGGGAGCGACCATCTTAAGTCTCTTGTTCCTGGGACGTGTGGCCTGCCAGCAGAACTCTGTGGGTGTGTGTGTCCCACAGGGTTGCGGCCTACTTCGTGAAGGAGCGGAGCAGCAGCAAGGATTCTGCTGTTGATCACAGTGTGCTGGAGCAGCAGAAGTGATCGTTTCGGAGACCCGTGGGGGAGGTAACCGAGGACTCCCGGACGTTAGTTGACGGAACAGCATGACGGCGTGGTGGTGGCTCCATACGGACTGAGAACTGCTGAAACGGAGATATCCATTTGCCCGGATCCCGTGTGGTGAGAAGGTTAACACCCGGAACTTTGTTTAATACTACACACACTTAGGACGGTTACAGAGTATTGCTGGGACTGATAGTCCCACGGAACAAGTTAAGTTGGAGAACATTACATTTGCATAGATTTCAGTATCCAAGAACTGATACTAGATGTTTGTCTTCTTCATATAAGAACACTTAATCAATCTTCTGGATTATAATTGTCTTAGTGTATTACCTTGCACTGCGCAACACCCAAGAAGAACCCTCTGTGGATTACAATTACAAATTTGTAGCTAGCGAAGATTGAAGACATCAAGACTATCTCTTTTATTGCAGGGCCCTGCATCTAGTTACAAAGGATAGTGACTTTATGCTTTAGAGCACGGGGAACTCCCTGGTACAGATATATATTTAGGTATATTTGTGTTTGTCACCAAGACTGTTATAACTGTTTACTGTACTGTTGCACTACGTTGGTGTGATAGTGTAGTCACTGTAATAATTCTTTATATAAATATATCATTTATCCAAACAAAGAAGTTATTTTGGTTATTACAGAAGTTTATGTGCAGTGTTGTTATTTCTCCTGCAGGTGGAGCTACAAGGACCCAGGTAGAGGTAAATATAAATATAAGTGTATATTTTGGGTTAAAGTTGGTATTAATATCATTACAACACTGCACTACAGCTGTGTCAAGGGGATTGAACAACTTAAGAGGGGTGAAGAGAATAGAGGACAGGCCCAATAATAAACCAGCAGCTCCACCGAGAGTTATTGTTACACACATAATGCTTTAAGATAAAAAAAAAACCTTCTGCCTTTAGAACCACTTTAAATAAACAAGTCCAGCTCACTAGCTGAATACAGAAAGAAAAACTTTTAAAATCAACTTTATTTAGCAAACACTGGGTATAGGTGATGGGTATGCTTTAGTTTGCAGTTGATAGAACACAGCTTTTCAGAAATTGAGGCATTGCTTCTATGTAGCATTCACCCTATTTAAATTGCACTTGAAACATTTGATTTGATTTAAAGGAGGTTTCTACTTTTGCATCGAATTTGGGGTAATACCTACCTTATATTTGTTACATGTCCCCGTTCACATAGCAAAACTAAAAAAAAAATAGATTAAAAAATTGCAGCTTGCCTTTTCTGGAGCCTCCAGCAAGGAAAAATGCAGCTTAGTTCTCTTTGTTATTGGATGGGGAGGTGTGGGAAGCTATGTTTACTATAATTGACCCTGTCTGGGGGCAGATATCTCATCAGTTGTATTAGATTTTAACACTGTCTACCTTCACAAAAGGTTAAGGTTTAGGAGTGTGACTTCTCCATTGTATTTTAATGTGACCTGAGCTCAGCCAGTCCCCAGACCAGCTGTTGGGACAGATCATGCAGAGCCAGCTGAGAAGTGTACAAATGCTTGCAGTCAGCATGACACCTTCTCCTCAGAAACATCTAAAAGATAAGAAATATTTAAAAAAAAGAAAATTAGGTATGTTCTGTGAATACTTTTTTAAATTCTAGTTATTGAGCTTTGTTTATAAAACAGTACAACACAAAAAACAGTAACCCAAGAGAAGAAGGGTGTCAGAAACCATGAAATCAGACCGAGACAGAAGTACAGTTAAATCACACTTGTTTAATAATAAAAGTAAAAAGAACAAACGTAGTCAAAACATAGCCAAAGTTCAGTAACGGGAATAAATAGTATGCCAAGCCATGAGTCAGGGATCAAACTAGTGGAACAGCAAGCAGGATCTGTAGCCAGAAGGGAGGTCAGCAAAGCCAGTCTTTAAACAGGAGCGAAGTTTCTTGTGATGTGACCAAGGCGAAGGCAGAGCTCCTCTGGACTGGATGGCTTAAGTAGGCAGGACTGACGAGCAGGATCATCAACAGCTGGGTAACTGTGGAGAGAGATGGGAGCTGGAAATGAGCCGACAGCTGAGCGGCCAGCTCAGAGAAGGAAGGGCTGAGCCCAGCCCTGAGAGTACCCCCTCCTTAATAATCCCTCCCCCTCGGAGGACCACCAGGCTTGAGGGGAAAACGTCTATGGAAATCACAGAGGAGGACAGGGGCATGTACGTCCAAGGATGAGACCCAAAAACGTTCCTCCGGACCGTACCCTTTCCAATGCACCAGGTACTTTATGCACCCACGGAACCTACGGGAGTCAACAATTGACTGTACTTCATACTCCTCATGGTTCTCAACCTGTACAGGGTGAGGACTTGGCACAGAGGTGGTAAAGCGGTTGCAGACCAAATAAGGAGACATTTAATACATTTGAAATACGCATATTAGAAGGAAGGTCTAATGCGTAAGCCACTGGGTTAATCCTGCGAAGAATACGGAAAGGCCCAATAAACCGAGGTGCGAACTTCAGTGAGGAAACATGAAGTCGGAGGTTGCAAGATGACAGCCAGACACTGTCCCCAACCTGGTAGGAAGGTGGAGGCAGGGGTCTACGGTCAGCATGGAGTCTGTACCTATCATTAGCATGATGCAAAGACTCTCGGACTTGTGCCCAAGTAGAATGAAGATCACGGAGATGCTCCTCTAATGAAGGAATACTCTGCGGAACAAACGAGTCAGGCAACATTGAAGGTTGGAAACCATAATTCACCATAAACAGGGACAATCGGGAAGCAGAATTCAAGGCACTGTTGTAAGCAAACTCTGCCCACGGTGATAGGTCTGACCAGTTGTTATGATAGTCAGAAATGTAGCAACGTAGGAATTGCTCCAAGGACTGATTGGCTCGTTCTGCAGCCCCATTAGACTGCGGGTGATACGCAGAGGAGAAAGCAAGCTGAATTCCCAGCTGTGCACAAAAGGCTCGCCAGAACCGGGACACAAACTGACTACCCCTGTCTGAGACAATCACCTTGAGTAGCCCATGTAAGTGAAAGATCTCCTGAGCAAAAATGGAGGCCAGTTCCTTAGAAGTGGGCAACTTCTTAAGTGGAATAGAATGACACATCTTTGAGAACCGGTCAACCACCATAAGGATAACGGTGTTGCCTTGGGAGTCCATAGACAAGTGGGTCCAGGGCCTCTCTCCATTAGGTATGGGTTGTAGGAGGCACACACGGAACAGGCAGCTATGAAGGCAGTTACATCAGCACGTAGACTAGGCCACCAGAATTGTTGGGAAATGGCCCAAATGAGTTGATTCTTCCCATGGTGGCCAGCTGCCTTGGGAGAATGGTAAGTCCCAATGAAGTGGGATGCAGGCTCTGGCTGCGTCTAGTAAATGTCTAATCACTGACGTTTTGTATTCTTTCCCAGGGATGTTAGACGCATGAAGGAGAAATAATGCAGGGTCGTCTGGTATGGTGCGTTCTGTGAATTTCTGAGCGACTTCTCGTATCACTCGCCAAAAGTGATTTAAGATGGGGCAGGACCAGAAAATGTGTATCAGTGTTCCCTTATCTGCCCCGCAATGCCAGCAAAGATCAGGCGTCGCTGGGAAGAATTTGTGGAGTAGTGCTGGGGTCCTGTACCATCTCAACAGGAGTTTGTAGTTAGTCTCCTGGATTTTGGCACATATGGAGGATTTGTGTGTAAATTTAAGTATACGTTGGAGTTTAGCTGTGTTAAAGTGACAGTTCAGTTCCCATTCCTATTTAACAACTTACCAACCGGCCCATAGCCGAATGACGGCTGCAGGGCGGTTGGATAACTCTGGGAGGACGTCATATGACGTCCTCCCGGAATTCCCCTCTCGCGCGCCCCCTGGGGCGCGCACCCGAACACATCCGTGACCGCCGGGTCCAGAGGACCCGGCGCATCACGGATCCCGGTAAATGGCCGCTGATCGCGGTCCTTTACCATGTGATCGCGCCGTCAAATGACGGCGCGATCACATGTAAACAGACCGGCATCATCTGATGACGCCGGTTCCTCTCCTCCCCTCCTGTGTACCGATCGGTACACAGTGAGCGGGGAGGGGGATGGATGGATGTCTGCAGCACTGTGGGCTGGATGTGTAGTGCCCACAGCGCTGCACAGAGACATCCATCCATCCATGCTCAGCCATCCCTCACTACTCTGCAATGCTGTGCAATACTCTGCAATACCCCCACAATACTCTGCAATGCTGTGCAATACTCTGCAATACCCCCACAATACTCTGCAATGCTGTGCAATACTCTGCAATGCCCCCACAATACTCTGCAATGCTGTGCAATACTCTGCAATGCCCCCACAATACTCTGCAATGCTGTGCAATACTCTGCAATGCCCCCACAATACTCTGCAATGCTGTGCAATACTCTGCAATGCCCCCACAATACTCTCCAATGCTGTGCAATACTCTGCAATGCCCCCACAATACTCTGCAATGCCCCCGCCGTACTCTGCAATGCCCCCGCCATACTCTGCCATACCCCGCCATACCCTGCCATGCCCCCGCCATACTCTGCCATGCCCCCGCCATACTCTGCCATGCCCCCGCCATACTCTGCCATGCCCCCGCCATACTCCGCTATACTCCGCCATACCCCACAATACCCCGCCATACTCCGCAATACCCCGCCATACCCTGCCATGGTGAGCCATGCTCAGCTGTACTCGCCCTCTGTATGTGGCCAGGCTGTGGAAGTCTCACACATGTGGTATCGCCATACTCAGGAGGAGTAGGAGAATATATTTTGGGGTGTCATTTTTGGTATGTACATGTTATGTGGTAGAAATATTGTATAAATGGACAACTTTGTGTTAAAAAAAAAAAAGCGTTTTAACCACTTCCCGCCCGCCGGCCGTCATACAATGTCCTTGACTTTGTGCGGGGATATCTGAATGATGGGTGCAGCTACAGGCATCATTCAGATATCAGCTTTTTCAGCCAGCGATTCCCTACACCATAGGAATGATCATAGCGGCTGTTCCACTGCTTGGTCGTTCTTACGGGAGGCGAGAGGGGATGTCCCCCCCCTCCCACGCTTCTACCGACTCACCGCTACGATCGAAGCCAGGATCGTTTTTTTTTTTTTTTATTTCAGGCTTCCCAGCCTCGAGGTGAGATGTGGGGTCTTATTGACCCCATATCTCACTGTAAAGAGGACCTGTCATGCCATATTCCTATTACAAAGATGTTTACATTCCTTGTAATAGGAATAAAAGTGGTCAAAAAAATTTTTTTTTGGAAAAAAGCATCAAACTAAAATAAATAAAGTAAAATGAACAATAAAAAAAAAAACATTTTTTTTAAAGCGCCCCTGTCCCTGTGTGCTCGCATGCAGAAGCGAACGCATACGTAAGTCCCGCCCACATAAGAAAACGGTGTTCAAACCACACATGTGAGGTATCGCTGCGATCGGTAGAGCGAGAGCAATAATTTTGGCCCTAGACCTCCTCTGTAACTCAAAACATGTAATTTTAAAGCGTCGCCTATGGGGATTTTTGAGTAGCAAAGTTTGGCGCCATTCCACAAGCGCGTGCAATTTTGAAAGGTGACATGTTGGGTATCTATTTACTCGGCGTAACTTCATCTTTCACATTATGCAAAAACATTAGGCTAACTTTACTGTTTTGGTTTTTGTAAAGCAAAAAAAACGCGTTAAAAAAATTGCTGCGCAAATACCGTGCGAGATAAAAAGTTGCAACGACTGCCATTGTATTCTCTAGGGTCTTTGCTAAAAAAACATATATAATGTTTTGGGGTTCTATGTAATTTTCTAGCTAATAAATGATGATTTTTACATGTAGGAGAGAAATGTCAGAATTGGCCTGGGTGCTCCAGAACGCATGAAGGTGCTCCCCTGCATGTTGGGCCTCTGTATGTGGCCACGCTGTGTAAAAGTCTCACACATGTGATATCGCCATACTCGGGAGTAATAGCAAAATGTGTTTTGGGGTGTCATTTGTGGTATGCATATGCGGTGTGTGAGAAATAACCTGCTAATATGACAATTTTGTGGGAAAAAAAAAAAGTAAAAAAAAAACCTTGATTTTGCAAAGAATTGTGGGAAAAAATGACAACTTCAAAAAACTCATCATGCATCTTTCTAAATACCTTGGAATGTCTTCTTTCCAAAAAGGGGTCATTTGGGGGGTATTTGTACTTTTCTGGAATGTTAGGGTCTCAAGAAATTAGATAGGCCGTCAGTACTTCAGGTGTGATCAATTTTCAGATATTCGCACCATAGCTTTTGGACTCTATAACTTTCACAAAGACCAAATAATATCCACCGATTTGGGTTAATTTTACCAAATATATGTAGCGATTTAAATTTTGGCCAAAATATATGAAGAAAAATTACTAATTTGCAAAATATTATAACAGAAATGAAGAAAAATGTATTTTTTTACAGATTTTTCGGTCTTTTTTCTTTTACGGCGCAAAAAATAAAGAACCCAGCGGTGATTAAATACCTCCAAAAGAAAGCTCCATTTGTGTGAAAAAAAGGACAAAAATTTCATATAGATACAGTGTTGCATGACTGAGTAATTGTCATTCAAAATGTGAGAGCACCAAAAGCTGAAAATTGGTCTGGTTAGGAAGGGGGTTTAAGTGCCCAGTGGTCAAGTGGTTAAGCAATCCGGGGGGGTATAAAGTCTGCCTGTGGTGTATTTAGGAGGCTGTAGGCTAGAGAGAGCGTGTGTGTTATAGCACCTGAGGTGTTACAGAGTTCCTCTAATGTTGTGAGGGATTGGTCACTGTCGGCGGGTGGTTTCAGGGAGTGAAGAAAATGGCCTAACTGACGGGATCTCAGTAAGTCCAGGCGAAACGGGCCTGTGGGGGTCAGATAATTCCGCTATGGTATGCCACCGTCCTCCACTACTAAAGTGGGAGGCCTGATGTATGCCCGTCTCACCTAGCCTTCAAAAGACTACATCCTGTACACCCGGCAACAACCCAGGATTTCCCAGGATGGGATATAGGGGCGAGTTGGGGGAGGATATAGATGACTTAGAAATGAGTCGGGCACAAACTCTTGTTGTGTTACCTATCAATGGGTGTTGTTTGGTTTCTGTCGGGAAGGACGTATAGCACCGGGGGGCCCTGTTGATGGGGATCTCGCTTTGATTTTGTTCCAGTTGTGTCCACAACTTGGACTCCTGGTGGCGGCACCAGTCTATGAGCCTCCCCAGGTGTATTGCCTGATGATACGCGTGAATATCCGGCAGTGCCAGACCACCATGATGTTTGGGTAGTACTAGAAGTTTGTGTCGGGGTCTTCTCTTGGCCCATATGAATTCTGTAAATGTGGATTGTATCTGTTTGAAATAGGATACTGGGATATGGATAGGTAACCCTTGCATGAGATAGAGAAATTTTGTGAGGATCGTCATTTTTCAAATGTTACAGCGGCCTATCCAGGAGTGTAGACCCGTGTGCCATTTGGTTAGCAGTGTTTTAATTAATTTCAATAAGGGCGGGAAGTGGAGGTCATATAGACGTGCAAACGTATGGGGGATGAGTGTACCTAAGTACTTTAAGGCGGTTGTCGTCCATTTCAGTTTAAAGCTAGTATGTAGGTGTCTGAGTTGAGTTTGCGGTATCCCTACACCCATTGCTTCTGATTTAGCTAAATTAATTTTCAAATTGGAGAGTGCCCCGTATGTTGTGAATTCCCGTAGCAGGTTTGGGAGGGAGACCGAGGGACTGGTAAGTGAAAACATAAGGTCATCTGTGTATGCTGACACTTTGTGTCGGGTTTGGTCTATCTGCACGCCCGATATGTCAGGGTTCAGTCATACGTGGCATAAGAATGGTTCTAGGGAGAGGGCAAAGAGTAGTGGGGATAGCGGGCACCCCTGTCGTGTCCCATTAATGATCGGGAAGGAGCCCAAGATCACTCCATTAGCCCTAACTCTGGCTGACGGTGTCTTGTATGTCACTGATATCCATTTCATCATGTTGCTACCCAGACCAATATGTCATAGCGTAGCGAACATAAAGGCCCAACTGACCCGGTCAAACGCCTTTTCTGCATCGGTGCCTATAAAGACATTAGGCGTTTTAGTGCGAGTGGCTGTGTAGAGCAAGTTCAGGACTTTGATGGTGTTGTCTCTTGCTTCTCTCGTTGGGATAAGCCCACTTGAACTAAATGGATCAGGTGGGGTAGGTGGGTTTGTAGTCTGGTGGCTATAATTTTGGTGAATAATTTAAGATCAGTGTTGAGCAGAGATATAGGACAGTAACTACCGCAGTATGTCGGATCTTTACCGTCTTTAGGAATGACAGATATGTGGGCCTGTAATGTGGTGGCGTTAAGTGTTTTTCCTTTGGTAAGACCGTTCAGCAGTTTAACTAGTTGATCACCTAGTAATGGGAGCAATGTCTTAATATTGGAATGTGAGTCCGTCTGGTCCAGGGGCTTTTCCGAATTTGGTATTTTTGATTGCCAGCTGTAATTCAGGTAGCGTGATGGGGTCTTCTAATAGTTCACGCATCTCAGTTGGTAGAGTGGGCATACGGGATGAGGTTATGTAGTCCGATACGATCTAGAGATGGGGGTGTCTTGGTCAAGTTGTAGAGTGTCTCGTAAAAGGATTTGAATTCCTGTGATATTTGTTGGGGTAAGCTATGTTATGACCCATCGGGGAATGTATAGTTGGTATGTAGGACGCCAGTTTCTGGGAACATAGGGATTGTGCCAGTAGTCTACCAAATTTGTTGCCTGATTCATAGACCTTCTTGTGGGAGACTTGCAGTGCCGCCTTGGCTTTAAAAGTAAATAGGTCAGTGATTTGCGTGCGTATTGTGTCAAGTTCATTTCCTAGTGAGCCTGTCGGGGTTTGTTTGTGTCTTGTTTCCAGGGCTTGGATTTTGACGAGAAGTGAGGTTAATTGGGCCGTCCTTTGTTTTTTGAGTCTTGCGCCGTGCTTTATAAGTATCCCGCGTATTACTGGCTTGTGGGCTTCCCAGATTAGACCCGCATCACTATCTGTATCAGTGTTGGTTTGGAAGTAGAGGGTCATTTCCTTTGTCACGTCTGCTAATATCTCGGGGACCTGTAGGAGGCTCTCATTGAGCCTCCATGGCTTCCGTTGCTTTCTATGAAAGTCGGTCAGGGCATATCTCATTGTGGCCGGGGCGCGGTCTGACCATGTGATTGATCCTAGCAAGGTGTCTTTGACAGCCTGCATTTGATTATGGGGAATTAAAACATAGTCGATTCGCGAGTATGTATTGTGGGGGCGAGAGTAAAATGTATTGTCTCGTTCGCCGGGATGGAAAAGACGCTAGACGTCTATATGCTGTGATGTATGTAGAGCTAATTGGATAGCCTTACGTGTGCTCAGAGCGGTAGAGGAGCGTCCCGTGGAGGTGTCTTCCTCAGGGATCAGAGGGATGTTGAGGTCTCCTCCGACAATGAGTTGTCCCTCTGAAAATTTTCGCAGGGTAGTCAAATGTTTTTTGATGAAAGTGTCCTGTTGGCTGTTCGGGGCGTAGAGGCTCGCAATAGTTACCTTTACGCCACCGATCAGGCCTTTAAGAAATAAAAATCTGCCCAATGGGTCTGTTAGCTCTTCAATTAGAGACCATGAAAGGTTTGCTGAAATCAAAATAGAGACTCCCCTAGATTTAGCTTCCGAGTTGGTAGAATGGTAAACCGTCCGGAAGAATCTATTTTTAAGAATTGGAAATGTGTTTTCTCGGAAGTGTGTCTCTTGTAAGAGGACAATATCAGCCCTGAGACGTCTCATATCATTGAGTAGCATCCGCCGTTTTTCAGGCACATTAAGCCCTTTCGCATTTAGGGTGATAATGTTAATTTCATCCATGTTGGTGGGGGGTGAGGGGGGGAGGGTAGGTGGGACGGGGATAAGGTGGAGGTGAGAGATCAGAAGAGCAGCAAGAATTTTGTCACCCAAAGGAGAAGTGAGACTGGTGCAAACCGTAGCCAGAACACGATCTGGAGGAATCGCAGGAACCGGAACCGACTCCAACTTGGAAGTGGAGGAAAATTGTCATGACAAGGCGTCAGCCCTTACATTGTTAGTATCGGGTAAGAATGAGACAATGTAATTGAAACTTCACAAGAAAAGAGCCCATCGCGCCCTTCTGGGAGAAAGGCGTTTAGCCTTAGACAAGAATGTGAGATTCTTATGGTCAGTAAGAATGAGAACTGGCACAGTGGTACCTTCGAGGAGTCTCCATTCTTTCAGGGCTAAAATGAGTCTCAGAAGCATGAACCTCAAGGATAAAAGGTAACTTAGGATCAGAATGTGCCAACACAGGAACAGAAAAAAAGGCAGCCTTGAGACTTTCAAAGGCATTAATGGACCCCGGAGACCAACTCTGTGGGTTACCGTCCTTTCTGGTCATATAAGTCAGGGGCTTGACCAGAGACAAGAAGTTACGAATAAACGTCCGATAATAGTTGGCAAAGCCCAGGAAACGCTGCAGAGGATGTAAACCCACGTGTCGGGGCCACTGTAGGACTGCCGAAAGTTTCTCTGGGTCCATCGAAAAACCAGAAGTGGAAATGACATAGCCCAGGAGTTTAAACTGTTGACGATGTTGACGATGGAACTCGCACTTCTTTACAATAGAGGTTGTTCTCTCTTAGTTTCTGAAGCACACGACAGACATCTGTGTGGTGGCTCTCCAGGGACTTGGAAAATATGAGGATATCATCGAGATAAACCACCACACATAACTGCAACAAATCTCAGAGGACATCGTTAATAAATTCCTGGAAAACTGCCGGGGCATTACAAAGGCCAAAAGGCATTAAGAGGTACTCATAATGGCCTGTTCTGGTATTAAACACAGTTTTTCACTTGTTGCCCTCCTTAATCCTCATGAGATTGTATGCCCCTCTCAAATCAAGCTTCGTAAAATCTATTGCTCCCTTGAGGCGGTCAAATAACTCTGTAATCAAGGGAATCTGATAGGCATTCTGAGACGATCGAGACCCCTATATTCAATACAGGGTCTGAGTTCACCACTCTTTTTCTGCACAAAGAAGAAACCAGCACCGGCAGGAGATGAGGATTTGCGGATGAAACCTCAAGAAAGTGCGTCTGCAACATACTCTTCCATGGCTTTATCCTCCAAGACCGACAAAGGGTAAACCCGGTCACAAGGGGGTATGGCACCAGGTTGAATGTCAATTGCGCAATCATACAGCCGGTGTGAAGGCAAACTACCAGCTTGACCTTTGTCAAAGACATCGCTAAAATCGCTGTACTTCTCCGGCAGGGAGGAGAGTGAAGAGGTGCACAGGACCTTGGCACCTTCTGGAAGCATGTCTCACTGCATTGTGGTGACCAGGAGAGAACCTCAGCACGGAGCCAATCAAAAGAAGGGTTGTGCCTCTGTAACCAAGGATAACCAATAACAAGCGGAAACTTGAGTGAGGAAATAACTTGGAATTGGATTATCTCATGGTGAAGAGCTCCTACGGCCATGGACAACGGAACCGTCTCATGAGTCACATGGGCAGGCTGTAGAGGTCTCCCGTCAAGAACCTCAATGGCAAGTGGAGTGTCACGCAGCTGCAGCGGAATCGAGTGCTTTGATACAAAGGCAGCATCAATGAACAGGCCTGCAGCCCCAGAGTCGATTAGAGCCTGTATCTTGATGGACGACTCAGCCCAACCAAAACCAGGGGTTTATCCTTCTGGATAACTGAGGAGGAAACAGCGCCACCTAAGATCTGTCCGTGACAGGACCTCAAGGTTCAGACATTCACTGGACAGGTAGGACAAGACTTCAAAAAGTGACCTGCCTGGCCACAATAAAGGCACAATCTCTCCCTCCTCCTAATGATTCTCTCATCCGCAGAGAGACACGTGAAACCCAAGTGCATGGGTTCACCTTCACTGACCGACTCGGTAACAGGAGGCATGGGAGGTGAGGGAGGCACGGGTGGGACTGCAAAGCTCGGAGACAAACGTACAGGAGGTTTCCGCAAGTGCTCCTTAAAAGGGAGTCTTTCTCTGAGTCGGGAGTCAATGAGGATGTTAAAATGTGATCAACTTCTCCAGCTCACTGGGTATATCTCGGGCTGCTATCTCATCCTTGATGGTATCCCAGAGACCATGAGAAAAAGCAGCCACGAGGACCTCATTGTTCCACGCAACCTCTGATGCCAGAGTACAGAATTCAATGGTGTAGTCGGCAACAGTTTCTGTACTCTGTTCGATGGACATGAGGCACTTGGCAGCAGAAGCGGAGCATGCGGGAATATCAAATACCCTTTTAAACGAATCCGCAAACTCAGGGTAGCTCAAGACAACAGGTTTGTGCGTCTCCCATAGAGGGTTTGCCCAGGCCAAGGCTCTCTCAGAAAACAAAGATATCACAAAGCCTACTTTGCTTCTTTCCGTGGGAAACTCCTGGGGCAGCATCTCAAAGTGTATCTCAACCTGGTTGAGAAACCCTCTGCATTGGACTGGATCGCCCCCAAATTGCTGGGGAAGCAGAGTGGAACCAGACAGAGAGCTGTGCGACTCTGGAGCATTTGTAACGCCATGGTGAACTGATCCAGTTCACTCAATCTGGAAAAAATATTACCAACAAGTGGATTGACTGTATCTTCTGAATTCATGGCCTTTGCCTACAGTCAGAAACCATGAAATCAGACCGAGACAGAAGTACAGTTAAATCACACTTGTTTAATAATAAAAGTAAAAAGAACAAACGTAGTCAAAACATACCCAAAGTTCAGTAATCGTAATGGATAGTAAGCCAAGCCAGGAGTCAGGGATAAAAGTAGTGGAACAGCAAGCAGGATCTGTAGCTAGAAGGGATGTCAGCAAAGCCAGTCTTTAAACAGGAACGCAGGAGATAGTTTCTTGTGATGGGACCAAGACAAAGGCAGAGCTCTTCTGGACTGGATGGTTTAAGTAGGCAGGACTGACAAGCAGGATCATTAACAGCTGGGTAACTGTGGAGAGAGATGGGAGCTGGCAATTAGCTGACAGCTGAGAGGCCAGCTCAGAGAAGGAAGGGCTGAGCCCAGCCCTGACAAAGGAGGAAGCAGAGCACAGGTCATGCAGGACCCCCCAGCCCCCCATAGAAAAACCCCCGTCCCCTGCCCCTCTCAGTGAGATAATAGTCCCCCCCAACATTCAAATAGAGCATACAGTACGAAAATGTTCAGGACATCAATACAAAAACAATTCGGCCCCCCGCATTGGTTTGCCTCAACCTGGAGAACCGGTACTACCATATAATTGGAGGCTTTTATAGCAGCCTATGCATAAAAACAGAAAGAAGATAGCAGCCTGTGGTCCAATTACCCACTTAAAGGACAACCAACTCCAGCCTTACCACACCTGACCCCTCCAGACATCCACGTGGGACTAACCATTCGTTTCTTTTGCGGAGATCTGATGCCTCGTACACACGATCAGAATCTTCATCGGAAGAGCCTTGGATGGTTTTTTCGACGGAATTCTGCTCAATCTTGTTTTGCATACACACGGTCACACCAAATTCCAACCGTCAAGAACACGGTGACGTACAACACGTACGATGGGCCTAGAAAACAAAAGTTCAATATCCAGTGTGCCACCCTTTGGGCTCCTTCTGCTAATCTCGTGTTTATCTTGTGTTAGTAGAAGTTTGGTGAGAAACAATTCGCGCTTTTCAGCCTCGTGCTTTTCATTCCATTACTGCTCTTCAGTTTGTGCTTGTGGGTTTGTATCTAGTTTTCAGTGCGTGTACTCAGTTCGTATCTGTTTTCCAGTACATTCTTATCCGCTCGTTTCTGATTTTCAGCTCGCTCTTCACAGGCCTTTCTGTTCTTCAGTGTATTCTGTTAGTTCGTTCTGACCAGCCGACCGTTTTGAAGCCATGTTGTGGGTACGTGCTCGTCTTAGAGTTCGTGCTATGCGGGGGCTTGGGCTTGGTGTTGGGGTTCTTGCTTTGACCCAAGCCCAGTCCATGAACAGGGTGGGGAGGAGTTCATGGACCAAGAATTGGTTGCTCCAGCATGACCAATTCTCTCATATGCCTTTGCTGCGTGAGATCCAGGAGAATAACCCTGATGATTTCAGGAATTTTCTCCGAATGACAGACCCCATTTATCACCGTCTGTTGGCTTTGCTGTCCCCTTTTATTACGAAGCAAGACACTTGCATGCGGCAAGCCATCACTCCAGAGCAGAGGCTAGTCATCACATTGTGGTACTTGGCGACGGGGAGAAGTCTACAGGACCACAAGTTCTCTACAGGCATCTCCCCCCAGGCTCTGGGGATCATTATTCCAGAGACCCTTTCTGCCATCATACAGGTCCTGCAGAAGGACTATATTAGGGTAAGTTTTCTCCTTTAATATCACATTCTATTTATTTAATGTATGCTAATGTTTTGTATTTCTTTCAGCATTCCCTAATTACCATGATTGTAATATGCTGTGAATGTCCTCTTTGTCCTCATGCATGCTGTACTTTGTCCTCATGCATGCTGTAAGCTTTTAATGCTGCTTTTTTGGCCTACATGCATATTTGCCTTCACTAACCTCCCCAGCATGCTATCCTGGGCCCATATACACCTAGCCTAGCCACTTAACAATGTATTTTGCCAGCTCCATTGTATGCTTTACCCTAAACACCCCCCAAAATGTGTCCAAATGTTATTGTTGTCCTTAAATTCAGGCAGAGTGCCAGAGGCTTTTTTGGGGGGTCCAAAACTTATTTATAACCCTCCCCCCTAAAATGTTTCCAATGGGCAATCAGATGGGGTGAGGAATGTGATAAGTGGATCTTATATTTTTGTCTTTAAATACTACTTAAAATAAATGTTATACTGATGTTGGCTAAGAATGTTTGTGTCTAATCTGCTTGCAATGTTATGTTCAAAAGGACTAATATTTTATTTTATTTTTTGACTCCACAGTTTCCTTCAACACCACAGGAATGGCAGACTGTGGCTTCCCAATTTGCTCATCGTTGGGACTTTCCTAACTGCAGAGGGGCAATTGATGGGAAGCACGTCCACATCGTCCCACCACCCTACTCGGGGTCATACTATTTTAATGGTGTCAGTGACAGACGAGTTTCTCTATGTGGACATGGGGAAGAATGGCCCGATGTCAGATGGTGGAGCCTTTGCCCAGACCGAGTTCTACTGATGTCTCCAGAGTGGTGGCTTGGGATTGCCACCTGCGGAAGAGAACGTTGAAGGACTCCTATTTATTTTTATCACTGATGAAGCATTTGGTCTGGGTGATCACCTGATGAGGCCATTCCCCCAGAGGACCCTCACCCCGGAGAAGAGGGTTTTTAATTACCAGCTGGCCAGAGCCAGAAGAGTCATGGAGAATGCCTTTGGGATAATGGCCAGCCGATTACGCCTATTTCTTACGGCAATATATATGGCGGAGTACAAACTGAACCACATAGTTCTAGCATGCTGCATACTTCACAACTTTTTAAAGAGAAATGCTCCAAATTATGTTGCCTCTGTTGGGCCTGAGGCCGGACTTCAAGAAAATCTAATGACGGCCCTGGAAGCTGGCCATCCTGGCTTGTCCCCCCAAAGCTCCCGTGAAGTGCGTCAAAAATATGTAGATTATTTTACGGGTAGGGGAGCCATTGCTATACCAGCAAATTAGTAAATATTTTCGATATAAAAAAAAAGAATTAATCTGATAAAATCTTGATTTTGATTTACTGCTTGTGTTTCTTTTAGCTGTCTCCTAGGTTCTCCTAGTGCACTTGTAGTGCCAAGTGGTTTTTCCATTATTAACTAACACCCACTGTCACTGTAAACACCAACTTTATACAAAAACTGGTATTGAGCATTGAAAGAAGAAGCCACACATTGTTGAGTATAAAACTTTTTACTCCGTGCACATTCACATGTGCGTTGTAAAACATTTTTGGGTAAAAAAACAACATCTTGGTTTTATAAAGTTTTACCTTGAATATTTTTTTAGTGCATTAAAAGGCATGTTTCAAAACATAACATACACAACTCAGGAACTTACAAAGTTCAACATTTAAAAACTGAAGGCAATATCAGACATTATAGTGTCGAAAATGTGTTGCTCTTACCTTCATCAGATGGGGTGATGTCACCTCTGTAAAAGCCAAATTTTAAAAATGCACACAAATTGGGAGTCAAACTGGAGATTTCCCTCCTGATCCCATGCCTAATGTCAACATGTGCTATCTCCCATCATGGGGGATCAATGGACGTGTTTTGGGGGTGCAACCACTTCCTCTCACCTACTTGAGCTGCGAGGAAGGGGTTGCTCCCACAAAACGCGTACATTGATATCCCCTGATGGCAGATAGCACATGTTGACACACTGTGTGCATCTTCAAAATTTGGCTTTTAAAATGCGTCAAAAATGTATAAAAATCGTTCCAAAAAATATAAAATGGTGTCATTTTGTTGTTATTTAAATTCTTCCTAGTACATCAATCATGTTCTTCAGTTTTTGTTCAACCTCATTTGTTTTGTGTTTCATGATGTCTAAATCCCGACTACAAAACATTATGTCCTGGGTTAGCCTTTGTGCACTGTCACTGGTGAAATTAGGAGATTGTTGTTCCAGAACATGCACATCACCTAAAAGAAAAAATACACACCATGAATTATAAATATGCAGGCATACATCTATTAGCTGAATCTGTGGTGTCAGACACTGAACTGTTGTGGTGACAATTTCCTTGTCAAAAGAAGTTTATTGAGTATACAATGTTATAAAGATACATAAAGTAAGTTTACAAGGATCTATAAAGTAAGTTCATTGTTTTACAGTAGGGTTTATATAGGTAAATATCATGAAATTTCAAATATTAAACATTGGGTTCACGTAAACCTAAATTAAAGATATATATAATTTCCTTAGTTACTTTTGTAGGTATTTAAATGATTTATACCTACTATACATATTGTTTACAAGTAGAGTGTATATAGGTCAAATAAATTCTGATAATGAGCTTTAATCGTAAGATGGAGAAAAGGAAAGAGAAAGAAGAAAAAGGGTTGAAAGGTAGAGGTATGATCCACAAGGTTGTCCCGCTCGTCAGTTTATTATTCTTTTTAGTTCTCTTTGAAGCCTTAGAATGGGTGTCTCTGTAAGTCATTTAATCTGTTACCATGGCAACAGGACAGAGTCATTGAAGTTTGACAGGAACTGTTGTTTTATCCAAGGATGCCAAAGTTTTTCAAATTTTGGAATTTGATTTTGATCGATGGCTACCATCTTAGCATGGGACATTGTATTATTCATTCTGTGAATTGTTTCTGCTAGTACCAATGTAGGAGATTTCCATGCCTTGGCCACTGTTTGTTTTGCAGCCGTTATTAGTTGGATCATAAGTTTGAATTGAGAGAGTGTTAACCATTCCGGTTTTAGATTAAGTAAAGTTAAATATGGATCTGGTTGTATTATTTTTTTAAATATTTTAGATGCAATCACGAAGACTTCCTTCCAGAAGGTTTGGATTACTGGGCACGTCCACCATATGTGTAAATATGTGCCTATTTCTGGGCATCCTCGAAAACAAAGAGCTGAGGTATTAGGTGAATATTTTGCCACTCTAGCGGGTACAAGGTACCAGCGAGTTAGGACTTTATAATTTGTCTCCAGTGCTAAGATGTTGGGTGAAGATGACTTAGATGTGAGCCATATGTTAGACCAGTCCGTGTCTTCTAAAGTTCGTCCCAGGTCCTCCTCCCACCTCTGAACATAAGAGGGTCTATTAAGATTTGGTACTCCATATAATTGATTATAAAGTGATGAAATTGTACCTTTAGCAAATGGATCTTTTGTACAGATTGATTCAAAAATGGATAATTGGGATAATGGTGTATCCCCCTTTAGGAATGGTGTATAGAAATTTTTGATTTGGAGATATCTAAATATCTCAGAGTTTGGTAGATCATATTTTTCTCTAAGCGATGGGAATGAAAGGAATGATTTAGATGCTATGAAGTCATTTAGTGTCTGAATGCCTGATGTTGTCCAAGCTTTAAAAGAATTTGGGTAGATCCATGCCGGATAAAAGGCCGGATTTCTGATAAAAGAAAGGAGAGGATTGTGTGGAGATTGTAACTGATATTTGGTTTTTAGTTTATCCCAGAGAGATAAGAAGTGTTTAGTTATGGGATTATGAATTTTAAAGCGGTCTTTAGGATCAAGCCATAATAAATTTGATATTAATAGAGGGTCATTTTCTGAAGCCTCTATAAATACCCATAATGGGATTTCCTGTTTTGCATGGTATTTGGACAGACTGGCCAAATGTGCCGCTCTGTAGTAGTTAGTAAAATTAGGGTATCCCAGGCCTCCTTTATTTTTGGGAAGATGTAGTGTGTGTATAGGTATACGTGGTTTAGAAGAGCCCCATATAAACGAAGTTGCTCTTTTTTGTACTATTCTCAAAAAATAGGAAGGAATTGGAATAGGGAGGACTCTGAATAGATAAAGCAATTTGGGTAGAATAGTCATTTTGATTGCATTAATCTTCCCCATCCAGGATAAAGGAAGTTGCGACCATTGTTTTATTAGATTTGTGATCTGTCTTAATACAGGAGGATAATTGGTTGAGAATAAGTCAGAATGAGAGACTGTTAAATGAATTCCAAGATATGGGATTGATTTTTCTGCCCATGTGAATGGGAGTGCAGCCCTAGCCGGGATCAATTCCATGTTTGTGAGTGAAATATTAAGCACTAGGCATTTCTTAGGATTAATCATAAGGCCGGATAGGGCTGCAAATCCATCAAGAGCTGGTATTAAGTTAGGACCAGAGACCTGTGGTGATGATAGAAAAAGTAATATATCGTCTGCAAATATACATAATTTGTGTGTAATACCTCCTACTTCAATGCCAGTTATAGTTTGGTTTGTTCTGATATATTGGGCCATGGGTTCGAGTATAAGGGCAAATAATAAGGGAGATAATGGGCAACCCTGTCGGGTACCTCTTTCGATATTAAAGGCTTCAGATTTGTATCCAGCATATTTTATATAGGCTTTGGGTTTATTATATAATGCTTTGATCCATGTTAAAAAGTGGGGTCCAAAACCCCATTTTTGTAATGAATATTGCATATATTGCCAGGATACTGTGTCAAATGCCCTCTTAATATCGAGAGATAGAAAACATAAAGGGATTTTCCGTTTTTTAGCAATATGTGCCAATAACACTGCCCTGCGTATATTATCGCCTGCCTGTCTATTTGGCATGAAGCCTACTTGATCTCTATGTATTAATTTTCCTATAATGCTATTGAGGTGTTTTGCTATTATTTTTGCTAATAATTTAATATCGAGGTTTAACAGAGAGATAGGCCGATAATTCACACAGGAAGTATCATCAGAAAGGGGTTTTGGGATCATACAAACAATTGCCATTAGTGTTTCTTGCCGAAACGAATGTCCATCTAGAAGTTTGTTAAAAGTTTCAGTGAGAAAGGGAGAGAGTATTTCTGAGAATGTTTTATAGTATAAAGCCGAGTAGCCATCTGGGCCTGGTCTTTTGTTAAGTTTTAGGTCTTTTATGGCGTTAGCAACTTCATCTATAGTTATAGGCTCATCCAAACTGCTTTTTTGATTCTGAGATAACTCAGGTAAGGTTATTTTTGAGAAGAAGGATTCAGCCTCTGTAGGATTAAATTCATTGTTTGTCTTGTATAAAGTTGCGAGATGTGAGTGAAATTTATGGACTATTTTAACTGGATTACAAGTGTAAACATTTTTTGATAATTTCAAACGTATTGGTTTGAAAGATTTGTTAGTTGAATTTAATGCCAGAGCCAAATATGTACCTGGTTTGTTTGTATTCATGTAGAAATTGTGTTTGGAGCGTTTGAGGGATTTATCAACTGACTCAGTGAGAAATAGATCGTATTCCAATCTAGATTTTTCCAGATGAGATTTTGTACTCTGAGATGGATTATCTTGAAATGATATGTAGGCTGCATTAAAATTGAGTTCTAGTTTTTTTGCTAGATTTTTGCGTTCCCGTTTAAATAGTGCCATTTGTCTTTGTATTGTACCACGCAAGACAGGCTTATGAGCTTCCCACAGTGTTATTGGGGAGATGTCTGTTGTATTATTAATTGATATGTATTCATTTAACCTCCCTGGCGGTATGATTCTTTCGGATTTTAGGTGCTGAAAGCGGTACAATTATTTTGCATGGAAATTTGGCGTTTTATATTGTAGGTCTGTAAATCTTAACAATAACACACTTAAATCTGTCCAAACCAGAGTCTAGTAGATATCCCGGGTATGATAAAGTTTGAAACACAAAAACATAAATTATAATATAATAAATAATTAAAAAAAATTTAAAAAAAAGTAATAAAATAAATTTCCCCACAATTCACTATCGCTCAATTCTGCAAGTGTTCTAATTTACTATCGCTGTTTTCTAGCTGGTCTAAAGCCACTTTTGACGTAAAGGGACACTTTTTGGTTGCTATGGACAATCTCCAGTTTCCAGGCAGAAAGAACAGTGTATATCATGTAAAACTGCATGCAGGGCATGGGCCAGAGCACTGGGGACAAAAGGGATGTGAAATCATTTCATACAGTACTGTAATCTGTAAGATTACAGTACTGTATGTGTTATGATTTTGACATTTTTTTGAATTTGCCGCCAGGCTCCGCCCCCGTGCGTCGCGCCGCTCGCAGGGAACGGAGCCTGGCACGGAGAGGCTTCGGAGGAGGACGGAGCCCTCGGACACTGCGGGGGACATCGCAGGATCCCGGGGACAAGGTAAGTAAAGCCGCCCCAGGATCCTGCAATGCGATCCCGAGTGTGGCTCGGGGTTACCGCTAATGGTACTGAATTTTAACCCCGAGCCACACTCGAGAATACCGCCAGGGAGGTTAAAGCTTGTTCAATGGCCATCTGATGTAGTGGGTGTTTGAGCATTATGTCCGGTAAGTACCACGTTGGGTCATGCGCTTTTGGTATGGCTGAGGCTATAGTAGTGTATACTGCATTATGGTCAGACCACGGAATCGGAATTATATCTGATGCAATAATTTCTGGTATCATTCCTATTGTTAGAAAAATATGATCTATTCTGGTGAAGGTTTGATGAGTGTGCGAGAAATAAGTGAATTTCTTTTTCATTGGGTTACTTTCTCTCCATGAATCTACCAGATTGTATTTGGAAAGAAGTTGAGAAAAAGGTAATCTAGAGGTTATTTTGGATGGTGTAAAAGGTGATTTATCTAGAAATGGGAGGAGGACCTGGTTCCAATCCCCACACATTAACACTGTTCCTATTTTGTGTGTATTAATCACTTGTAATATATGTGAGAGGAATGGTGTAGGTTGTTTGTTAGGAGCGTAGTAGGAAATCACCGTGATTGCTGTATCCATTATATAACCCATGAGTATCAGGTATCTACCTTCTGGGTCTTTAATTTCTGATGCTAAGGTGAATGGTGTGGATCGGTGAAATGCAATTAGAGTTCCCCTTTGCTTGGTACAGGCAGAAGCCGTGTAAATTTGTTGATAAAAAGGAGAAATATATTTTGGAGTAGAATCTTTGGTGAAGTGTGTTTCTTGGAGGCATACTATGTGAGCCTTCTTGTTATGGAAAGTACGGAAGGCTTTGGTCCTTTTTTGAGGGACATTTATTCCCTGAACATTCAGGGAAAGTATATTCAGTGGTGCCATGGCAATAGATCAAATAGTTTTGACTTACGTTTTGTTATGCAGAGCTGACTGCCCAGATCAACCTGTGTGGACTGAAGAGATGAATAGATAGAAAAGAAACCAGTGAATTCTGGAGTAAAGAGTAAACAAAAAACATATGAGATTAGATGATACATTGTATAAATTATTTTTTGCAAGTAATCACAATTTACCCGTGAAAGAGAAGAAATATCTCTCTCAGGGGAATAAGTGCCTTCGTCACACTCCCACATAATATGGTTGGGAGAATGAGGAGGGCTAATGGGGGTACACGGATCTTCCGCTTATAGGAGAGAAGTGCTATGTCAAAAGACATCAAAATGATGTTTCATTAGTTGGAGTGCAGAATATAGTTTTTGTTGAAATTATTTATTCCAGGGTGGTTGTATATGGTTAGTCTTGCCCTAGGCTAAATAATTCAGTTAGAAAGGTACTGTTAATAACTTTGGTATTGATGAAGATAGTTTGAATTATTTTGGGATTTTAACCCTTTTAGAGTAAACAGTTACATATTTTATTCATATGCAACTGTTTAGATATGTTAACTCATAAAATTGAGGTTGTATTGCTTCAGATTAGAATAAACAAAAACATAATTCTAGGAACTAGTTAGGTAATAATATATTTGTTTTAAGAAAAGAAAGAAAAAGAAAAAAAAAAACTTCCATTACTTCTGGATTATTGAACATATTTGTCCTAAAAAGTAATAAATCTATTGTTATTACCTGATAATATATAACTGAACAAGAATTTCCTTATTTCACTTATATATTCTAAGGCTATATGAATCAGAAGTAATAAGAAATATAACTGGAATGTAACATGATCCCACACAGTGTGTGACTATCAGAATGCAGTTACATTCAGTTATAAATATAGGTTTTTTATAGAGAACCATCTCTTAGTATAATAAATGAAGAGATATCAGGAATTAGGATGTCAGTCCATTGAATCTTCTTGGTCCATGGATGATGTGGCATAACGGCCTCTTTTGTGAGAATGATGATTCCCATTTTGTTCTGGAATTTTCTGGGTGCTGCCTGAAGGTGAAGATAATGCCATTCTTCTGCGTGTGGGAGTGTTGCTGCTTGTGGGTTCTGTCAGATTTAATTTTAAAAGGGTTTGTTGTAGTTCATCTGCTGATCTGCTTCTGTAAATTGTACCTTGGTAGTTAAATCTGACTGAAAAGGGGAAGCCCCATTGATACATAATGTTGTGGCGTTGCAGTTCCATTAGTTGGGGTTTCATGGATCGTCTTTTAGTAATAGTAAGTTGGGATAGGTCAGCAAAAATTTGATAATTGTGTCCGTGAAAATTAAGTTCCTTTTTTTCTCTTGCAGCAATTAGTATTTGTTCTTTCGTTCTGTAATAATGAAATTTTGTGATTATATCACGTGGGGGTCCATCTTTCTTTTTAGCTGTGAGGGCTCTGTGTACTCTGTCCAGTTCTAAACGTTCAATAGGGATATCTGGCTTTAGTTCTTGTAATAGAGCAGTAATAGTAGATTGCAGGTCTGTCACAGTTTCAGGTATTCCCCTTATGCGCAAGTTTGAACGTCTGGCTCTATTTTCGTAATCTTCGAGCTTAGTTTGAAGTATTAAATTCTCTTTTTTTAATTGTTCCAATTCTGTTATATTTTCTTGGGTTGTAATTTCAATTTCATCCATTTTTATTTCTAAAGCTGCGGTGCGGTTTCCCAGCTCTCTTATTTCTTTGGTTAGGCTGTTTGTTATTTGGTCTGAGGTTTGTTTTAAAGCCTTATGAAGCATCTTTTCAAATTGTAATAATATTACTGGGAATACTGAGTAGGCTTGTGGAGAAGTTTGTGAGAGGATTTGTTCTGTATCTGACTCAAATGGAGAGTCTTGCTGTGATATTTTCTGTCTGTGAGAGCGCCCTGATGCTATATCTTGTGAGGTGACTGGAGCTGCTTCAGCTGCAGTGAGTGCCTGTGAGCTCTTTGTGAGGTGATTTTTATTTCTGCCACGGTTTCCTCCCAGTACCATATTTCCTGCCCAAACTTTCACAGTTTGTTCCCTGGGGCAAAAAGGTTCAAATGGATACCTTTTGAGCCTGCAGGCTCCGCTTTGTCCTTCTCTTCTCTCCTCAGCGGTGTGGAGCTCTAACAATGCATGTCTGCTCTGCTAGGCTCCGCCTCCTGCCCCCGATCCCACTTGTTCAGTGGTGACAATTTCAATCACCTCTCCTTCCTCCACATCCTCAGGTTGTGGTGTCCTCTGTTCCCCTTCTTCAGGAGAGTGGGGTTCCTGGTGTCCTCAGACGTCCTGAGTCTTTTCTTATATAGATATTTGAGGCCAGAAATAGGAATATGAAACATTGCTTGGAAGTGTGGTACAATTGTCTGTTTTGGCAGAGTTCCAAGCTGAAGACATGATTTTTCCCTTACCAAAGCTGGAATACTTACCTTTTTTGGACACGTTTCACACATAGAGATACCCATAGTATCCACTGGAGCACCTGTGTGGGACTCCCTAAAAAGTTTGTTCTTGTGTCCCACACTAGTGCTCCTGAGCCGAGATGTGTTTAGCAGCTGCTGAGTGTCCACTCCTTACATTACACTGAATCAAGTTTGCAAGTCTTTCTAGTTTCAAACACATCTAGACAACAATTTCCTAAACTTCTTTTAATACAAATTAGCATGACCAAATGTAGTTAACCCTGTATCTGCCAAAAACATTGTATTTAGTTGGCAAACGAACAATGTTTACTGCGACCGATTACTGTGCCCACGAACATGAAAGTAGCCATTTAAAACTGTACAACAGTAAAGAAAAGCACATGGAGCAGCATGCAAGTAGTAATAATAATAGGAACACACGACAAGTATTTACTTTTTAGAAGCACTTTCTTGAACCTGTAATGGTTAAGAACTACAATCTAGTTCAAAGTTATCTGCTGCTGTTCCTAATTAGAAAGTCTGAATGTGCATGCACGCTGGAAGCAAACACTGACATGTCTGTTCAGTACGATCACTTCCTTATCACTGTTTATTGCAGGGAGGTGCTAATGTTTTATACACAAAGATTATACGTCATTGCTATGTAAATGTGGTCAATCTAATAGATACATCTTATTGGCTGAAATACAAGAGAAATGCAGAAACTTGATGCTTGAAGCTTGGTTGAAGCTTGTTCTATCTTCACTTCCTCATTCTTCTAATGAGGGGGAGTGGGAGTTAGACGCCATCTTCAGTTCCAAGCAGAGCTAAGCTGTATACTATATAATTATGTAAGGAGTATACATATAAGAAAATAGACATTTTTATGATTATACATATCTACATTACATTCCTTCACAGTCCCCCCTAAAATGGCTATTTTCTCTTTTCTGTCCCTCATGCTAAAGGTCCTACTCACCTGGCCCATTCTCCTCAGCAACTCTTTTAGGCTGTATATAGAGATGGGCAGCAACTAGTTCACTACCCTCCTCGATACAGCTGGAGAAGTGCAATCAGGTGCTATCTATCTCTATGACTCTATAGGATTGTGTGATTTTGGACAGGGAGTGACTGTAGAGGAGTGAAGGGTTTGTCATCTTCCATCATAAGGGGGTCCTCCTCTTCTTGGTGGAGAAATGTAGGTGTGCTGTTGTCTACAGCCTTGCTCATTAACTTCTTTACGAAAGGTAGAATACAGCATACAATCAGGGCTAAAAAAAACAGGATTATTAATACCGTTACCCCTATCTGGGCGAGCACCTTCTCCTACCCACTCATCCAGCTAAAATATTGATCCCATGGGTCTGTAATACCTGAGTTCTTCTTCAACTCCAGTGACAGATCTTCTAATTTTTTTATAGCTAGAGTAACCTTACCATTTGGGCCAGTATTATCAGGAATGTAGGTGCAACAGGTTCCCATTTTTTCTATAATTTTACAGACACCTCCTTTCTCAGCTAACACCATGTCTAAGGCCATCTGGTTTCCATAATGTCATGTAGGAAGTGGGGGCTAACTGGTCAGCAATTCCCTGGAGGGCATCTTTAGTGTAATTCACGAATCTCTGTTGGTTATAGTATATGTAGTTGATCCAATCTACATTATTGTTGACAGTTATTATGGGGATCAAAGACTCAAAGCGGTTACATAATTAGTCAACACATCAGATTATAATTGTAACTGTTGTGGAAAGTAACCCACAAGTCTGGGGACTGAACCAAACAAAATTTCATAAGGGGATAGGGCATGTTTCCCCCAAGGGGTGTGTCTGACACTGAACAGGGCAATGGGCAAACTGTTTGTCCAATTGAACCCCCAGTGCTGCCCAAATCTCTTTTGTAAGGGTTGCTGTGAAGGCTGGGCCCTGATCGCTCTCTATCACCTCTGGGACCCAAAATCTACATACTATCTCACTCAGTAGTTTCTTAGCCGTGGTCTTGGCAGTCATGTCCACCACCACTAGGGCGTACAGGCATACCCCACTTTTAAGTACGCAATGGGGCTTATTTACTAAAGCCGGAAAGTGCAAAATTAGGCTCACTTCTGCACAGAAACCAATGAGCTTCTAACCCCAGATTTTTCAATTAAGCCTTGATAATAAAACCTGGAAGCTCATTGGTTTCTATGCAGAAGTGAGCCTGATTTTGCATTTTCCAGCTTTAGTAAATAAACCCCATTGTGTACTTAAAAGTGGGGTATAGTGGGGTAGTGTATTCGAATCTGTCACTTTTTGGCATTTGGATGTGATCAATTTGTATCCTTGGAAAGGGGTATAGGGCTTTTGCCAGGTGCTTTTGCGGTGCCTTTTCTGTGCATCCTGGGTTACATTTAGCGCAGATAGTGCATGATCTGCAGAAGTTGTTGGTCAGTGGAGTAACTCCTGGTGCTACATAGTACTTGTTGATAAGAGAGTTCATAAGAGTCTTTGACAAGTGGGCAGCTCCATGTGCCCATTGCACCATGGCTGGGTACATACTCCTGGGTAGACAAGACTTCTTGTTGCACTCGAATAGTCCATCCTTGAGGGTTGCTTCCCTCCGCTTCTAGCTTTCTTTCTCATCCGGACTTGCTGCTTCCTGTAGTTGTTTCAGATAAACTCTGTCCACTGGGAGAGTCTGTAGGGCAAGCACAGGGTGGTCTTCTTCTACCACCCTGCTTTCCACTTCCCATGGGCCGCTGGCTGTCTGTTTGGCAGCTGAATCAGCTAGATGATTGTCTCGAGCTTCCTTCGAGTTCAGTTTACCGTGTGCTTTTACTTTCAGAATAGCCACTTGGGTTGGGAGAAGCAAGGCACCCGTCAGGTGTTTGATAGCTCAACTGTGTTTCACAGGTGTTCCTGCAGCCATCAGGAATCCTCTGTCATTCCAGATAACACCAAAATCATGGGCAACGCTGAAAGCATATCTTGAGGTCCGTATGAATGTTGGCTCTTTTTCCCTCTGCCAATTTACATGCTGTAGTAAGTGCTTGCAGCTCTGCAACCTGTGCAGACATCACCGGTGGTAAGGCTTCAGCTTGTAGAACCGTGTTTTCAGTGGTGACCACATATCCTGTGTGGTATTTGCCTCGTTCATCAGCAAACAAAAATTGTTAGGTCTGGATTCTGCAGGGGTATTTCACTCACGGTGGGGAGATGTGTGGCTTCCAGCCGCATTAGTTCGATGCAGTCATAGGGTGACAAGTCTAAGACTGGGCTCGGCTCCTCCTCCATTCCCCCCTGGGGAAGTAGAAGAAGGGTGGAAGGGTTCTGATACGTACCTTGGAGGTGAGCCTGACGTGCAGAGGGCGACCTCTCGTACGGCTCTGGTTCCGGGATCAGTGGAGGGGGAACAGTGACCCTTGGAGCACAGCGGGGTAGGACAGCCTGCAGGATCTGCTTGACTGGAGATGATGTCCGCTTGGCAGAGACAGGAACAGGCTTGATTGCTGCAGATGCAGGAACGCTGAGAAGTAGCAGGCAGGTGCGCACAGATGCAGGACTGTAAGCAGGTGCGCACGGATGCAGGACTTGTAGGCAGATGCACACAGATGCAGGACTTGTAGGCAGATGCACACAGATGCAGGACAGAAGGCAGATGCACACAGATGCAGGACAGAAGGCAGATGCACACAGATGCAGGACAGCAGGCAGGAGCAGGGTCAGACAAGCCAGGTCACAGCAGCGGATCAATCAGACAGAAGCAGCAGGCACAGAATGGTCAAAGTCCAGGCAGAATCGGCAACAGGAGATCAAACAAACAGGAACACAGAGCAGGTAAAAGGCAAGCCAAGGGGTCAGGACTGGAGACAGCAGTGAGGTCAGGAGAAGCTGGGTAACACTGGAGCAGATGCAGGTTCAGGATTGGGTACAGGATGAGCTGCAGATCAGGCAGCAAGGATGCATTCTGAAGAGGCCCCTTTTAGGGATCACTGGGCGCCAAAGCTGCGTTACTGTGTGTGCATCCGCGGTCTGAGCATGCGCATGCGCATTGGCGCACGTCTATTCACTGCTGAATGCCTATGGACTGGAACACATCCCAATGGACCCGTGCCCCGCGGTCAGTTGCAGAGCCATGCGCAGTGTATCCATGACATTGCCTCCCCTTAAAGGCAACCTCCGGGTGCCCAACAGAACTCTTTTCTGGGGGTGACTGTGAAAAAACGCCCAAATCCATCTTAGAGTGTGAACATCCTGCTGAGGTTCCCACGAGTTCTTTTCCGGACCATACCCCTTCCACTTGATAAGGTAATGTAGTTGATTACTCCTTCTTCTGTTCTTCTGCAATCAAGGATAGCCTCCACCTCAAATTCCTTGTCCCCGTCGATTATTACAGGTTCTGGAGGGCCGGAACCCCTGTCCGGGAAGGGGTCTGGTATCGTGGGCTTAAGTAAGGACACATGGAAAACTGGTTGGACCTTGAGTGAATCTGGTAAGGTAAGTTCAAAGGAAGCTTTGTTTAGTTTTCTCTTAATCGGAAAAGGCCCAATAAATTTAGGTGCCAGTTTCTTTGAGGGGCAGGCCATTCTTAGGCTGGTAGTTGACAATCATACTTGGTCACCTGGCTGAAGAGATAATTCACCTCTTCTTTTCCGTCATAAGTTTTCCTGTTGGTTGCTTGTGCCTTGACTATAGTTTCTTGCAGAAGTTTGTTGTTTTGTTTCAAGAAGTCAACAGTAGTCTGTACCGCTGGGACCGGAGAGTCCGGAACAATGTCAGGTAAGAAGACTGGGTGAAACCCATAATTAGCAAAAAACGGGGACTGGCCTGTAACAGAATGGCTGGCGTTGTTAAAAGCGAGTCCTACCCAATCGTCTTGAACGAATATAGTGAAGCACCAGATATATTGTTCGAGGGTCTGGTTTGTCCTCTCAGTCTGGCCGTTAGTCTGCGGGTGGTAAGCAGAAGACATAGATAGATCAATCTTCAAGACTTTACATAATGCTCTCCAGAAACGAGAAGTGAACTAGACTCCCCTGTCCGATACTATGTTCGTTGGAATTCCGTGTAACCGGACAATTTCCCTGATGAAAACTCGGGCAGTTTCCATGACGGAGGGTATGTTTTTCAATGGTATAAAGTGGGCCATCTTTGATAAACGATCAACAACCACAAAAATAGCCGTGCATCCTTCAGACAGGGGTAGTTCTACTATGAAGTCTATAGCAATCGTGCTCCATGGTCGGTCAGGGATTGGTAGCGGTCTGAGAAGCCCCCAAGACTTAGTTCTAGTGGACTTGTTCTGAATATAAACAGTACAAGACTTGACATACTCTTTGCAGTGTTTCTCAAGGTTCGGCCACCAGAACATGCGTTGAATCAGCTCCAGAGTCTTGTGGATCCCAAAATGGCCAGCCAGAGGATTATCATGGCAAAGTACCTTTGTCTGGAAAGTCTCTGGTATGAAAATGTATTGCCTTTCCAAAGTAACCCGTCCCTGGGCAACAGGGTAACTCCTGGAGGACTGGATATTACCGCTGAGGCTTGTCTTAGGCTGGGCATTAAATCAGACTGAAGGAGAAGGAAGTTGTTGTGGGATAAGATTGTATCAGGAACTGAAGTCTCTTTAGGATCATCGAACATACAGGAGAGGGCATCTGGTTTGATGTTCATTGACCCTGGCTGGTAAGTGATATGGAACAAGAATCTGGAGAAAAATAGCGCCCATCGCACTTGATGCAGCTTCAGGCGCTTGCCAGTTCTTAGATACTCCAGATTCTTGTGATCGGTGTATATGAGTATGGGATGTGCTGCCCCTTCCAGCAGGTACCTCCACTCTTTGAGCGCAGCCTTGATAGCCAGGAGTTCCCGATCACCCACGTCATAATTTCTCTCGGCAGGAGAAAGTTTACAGGAGAAATGGCTATGGCATGCATCAAATCCTTCAGACCCTGGCGCTGGGAAATGACTGCCACTTCTGAGGCGTCCACCTCGAGTACATAAGGTAAGGAGGGATCCGGATGACTCGAGATGGGGTCAGAGGTAAAAAGTCCTTTCAAGGTGGTAAAGGCCCTTTGGGCCTCGAAATTCCAATGGAACCAGACATTTTGCTTAGTCAGCTGTGTGATTGGGGAAATGATGTTGGAGAATCCCTTGATGAACCTGCGGTAAAAGTTTGCGAACCAGACAAACAGCCGTACCCCCTTCCTGTCTGATGGTGCAGACCAGTCCAGGACAGCTGTGACTTTCTGCGGATCCATTTTGAACCCCTCAGTGGAGATCACTAGACCCAGGAACTGAATACTCTGCCGCTCAAATTCACACTTTTCAGGTTTAGCATATAGTCCATGTTGGCGGATTCGGCAGTGTACAGTCTTACTGTGCTTTCGGTGCTGATCCAGGGATGAGGAGAAAATCAAGTTATCATCCAGATAGATGATCACAAAAATGTCTATGCAGTCTCTGAAAATATTATTCACAAAATGCTGAAAGGTTGCAGGGGCGTTACACAGACTGAAGGGCATCACTAAGTACTCATAGTGGCCGAATCTAGTACGGAAAGCAGTCTTCCACTCATCCCCTGCACGAATTTGCACCAAGTTGTAGGCCCCTCGCAGATCTAGTTTGGTGAAGACAGCTGTGGTATGTAGTCTTTGGAGGAGCTCGGGTACCAGAGGCAAAGGATACCGGTTCTTTACCGTAACTTTATTCAACTCCCGGTAGTCCACACAAGGCCGTAAGGTATGATCTTTCTTTTACAACGAAAAAGATTCCTGCTCCTGCCGGAGAAGTAGATGGTCTGATGAATCCTCTTTTCAGGTTCTCGTCCACATATTCCTTTAGTACCTCCAACTCCCGCTCAGACAGAGGAAAGATTCGTCTGAAGGGAATCTCTGCCCCGGGCAGTAACTCAATTGGGCAGTCAAGGAGCGGTGTGGAGGGAGAGTCTCAGCCCCCCATTTACTGAAAACGTCCAGAAACTCATGGTATGGTTCAGGCACTAATGAACGTACCTCCGGATCGGGTTCCATACATAATAGGGGGCCAGAAGCTCTGGGAGGAGTGGGCAGGCATTGTTCCCGGCAGTAGAGAGATTGGAACTCGATACTTCCAGAACCCCAGTCAATTTGCAAGTTATGGGCCTGTAGCCAAGGCAGTCCTAGAATGACTGGGAATAGTGAGGATGCAATTGCATCCAAACTTAACAGTTCCTTGTGGTTAGTGGCAGAGATCACAGGTAATGGAGGGGTCTGCTGGGTGACCAGACCTGACTTAATGCGGGACTCGTCCGCTAGGAAAATGGAAAGTCCTTGAGCCCTGGGTTGGAGGGCAATGAGCTGTTGGCGAGCAAAGTTTAGGTCGATGAAACAATCGCAAGCCCCAGAGTCAATAATTGCCTTGACAGGAAAAGTCCTTCCTGGAAGTTGGAATATGATGGAGAGAGCTAGTTGAGTAGTGCTGGCAACAGGTGCGGGGTAACTGGACGAGGATATGGATAGACATCTCCGGAGCTTTCCTGGACAGGCATATACATAGTGGCCGGCTTTCACACAGTACAAAAATACCAAGTGGTAAACGTAGCGCTACAAAAAAATTGGTGATATTGTTAAAGCAGAAAAAAATTTGAATATTCTTCAAACAAAGCTGCCAGCATCAGAAAAGTTCTAATACAAACTCCAAAACATGAAAAACATATGTGTGGATGCAGTGCTGAAAATACTGTGACAAAAAAACACGAATTGTGAAACTGTGTCAAATGTTCAGAAGTGATGAAAACTTCATAGAAAAAAGAAAACTAAAACAGTGTCCCATAAATGAATATGTTATATTATATTAAGGGTTAAATATATCATGAGTAGTGGATAATAAATTATCAATTCATATATCCGATATTCTACTTGGTGATTATCAATCCACAAACATAATCAGGTATAATATATACATTAATGAAATAACCATGTGTCCATAGAGCAGAATCAACAAGTTTCCAAAGACCTCATATAAAGTGATGATTACAACCCAGCCAAGAAGTGATGTGCATATAAATATATAGCCTCTTGAGAGTTCCAGTATATTAGGGCATCCATGCAAATGTAACGGAAAGGTTTGTAAAGAAGATCCCAGTCGCCAAAGAATGGTGTTCACCCAATGTGAGTAAGTGATCTCCTTACCAGATGCAAAGACTGCAACGGCGGTCACGCCAAACACAGGGATTAAAGTCTCCCAAAACTCAAAGGTATATATCTCCAGCCTCTTGATCCTTAATGCTTGGAAACGTAAGCGAGAAATATGCCCATAGTGCAGTATATAAAAATTTATTGATTAAATCAAATAAAATTGCACTTACGACATAGTATTGAATGATATGCAGAGTATCAATACAAAATATGGCGGCGTCTCCTCAGGCTTCCTCTGCCTGCTGCTCACTGTAACATCGATCTCCATAGAGGAAAAACGTGATGACGTCAGAGACACAGGCCCGCCCTACGCGTTTCGTCACTACAGGACGTCTTGCTAGCCAGACGTCACAGCAGCCAATCCCCCGTAGACGTCCTGTAGTGACAAAATGCGCAGGGCAGCATTAAGGATCAAGAGGCTGGAGATATATACCTTTGAGTTTTGGGAGACTTTAATCCCTGTGTTTGCATCTGGTAAGGAGATCACTTACTCACATTGGGTGAACACCATTCTTTGGCGACTGTGATCTTCTTTACAAACCTTTCAGATACACTTGCATGGATGCCTTAATATACTGGAACTCTCAAGAGGCTATATATTTATATGCACATCACTTCTTGGCTGGGTTGTAATCATCACTTTATATGAGGTCTTTGGACACTTGTTGATTCTGCTCTATGGACACTGGTTATTTCATTAATGTATTTATTATACCTGATTATGTTTGTGGATTGATAATCACCAAGTAGAATATCGGATATATGAATTGATAATTTATTATCCACTACTTATGATATATTTAACCCTTAATATAATATAACATATTCATTTATGGGACACTGTTTTAGTTTTCTTTTTTCTATGAAGTTTTCATCACTTCTGAACATTTGACACAGTTTCACAATTCGTGTTTTTTTGTCACAGTATTTTCAGCGGCGCATCCACACATATGTTCCCTACAGTACAGACAAAGGTTATCCCACTGCCGGCGTAACCATTCCTCTGGGGCCAGAGTGGGCCTTATTAACCCCAGCTGCTTAATACCGAAGGGCTCTGAAGTCTGTTTGTTTGGTGCAGCATGGACTGGGGCAGAGTGAGAGGAAGCAGGACAGGTGGAAGCAGGCACTCGGGGTAGTGTCCAGGTGGAATGGGTCTGCTGGGCTGCTCTCTCTGCCTTACACTCACAAAAGCGTCGATCCATCTGTATAGTCAGGAAAAACAAGGCTTCCAGGGAGCTTGGTATACTGACCCGGGCAAGTTCATCTTTTAATTCTTCGGACAGGCCGAGACGAAACTGATGCTGCAGGGCTGCACTATTCCACTGAGTGTCTGCGCTCCAGCGTCTGAAGTCCTTAATATAGTCCTCGACTGCTCGTGGCCTTGCTGGAGCACATGAAGGGCAGCCTCTGCAGTGGAAGACCGCTGTGAATCCTCATAAACTAAGGACATGGCGTTGAAGAAAGTTTGCAAAGAGTCCAGAACAACATGGTGACCCTCAAGCAGATGATGGGCCCAGGACTGAGGCGCTCCTTGTAGCAGAGAAATAATGAACCCCACCTTGGTAGTCTTTTGGGTGAATGTCCGGGGCTGTAGTGAGAAACACAGTTCACAGGCATTGCGGAATGCCCAAAATGTATTCTGGTCCCCAGAGAACTTCTCCGGGGTAGGGACCCTTGGTTCTGGAGAACACATCATTGCTGCAGGTATGATTAAGGTCTCTGAAGATGACCGGTCAATAGCAGGGTTAGCAGGGGTGCCCAGGAGTTACACTGGCTCTTCCAGATACTTGTAACTGTCCCGGAGAGATTCCACCATTTGAGCAAGAGCGGAGAGGTGCTGGCACACTTCATCTGTGGGAGAGGTCCCTCTTGCAGGCTCAGGCATGGCTGTCTGATACTGACATGTACCATGGAGGTGAACCTGACATGCAGAGGAAGACCTCTCATACGGCTCTGGTTCTGGGATCACTGAAGTGGGAACAGTGAATGCAGGAATGCTGAGAAGTAGCGGATGCAGGAATGCTGAGAAGTAGCAGGCAGGTGTGCACAGATGCGGAACTGTACGCAGGTGCGCACGGATGCAGGACTTGTAGGCAGATGCACACGGATGCAGGACTTGTAGGCAGATGCACACAGATGCAGGACAGAAGGCAGATGCACACAGATACAGGACAGCAGGCAGGAGCAGGGTCAGACAAGCCAGGTCACAGCAGCGGATCAATCAGACAGAAGCAGCAGGCAGAGAATGGTCAAAGTCCAGGCAGAATCGGCAACAGATGATCAAACAAACAGGAACACAGAGCAGCTCAAAGGCAAGCCAAGGGGTCAGGACTGGAGACAGCAGCGAGGTCAGGAGAAGCCGGGTAACACTGGAGTAGATACAGGCTCAGGATTGGGTACAGGATGAGCTGCAGATCAGACAGCACGGATGCATTGTAAAGAGGCCCCTTTTAAGGATCACTGGGCGCCAAAGCTGCACTACTGTGCGCATTGGCGCTCGTCTATTCACTGCTGAATGCCTATGGACCGGAACACATCCCAATGGACCCGTGCGCCTGCGGCCAGTTTCATAGCCATGCGCAGTACGTCCATGACAGGTTCAGTGTTTGACAACATAATAGAGTAATGCTGTCCAGTAGAAGGAGGTAACACAGGAGTCTCAAGTGTCTGGCAGTGGACAGATGTTTCGGCTTGTTTAGTATGGCAACAATGTCATGGGGAGCAAGCAGAATGAGGCAGTGTCCGAGTACCAAGTCCAAAGTTTTGTCAAACAAGGCTTGTGCAGCAAAGACAGCTCGCAGACACGATGGACCTCCTCTTGCTACCGCATCCAGCCGACAGGAATAATATCGAATGGGGCGTAGGTGGTCGCTGTGTGATTGGGTGAGTACCCCTGCAGCATGTTCCAGACATTCGGATACAAAAAGCTTGAACGTTTTTGTCGTAGTCTGGGAGCCCTAGCGCCGGGGTGGAGCAGATGGCGCGCTTGAGGGCCTCAAAGTTGAATATTGCTTCGGGAGACATCTGGAAGGGGTCTGATTTCAGAGCATCATACAAAGGTTGCATCAGTAGGGAGGCTTCTGGAATCCATGCTCTGCAATAGGAAATTAGTCCAAGGAGGCATGAAGGGGCTCCTGGCCTTGAGGCAATGGGATGTCAGAGATTGCTTTCACCCTGTCTTCAGTGAGGTGTCTTGTCCCACGGGACAAACAGTGTCCAAGGAAAATGACAGATGTTGACCACCACTGCAATTTGGGTTTTGAGGCTTTGCAACCCTGGTTGGCAAGATAGCACAACAGGCTTTCTGAGGTGACTTTAACAGGGGGTAAGTCATCTGCACAGAGAAGAAGGTGAACCTCTTGTCATGTGAAAAGAAAACGAAAGTAAATGTGGCGCTGTTCTGTTAATATATATGTTCCTGATAGCAGATATTTTGGAGGATTAAAGAGAAGTGCTAGTGGACCCACTCCCACTACCAATTAGTGGAAAAATCAGATGGGAGAAAGGAGGATAGAATACAACTAATGTTGTTGGTAAGTGCTGTTAGTGAACCTCAATTAAATGTGAAACAAAAAAGTCTGCTTAAACCGCTAAATCTCTCAATTGGTCCTGTGAATGTAAAAAAAATATAACAAACCAATATAATGATTCTTGCGTGTTGTATGAAAACTCAGTGTATACAAATCCAAAAATAAAAATAAAAAGTAGTGTTTAGGTATAATACTTTACATACTAAGAAATTACTTTGCATACTGAGAAATTAATCACCTTTTACTATTTCTCAACATAAATACAATCTGAAATAAATAATTGGGTGAAAAATTTTATAAAGCTTGACAAGACCCCAGCCCACAAAATTTATCAATAATGACTAATCTGTCACAATCGTGCAAAAAAAAAAAAAATGAGATCATTAAAATGCTAGTTGTGCTATTGAAAAACCATCAATTAATCTTATACACATATTAATTAATAAACCAATCACCCAAAAACATTAAAGATCAATAAAGTGCTCTTGTGCCAGTGAAGGAATCTGTTTTCTAATCTAATTGACTTTTCAGTGAGTGATCACACTGTGCGTGCCTTATTCGTACTCCTATTACGGCTGCACTCACCAGATCCTTCTCCCCCTCCAGGGGTCTAAGACATCCACAATATGTGCCACTGTGTAGCAATATAGGGTTTGAATCCGTCAGATCCTTCTCCCCCTTCAGGGGTCTAAGGCATCCACAGTATGTGCCACTGTGTAGCAATATACTGTAGGGTTTGAATCCATCTATGGTGCAAACACTGATGCTGTAGCAGGGATGAATTATATGGGAGAGAAAAATTACTGAGACTTGAAATGACTCGACACATAACATGATTGGCACTGGCTGATGTTGAGAAACAGTAAAAGGTTAAGTTAATTTCTCAGTATGCAAAGTAATTTCTTAGTATGTAAAGTATTATACCTAAACACTACTTTTTATTTTTACTTTTGGATTTGTATACACTGAGTTTTCATACAACACTCAATATATTGGTTTGTTATATTTTTTCGCAATTAAGTTCACAGGGCCAATTGGGAGATTTAGCTGTTTAAGCAGACTTTTTTGTTTCACATTTAATTGAGGTTCAGTAACAGCACTTACCAACAATGTTAGTAGTATTCTATCCTCCTTTCTCCCATCTGATTTTTCCACTAATTGGTAGTGGGAGTGGGTCCACTAGCACTTCTCTTTAATCCTCCAAAATATCTGCTATCAGGAACATATATATTAACAGAACAGCGCCATATCTACTTTTGTTTTCTTTTAACCTTTCATTTACTCCACCTAGTGGTAGTAATTGGTAGAGGCAGCAGTTCTATTAATCAGTTCCAACCCTTGAGCTGGTACTTATTGGTACTGGTACTTTGCACGGAAACATTCCTTTTTTCTTTTTTGCTATCCTCTTGTCATGTGTCAAGGATGATAGCCATAGCTTTTGCAAATTGGCTTGGAGAGTTCTGTGCCCCTTGTGGCATAACTGTTTAGTTATTTTGCTGTTTCTTTTCATGGGTGAATGCAAAAGGTACCAGCAGGAGGGTTGAGGGTGGACACTGAAGAAGGCGTTTGCAAGGTCCACCACTGTGAAGAACTTTGCGGTCAGAGCCACCCCGCAAGTAGCTAGTTCTCTTTTAGGGGTTCTCTTCTTCACAGGGAACAGAGCTGTGTTGCATGGAGATGTACAGGGTATCAGGGCTTCATCTGACATGAGGGCCTTGACATGCTTCGAAATAGCTGCAGATTGGGCTAACTTTAGAGGGTATTGTGGTTTCCGGGGCAATGATGTGCCCTCTTTGAGCTTGACTGAAACAGGTGGCATCTTTAAGTGACCGATGTCTTCCAGTCCTGTAGACCATAGGCACGCATGGATTCTGTCAAGTACTTCCTGTGTATCCTCCCTGAGCCCTGAGACAAAAACAGTTGATAACATGTGTGTGTGTGCCTTTTCATAGTGGGAGAAGCCCAGATCATCAAAGGCCTGTATGAGTCTAACACAATACTTCTCCACAGACTCCCCTTTATCTTGGGCGATATCTTGGATTGTGGTAGTCTGATCCGCCAATTTCTCCTTTGCCCAGTTGCGGAGTTGGCACAGAACTCCATGCCTGAGGTATAGGAAGTGGCACTTGTCAGGCAGGCATCATTGAAGGCCTTTTGCATGACCGGCCAAAAGACATGTCCTACTTTAATTTGGCATAGGCTGATCAAGTCTCTCCAGGCAGCTGAGTAAGTTTCATGTATCTGCACTATCCTGCGGTAGAAGGGTATTGGCTATTTCTCTGGGTCAGGCAGACTTGTCACTAAGGCCGCTGCTTGTGATGGGGTAAAAGCGACATACATCACCGGTGCCCCTTCTGGTAACCGAGACTGGTGTTGGGGTGGGGGCTGAGAAGGGGCACTGTTCCCTATGCTTGCCAGAATATGCTTGAGATCCTCTCTGAACTTTGAGTCTGGAGCCGGATTGGGGGTTAAATCAGCGGGTGGCCTTGCTGCCTGCTGTTGGTCTTGCCACTCGGACGCTTCTTCATCTATGATATATCCAGCCTGTGAATGTGGTGCTTCTGTATTGGGGAAGACAGGTATGTGGTTGGAACCATCATGGTTTAGAACAGGGAGAACTGGGTATAGGCCATGGTTGGGCTTACTGGGTGTACCAAGATGGCTGCTGTCAGGAAGTGCACTGGGCTGGGCAGGAAGTGAAGGCCTGGGTGCACTAAGATGGCTGCCACAGAAAGTTGTCACAGTGGGTTGTGCTTGGGCTGGAGTGGTGAGAAGAAAGTGGGCATTAAGCGGAGGGCAGGGTTGCCCCCCCCCTCGTTCCAGATTCTATCATAGGGATCAACTTTGTGGTACACATACATGATACAACTGCCATCTCTCTTAATTTCCTTTATCCAATTTTCTTTGTGCAATGCTTTTGCTGTTCTGTACCAAGCCTCCGCCACATCTAATAAGCCGTTATCACAAAGAATTCCCCTCTGCTCCTTTATCAGTACATGCCATTCCTCCGCTTGCAGTCTAGCAACACAGTCTTTCAATTCACAAACCTTCGCTACTTTGTACAACTTTTTAACCACTTCACAATATCACATTTTAACATTCCTTTCTCTCTTCTGTTTCTCCACAGCAGTTTCAGCTGACGGATTCAGAGGGGAATACGAACAACTTATGGGTTAATATCCCTCCTCCTTTCCAAGGGTAGGGGCTGGTAAAGCTGTGAGGAAAAAACTAACAGGCTTCCCTGCCTGTCCTCTTCTTTCTGTTTTATCTCTTCGAGGGTCTGCCCAAACGCCCGTTCTACACAGGAATTCCAAAGGGTGGGGCTTGTAGCGCTGCAAGGGAAAAAACTAACAGGCTTCTTTCCTGGTCCCTCGCATGCTCCTGGCTGTTTCTGTCTATATCGTGAGCTCCAACCCCTCTCGTGTATGGCAAACAGTAATCCACAAATTCACTCAGGACAGGAGATTACACCTGCCACCCTTTGCACCACGAAGCCTCAGCAGCTGAGATAAACCCTCAGGGGCCAACAGCTCACCTGTGTCACCATCCATAGACGTTTGTTGCAGGGTTCCAGTCTTCCCAGAGGTCCACAGCTCATCTGGGTCAGGACTAGGGATGGGCCGAACACCCCCCTGTTTGGTTCGCATCCAGAACATGCGAACAGGCAAAAAATTTGTTCGAACACGCGAACACTGTTAAAGTCTATGGGACACAAACATGAAAAATCAAAAGTGCTAATTTTAAAGGTTAATATGCAAGTTATTGTCATAAAAAGTGTTTGGGGACCTGGGTCCTGCCCCAGGGAACATGTATCAATGCAAAAAAAGTTTTTAAAAACTGCTGTTTTTTCAGGAGCAGTGATTTTAATAATGGTTAAAGTGAAACAATAAAAGTGAAATATTCCTTTAAATTTCGTACCTGTCTATAGTATGCCTGTAAAGTAGCGCATGTTTCCCATGTTTATAACAGTCCGAGAGCAAAGTGACATTTCTAAAAGAAAAAAAGTAATTGAAAAATTGAAAGTCACTGAAAAATAAAAAAAATGCGTGGGGGTCTCCCAAAATTCCATTACCAGGCCCTTCAGGTTTTGGTATGGATATTAAGAGGAACTCCAAGCCAAAATTTTTTAAAAAATGGCGTGGGGTTCCCCCCAAAAATCCATGCCAGACCTGATGCTGAAGAGGCCTATGGCTGCTAGGTAGCTGCATAATTGCAGCAAATGGAGGAGGGCCAATGCCTCATGTGTGAGAATATTATTTTTCAGGCCCTTCAGAAAGGGTTGAGGGGCCAAATGAGTGATAACATGCACTTACGTGCTCTCACCATCCTTCTCCTTCTGCCACAAGTCCATCTCCAGAGCCACAGCCTACAAGGAAGGCTGCAGGGAAGGATGCAGGGAAGGCTACAGGGAAGTGTGGAGGGAAGACTGCAAGGAAGACATGAAAGTGATGGCCTGGGTTCAGTCTGGTCTGACAGAAGACACAGGCTGTGGTAGTACCACAGCCTGGGGACATATATGTCATCTGCTGCTATTCCTGATCTCTGGGAGTCCTGGATCAGATTGTGCTCCCTATCATATGGACTTCTCAGGCTACCAATTTTTATTTACAAAGAGCTGATGTGTGCCCTGGGGTACAAAGGCTTCACAAATTCAAGCAGTTTCTCCAGCGTTGCCTTTCTCTTTATTTTGTTATGAGCCAGAATAAATGGAGATTTTTTTTATATGAAAATACTTGCCAATGTGTTTTTATTCAAATAGGACAGTTTGTTTGTGAGTAGGCAGGTACATTTCAAAAATACAATGTCAAATTAACAAGGGACAACAACCAACCTCCTTCAGCTTTAAAAATACATAATAATAATGTTGTTGTGGAAATTTCACACACAAAAAAAAAATTATGGAGATCACTAGAAAATAATTTAAAAATAATAAAAAAAAACAGGAGATCTTGATTAAAAAAAAAAAGATCACTATAAAAATAATTCTAAACATTATTATGGAGATCTGGCTTTATTAAAAAAAAGAGTATTCAGAAGATCACGAGAAATAGTAAAGAAATACGTTTGTCAGAACTCTGTGTGAATATCAGCAGCAAAACAAATTCATTCTTCTAGCATTATAAAGAACAAAAGAATGTGCTGCATTAAAAGATCCAAAAATTTACAGCATGACGAATGTGCTATCTCCATTATGAACGCTAGTTTTACCAGACCGAGTGCTTCCGTCTCGTACTTGATTCTGAGCATGCGTGATTTTTTTGCGCGTCCGAATTGCATACAGACGAACGCATTTTCTGATAGGAACTTTTTCTGACCGAAAAATAGAGAACCTGCTCTCAATCTTTTGCTGGCTGGAATTCTGCCAGCAAAAGTCAGATGGAGCATACACACGGTCGCAATTTCCAACCAAAAGCTCTCATTGGACTTTTGCTGGTGGAATTTCCGCTCATGTGTATGGGGCATGACAACCATAAACCTTCTCAAACTTATTTAGGCAGCCTTAAGTTTTAAGTACGTGGCCTTGTAAAACATGAGTGCAGCATTTACTGGTCCAGGCTAGTAATGAAGGGGCCAAGGACCAGCATGGTTCTGTTGGTTGGCTTATTCCCACATGTTGTCCCAATCATCTCCTTTCACATGTGGGATATGTCCCACCCATTTGTCTTTACAATGGATAAGTGAAGGGGATCTGTTTGTGAACAATGCCTTATAAACATCAGATAGCAGTTTACCTAAGAAAGCACCATGTGACATCATGTCAAGCTTTCCAGAGAGGAGGGCTGAGTCACTAGCTTGAGTGAACTCAACTGTGAGACAAACACATGATAGAATTGTAAGTCTCTAAAAAGGTATCAGTTGGGAAGGGCAAATTTACTCTTAAGCTGGTCAAATGTCATCAGTTTGCCATGAGACTCAATGTCACCTACGGTTTTAATCCCCCTCCCAGCCCATAAAGCTGGGACAGGTATCGACATGAAAAGGGGGTAGCAAGTATTCATCCATAGGGGGATTGGGGTAAAACCTGGATTTCTGCCCCTGAGGATATCCTTTGGGACCAGTCCCTGCTCTATGTTCACTTAAACTTATAGTGGGTTTTCTCAAATTTGACTACAAAAGTAGAAATATACTTTACCCAATTAAGGGCTACCCTATAGCAGTGTTATTGCTACAAAGCGACACATCTGTGCTGGAACACGTATATATTTACGTAATCAGGCTCTTCTGGGTAGGGGACATGCATGCACACCTCCGGTGGCTTTTTCCCGCTGTGATCACACGCACTGATCCAGGAAAGAGCCAGAACGGCAGTCTGCCTATGAAAACAAGGCAGATCGCCATTCTGTCAACATGGAAGGCATGCATCCTGTGTTCCTGCAAAGCAGGGACATGGATCCATGCTGTCCCTTAGTAGAAACAACCACCCACACTGTAGAAAAACACAGGCTAGGCATATAGTTAATCCTTTGATTGCTGCTGATGTTAACCCCTTCCCAGCCAATGTCATTAGTAAGGTGACAGAGCATATTTTTTAGCACTGATCACTGTATTAGTGTCACTGGTCCCCAAAAAGTGTCAGTTTCTGAATGTCCTCTGCAATATCACAGTCCCGCTATAAGTCACTGATCGCTGCCATTAATCGTAAAAAAAATGAAATAAATAAAAATATCCCATTTGTAGACGCAATACATTTTGCGCAAACCAGTCAATATACGTTTTGGTTTTTTTTTAAATATGTAGCAGAATACATATTTTGACCTAAATTTATGAAGAATATTTGATTTTTAAAAATTTTTTATTGGATAGGTTTTATAGCAGAAAGTAAAAAATTATTGTTTTTATTTTCAAAATTGTCTGTCTTTTTTTGTTTATAGCACAAAAAATAAAAAGTGCAGAGGTGATCAAAAACCACAAAAAAAGAAAGGTCTGTTTGTGGGAAAAAATACATACATTTCATTTGGGTACGGCGTGGCATGACTGCGGAATTGTCAGTTAAAGTAACACAGTGCCGTATCGCAAAAAATGGCCTGGTCATGAAGTGGGATAAATCTTCCGGAGGTCAAGTGGTTGATGACAAACCTTTACGAGACCGGGGGCCTTTTCTTTTTCTGTCATGGATACAGGTAAATTCTTTGTGGCACCACTGGTGCCTGGTTCACCTTTACCCCTGTCAAGAGAGTTGGACATAGTTACGTAGTTAGTCTGGTTGAAAAAAGACAAAGAAGCAAGTCCATCTAGTTCAACCAATAAAAGGAAAAAATATATATACAGTCCTATATACACAATCCTATACCCACAGTTGATCCAGAAGGAAGGTAAGTAAAACCTTGGACAGAGGGGTGACTGTGGATGCAGAATACTTGGATTTTTCAAAAGTGTTTGACACAGTTCCCCACGCTGCTAATGTGTAACGTAAAGTCTACAGGCTTGGAAAAATCAGTTTATAAATATAGAAAACTGGCTAAAAGATAAATGATTCATACTCTGAATGGTCTAGGGTTGTTAGTGGTGTACCCCAAGGTTTAGTATTGGGACCCTTACTTTTTAATATATTTATAAATTATATTGAGGTTGATTTACTAAAGGCAAACAGACTGTGCACTTTGCAAAGTGCAGTTGCACTCTGCAAGTGCATTTGCTCCAGAGCTTAGTAAATGAGGTAAAGATTCACTTTGCAAGGAAAACCCAATCACATGCAAGGAAAATTAAAAGAAACAGCATTTTTGCTTGCACATGATAGGATGATGAAAGTCAGCAGAGCTTCTGCTCATTTACTAAGCTCTGGAGCAAGTGCTCTTTTAGAGTGCAACTGTACTTGGCAAAATGCACAGTTAATTTGCCTTTAGTAAATCAATCCCATAGGGTCTGGGATCAAATGTATCATTTCAGTCTTTTCATATGGCACCAAGCTATGCAGTGGAATCCCATCCTTACAGGATGTCTCCAGCCAACCTCAATGCACTGTTTAATTGGGCAACTGAGGCAAATGCGGATTAATGTTGATAAATGTAAAGTTATACACTTGGGGGCAAAGAATATGCATGCATCATACATATATAGGGGGGTACAACTGGGGGAATCAATGGTGGAGAAGGATCTGGGTGTTCTAGTAGATTATAAGCCTAATAATAGCATGCAATGCCAAGCTGTGTTTTCCAAAGCAAGCAAAATCCTTTTTTGTATTAAAATAGGTATGGACTCCAGAGAGAGATATCATTTTACCCCTGTACAAATAATTAGTAAGACCTCATCTGGAATATACAGCTCAGTTTTAGGCACCAATTTACAAAAAGGATATGGGGGAACTGGAGAAAATGCAGAGAAGAAACTGATAAGATGCATGTTGGAGCTTAAGGGAAGATTAGTTAACTAAATGTATTTGCTCTTGAGAAGAGGAGATTAAAATGGTTGTAAAAACTGAAGGATTTTTACCTTCATGCATTCAATTCAAAAACCTTCAGTGTGCAGCTCCCCCCTCAGCCCCAACGAATACTTACCTAAGCCCTATCCCGATCCAGCGATGTACACGAGACCCAAGGCTCTCCCAGGTCTCTTCCTCCTGATTGGCCGAGATGTAGCAGCAGGAGCCATTGGCTCCAGCTGCTGTCAATCACAGCCAGTAAGCGGGATCGGTGGCAGGTCCTATGGACACACAGAGCAGGGCATTCGGCAAGGGGGAGAGGCCCAGAACGCTGGCAGGAGACCTGAGAAAAGCCAACCACTGCACAGAGCAGGTAAGTATAACATGTTTGTTATTTAAACTTTTTCCTTTACAATCACTTTAAGGGCGGATATGATCAACATATATAAATACATAAGTGGTCCATATAATGAACTTAGTGTAGAGTTATTATGTTTAAGGTCATCACAGAGGACAAGGTGGCACTCTTTACATCTGGAGGAAAAGAGATTTAAACTCCAAATACAAAAAGGCTTTTTCACAGTAAGAGCTGTGAAAATGTGAAATAGACTCTGTCAAGAGCTTGTCCTGGCTGGCCAGCTCAGTAAATTGTTTTTAAAAAGGTCTAGATTCTTTCCTAAATGCACAAAATATAACTGGATACTAATATTTATAGGTAAAGTTGATCCAGGAAATATCTGATTGCCTCTTGGGGGAACAGGAAGGATTTTGTTTTCCCCGCTGGAGAAAATTGGATCATGCTTTATTTGTTTTTTTTTTGCCTTCCTCTGGACCAACTGTGGGTATATGATAGTGTATATGGAGGTTTTCGATTTGTGTGCGTTTTTTGTTTTTTTTTTGGTTGAACTGGATGGACTTGTGTCCTTTTTAAACCATATTAACTGTGTAACTATATTTTGGAGATGCATTGTGCAGAATACAGTCAGGTCCATAAATATTGGGACATCGACACAATTCTAATCTTTTTGGCTCTATACACCACCACAATGGATTTGAAATTAAACAAACAAGATGTGCTTTAACTGCAGACTTTCAGCTTCAATTTGAGGGTATTTACATCCAAATCAGGTGAACAGTTTAGGAATTACAAAAGTTTGTATATATGCCTCCCACTTTTTAAGGGACCAAAAGTAATGGGACAATTGGCTGCTCAGCTGTTCCATGGCCAGGTGTGTGTTATTCCCTCATTATCCCATTTACAAGGAGCAGATAAAAGGTCCAGAGTTCATTTCAAGTGTGCTATTTGCATTTGGAATCTGTTGCTGTCAACTCTCAATATGAGATCCAAAGAGCTGTCACTATCAGTGAAGCAAGCCATCATTAGGCTGAAAAAAAAAAAAAACAAACAAACCCATCAGAGAGATAGCAAAAACATTAGGTGTGGCCAAATCAACTGTTTGGAACATCTTTAAAAAGAAAGAACGCACCGGTGAGCTCAGCAACACCAAAAGACCCGGAAGACCACGGAAAACAACTGTGGTGGATGACCAAAGAATTATTTCCCTGGTGAAGAAAACACCCTTCACAACAGTTTGCCAGATCAAGAACACTCTCTAGGAGGTAGGTGTATGTGTGTCAAAGTCAACAATCAAGAGAAGGCTTCACCAGAGTGAATACAGAGGGTTCACCACAAGATGTAAACCATTGGTGAGCCTCAAAAACAGGAAGGCCAGTTTGCCAAACAACATCTAAAAAAGCCTTCACAGTTCTGGAACAACATCCTATGGACAGATGAGACCAAGATCAGCTTGTACCAGAGTGATGGGAAGAGAAGAGTATGGAGAAGGAAAGGAACTGCTCATGATTCAAAGCATACCACCTCATAAGTGAAGCATGGTGGTGGTAGTGTCATTGCGTGGGCATGTATGGCTGCTAATGGAACTGGTTCTCTTGTATTTATTGATGATGTGACTGCTGACAAAAGCAGCAGGATGAATTCTGAAGCGTTTCAGGCAATACTATCTGCTCATATTCAGCAAAATGCTTCAGAACTCATTGGACGGCACTTCACGGTGCAGATGGACAATGAACTGAAGCATACTGCGAAAGCAAATAGAGGTTTTTAAGAGAAAGAAGTGGAATGTTATGCAATGGCCAAGTCAATCACCTGACCTGAATCCGATTGAGCATGCATTTCACTTGCTGAAGACAAAACTCAAGGGAAAATGCCCCAAGAACAAGTAGGAACTGAATACAGTTGCAGTAGAGCCCTGGCAGAGCATCACTAGGGATGAAACCCAGCATCTTGTGATGTCTATGTGTTCCAGATTTCAGGCTGTAACTGACTGCAAAGGATTTGCAACCAAGTATTAAAAAGTGAAAGTTTGATGGATGATTGTTAATCTGTCCCATTACTTTTGGTCCCCTAAAAAGTGGGAGGCACATATACAAACTGTTGTAATTCCTACACCGTTGACCTGATTTGGATGTAAATACCCTCAAATTAAAGCTGAAAGTCTGCAGTTAAAGCACATCTTATTTGTTTCATTTCAAATCCATTGTGGTTGTGTATAGAGCCAAAAAGATTAGAATTGTGTCGATGTACCAATATTTATGGACCTGACTGTATGTACAGAATACAGAATACTTTATTAAACCTAAAGGGAAATTGGGAAATTGTTACCATGCAACATGTATGTCGGGACTTAAAGTATGGAGATGAAGGTCATACAGTAAAGAACATTAAAAGTCTGTATGTGTGGACATTCATTACTTCTGGAGAGTGCCTCAGAATCTCAGAAGCATGTTTTCAATACTGGGCAATTCATCTTCACTGGCACCTCAGTGTAATCCACCACAACACAACGTGCTTGTCCATTTTTTGCTCTGTTTTGTTGTGTTGGCAGCCCATTCAAATCAATCGACTGCCGTTGATGACTACAGAGGACCCTCTAGGTGTGAATGGGTGCTTAGGGGTTATTTCAAAAGGCAACTCCACTTTGCACTACAAGTGCACTTGGAAGTGCAGTCGCTTTAAATCTCAGGGGTAGATCTGAAATGAGGGGAAACTCTGCTGATTTTATAATCCAATCATGTGCAAGCTAAAATGCTGTTTTTTATTTTCCTTGCATGCCCCCCTCAGATCTACAGCGACTGCACTTCCAAGCGCACTTGTAGTGCAAAGTGGATTTGCCTTTAGTAAATTAGTGTTCCAAAATTCAATGTCCATCGTTTAGGGCTCTATACAAAGCACACATCCTTTTTCAGTGTTCCAGGTTATACATCTAAATATACATTTATGAAACAATGTGACGCTGCCAGCAGTATGCCATTAATGCATGTACATTTTTATGCAAATGCATGCTTATGATATCTTTACAAACACATATTATAGGCACACAGGTGGGGGTTGCAGAGGGGGTATGAGGTTAAGAAAGAAGGAATTCTCTAGCTAATATGCACCAGCCAATGTGACAAAGACACATGTGAAAGGAGATTATTTTGGGGACAGCAGATCCTTTGAGAGGCAAGTTGTCTGACTGGTTATCTGAGTCTGGAGTGGCTGCTTGAGGTCTGCATAAACCGTTGTGTATAATTGCTCAGTGTTCAGGGGTTGGAAGAGGAGGGGGAAACAGAAAGAGATTGTTTTACAGAAGCACGCGTAACCACAACCTCTTTGTGTGGGTGAGACCCACCTGTGGAGAGGATTATAGGGATAGGTATTTACGTGTTAACCCTTTGATGTCTTTCAACCAATGCTCCCTGGACTGTTAAAGCCTACTGGGCATTTGCCATGACATGAGCCTATTCACTGAATGAACTGCACAAATGTTTCCCCTTCCTTCTAAACACAAAATATGCCTAATAACTGTATCTCCTGTAAGAATCTCACTGACATATTCTGGGCAAAGGATAATTTTTTAAAACATGTGAAATTCTTCCATTACATATGCGTTTCTGCACCCAGTTAATACTTTGCTTATGCCTACCTTAAAAGAAAACTTTAAAGTTGTTTTAAACCTCTGACATTAATAATGAACAAACAAAATCCTTATATATTATTATTATTATACAGGATGTATATAGCGCCAACAGTTTGTGCAGCGCTTTACAACATGGGGTAAACAGTACAGTTACAATACAATTCAATACAGGAGGGATTAGAGGGCCCTGCTCGTTAGCGCTTACAATCTAGAAGGAAGGGTCAAGTGGAACAAAAGGTAACAGTGGTGGGGGATGATCAGATGGAGAAAATGAAAATACAGTTGTTAGATGTGGGAGGGATAGGCTTCTCTGAAGAGGAGGGTTTTCAGGGATTGTCTAAAAGCTAATAGAGTTGGAGATAATCGGACAGATTGGGGTAAGGAATTCCATAGGATTGGAGAGGCTCTGGAAAAGTCCTGGAGGCGAGAAAAGGGAGGAGGTGATGAGGGAGCTAAAGAGCAGGAGGTCTTGAGAAGAACGAAGAGAATGATTAGGTTGGTATTTAGAGACTGGGTCAGTGATGTAGCTGGGGCAGAGTTGTGGATGGCTTTGTAAGTAGTTGTTAGTATTTTGAATTTACTTTGTTGGGTGAGTGGGAGCCAGCGGAGGAATTGACAGAGTAGCAGATACAGAGTGATTGGTAAGGTGGATGAGTCTGGCAGCAGCATTCACGATGGATTGAAGGGGGGATAGACTATGTAGAGGTAAGCCAATGAGAAGGGAGTTGCAGTAGTCAAGGCGAGAGATGAGCAGGGAGTGAATTAAGAGCTTTGTTGTGTCATTTGTTAGAAAGGGGCGTATTTTGGAGATGTTGTGAAGGTTGAGGCGGCAAGATTTGGACAGTGATTGGATGTGGGGCTTAAAGGAGAGTTCAGAGTCCAGGATTACACCTAGGACCTTAGCATGTGGGGATGGGCTTATAGATGTGCCATCAATTTTGACAGAGAGATAAGGGGAAGAGGCACGTGGGGGAGGAAAAATTATAAGTTCAGTTTTGGATAGATTAAGTTTGAAGAATTGGTGCGACATCCAGACTGATATATCCGATAGTAAATTAGTGATACATGAGGAGACTGAAGGAGTGAGCTGAGGGGTAGAGAAATAGATTTGAGTGTCGTCAGCGTAGAGATGGTATTAGAAGCCATGGGAGGGTGACCCAGGGAGGAGGTGTAGATTGAAAATAGGAGAGCTCGAAGAACAGAACCTTGGGGGACCCCAACAGAGAAAAGAAGGGGAGAGGAGTGGGTAGAATTGTAAGTAACACTAAAAGTGCGATTGGATAAGTAGGAATAGAACCAGCGAAGAGTACAGTCATGGAGACCAAAGGCGTGGAGTTTTTTGAAGAGGAAAGGGTGGTCAACCGTATCAAAGGCAGCAGAGAGGTCCAGGAGTAGAAGTACAGAATAGTGTCCATTGGTTTTGGCCATTAGTACTTGTAGATCGTGTATTAGTTTTAGCAGAGCAGTTTCTGTGAATCGTTGAGGACGAAATCCAGACTGCAGGGGATCAAGAAGGCTATTATCAGCAAGGTGGTCGCTCAGTCAGTTGTAGACCAGACGTTCAAGTAGTTTGGATAAAAAGGGGAGCAAGGAGATGGGGCATAGGTTGGTAAGATTGGATGGGTCCAGTGAGGGCTTTTTAAGTATGGGGCTGACAAGTACTTGTTTTAGAGAGTTGGGGAAGATGCCAGAAGAGAGGGAGTGATTGAAGATGTGGGTTAAAGAGTGTAGAATAGAGCTAGAGGGTGAACGTAGCATTTGTGAGGGAACAGGATCCAGAGGGCAGGTGGTAAGATGGGCGTTAGCAAGTAGTTTAGCAACCTCATCTATAGTGGTGGGGTTGAAAGAGGGAAGTAATGATTGTACCTATTATCAGCAAGGTGGTCGCTCAGTCAGTTGTAGACCAGACGTTCAAGTAATTTGGATAAAAAGGGGAGCAAGGAGATAGGGCATAGGTTGGTAAGATTGGATGGGTCCAGTGAGGGCTTTTTAAGTATGGGGCTGACAAGTACTTGTTTTAGAGAGTTGGGGAAGATGCCAGAAGAGAGGGAGTGATTGAAGATGTGGGTTAAAGAGTGTAGAATAGAGCTAGAGGGTGAACGTAGCATTTGTGAGGGAACAGGATCCAGAGGGCAGGTGGTAAGATGGGCGTTAGCAAGTAGTTTAGCAACCTCATCTATAGTGGTGGGGTTGAAAGAGGGAAGTAATGATTGTACCTATGGGCATGAAGTGTAAAGCATGGAGGGTATCTGAACAGTAGAGATCTCCTCACAAATTATAGTGTGTATTTGCCTCAATCCAAAGCACTGAATGTGATTTCTGTCTGCAGTCTGGCTCCTCTGCTATCTGCATGAAACACCTGGTTTAAATCCCATATGCCTATTACCAAGTACACTTTTCATGAAAACACATATATACAGTACATCACTTTCCCCTGTTCAGTACTGATCACTTTCATTGTTGTTGGTCCTGCATAACATAGATCTAAAGGCACACCTTTTTTTTCCATTTGGGATAGAGTAGGGGGGTTATAACAACTGTCGTTTTTCTTTTTTCTTTGCTATCTCTGTCCCATTGGGGATATTTTCCTTCTCTTCTTGTCCCATTGACAAAACAGGAAGTGAGAGGAAATCCCTTCAAAGTGAGAGAATCCCTGGATGTCACCAGGGTCACTAGAACTAATGCCCCTATTTTTTTTTCTTGGGACCACCAACAATTTGGGATTTTCTTTCACTTTTGATGATAAAGGTAAACATAAAAAATGTAAAGCGTGAATCTGCCTAACAGGGCACAGACAGCAATAAAAACCCACTAGTTGTTCTAATCCCTCACCACTCTGTCCAAATGCACTGTTTCTAGACTTCATGACCCAGTCCTAGCTAATTCTATCTTTCTTTACCATTACAGAGAATTTATACAGCACTTTTAAGTGGGACCAATGGAGGAGTGGACAAGACAAAGTAGCTGGCTAAGAGTTTCATTAGAATGGCCCTTATCCAAGTAAACGGGCAGAAATTGCACAAACCAAAAATTGTCCCAAACAGGGGGGACCAAAAAAGTGGGGCTTAAAGGAAAGGCAATCCGAGTATAATGTAATCAAACAAGTGTTAATTGTGGTACAAAAATATTATACATGGAGATAAGAGAGCATGAACCATTAGTTACATGACCCTAATAAAAATTGATCGGTAACATTGACACGATCAACACAACTACATAGACGGGGGGGACATTACAACATGTAAAGACTAACAAGCAAAACGTCCGGACGTCTAGGCAATTGATGTCTGCGCAACCTGCTACAATGAGAAGTGTCCAGCTATGCTGAATGAGGTTGTAGGGCAGACATCAAGACATCAATCCCCCCGGGGGGGCGACTCAGATAGGGTTGATAAAGGGGGGGGGGGGAGAGGGGAAGGAGATGAGGTGAGGAAAGGGTGGGAAAAAGGATGGGGTAGGACAAGAGAGAGAGTAAGGAGCCAGGGAGTGGGGCGCTGATGTAGGTCCTGGTGTCAGATACCAATCATCAAGTAGATGGGGGATATATAGGCCATTAACATGTTGAAGTAGAACTTGAGTTGCAGGAGTCCAAGAATGTATGTGGCAGGATGCTTCAATGAGCGAAGTGGTATGCTGGATGTGACCAGGTGCGTACTGTTACAGTAAGTAAGACAGTGGCTAGCGTATTGTTGATGAGCAGAAACATGCAATACAGGTGGTCAAGTACGTTACCGCTTCCGGGACCTGTATGGGAATCCACAGATACTGCCGAAGTGTAATGTCACCTGTGCTGTGAACTGCACCACTTGCCACTGCACATGATACTGGACACTTCCTGAGAGATCTCCACGCTCCTGAGGGTACTCTTCAAATGGGTGGGTGGCCGGCCATCTAGGTGCACCTATTGCCTCTCTCACAGCTGTTCCGAACAGCAGGACGGAACGCTCCCTCGATAAGTGAGCCGGCTAGCCCCAGCGGGGGGTGACTACAGCAGGCGTGACGCCGGACGGAGTGATATCAATGCGTTTCACAATACCAAGATGTGTAGCTTCATCTGGACGTATAGGTGGCGTGTGAGGGCTCCTTCTTATTACCGTCCTTTCCTCGTACATGCCCACCCAGCTAATCTAAATGAAGGAGATTCACCTGGTCTGTGTATGTCCAAGTTGTCGCCCGTTGTTAGTTTGTCGCTTCATATATATGGCAAGTTTCTTTGTGCAATAGTAGAGACCTTAACAGACGGTCTCTTAAATATATAGCAAAAAGGTTTAAGGCATTAGTAAAGATAATAGGCATGGTAATGCAGGTAATCAATATAGATGATGTCCATATTCCTTACAGTGTAACATCTGTGCAATGTGGGTAACATTTGTGTAAACCACTCTTTGTTCCATTTATCAAACATAACAGATATCAATGCAGTGATTGAATGAGGAATACATTTAGGACACCAATCAAATCAGAGGAGAAGGACAGGGGAGGGACGAAGGGGATATGGGAAATGGGAAAGGGAAGGAGAAGGGAAGAGGGACAAAGATATGCATCCACATAATATTTAATCTCCGCCTAAGCATCTCTAGATATGTATTATCTGTAGTGGCCAGTGATGGCCCATAGTATACTTAGATGAGGCAAACACAGGGAAATCATATATATGGGTCACAAGAATTACTCATCTGTACCTACAAGTACTGACCATGTATGTTTGTCCGCATCATTACACTTTAGAATCAACTAGAGGGACTCAGAAAAGGAAATTGCACAAACCTTCTTCTGATCTACTTCAAACAGTAAAGCATAGTTAACAGCTAACACCAACAAGGAACACAAATACAGCTCTTATAGACACGAGATTGTAAGAAGCAGGCTTTCTTTAAAGTCGTTGTAACCCCTTATATATACCCACTGATGTGACTAACATCAGGTGATACACAGAGATGAAACAAATCCTCCTACATAAGTTGTACCTTTTTATCTGCAGTCATCTCTTGTCCACATCCATTCAAAGTACACAGATTAAACCATTTTTCTCAGCAGTAGAAGGTAGGGGGACTTGGATGTGATGCCACACACACAGCAAAGCTAGAGCACAGAGCTCATTGAAATCTGAAATCGGAGTGGAGGGAAAAGATATACCCTCCTCTACACAGTCCCATACAGTCATCTGCTGTGCACTGGAGGGCCGGGGTGTCACCCTGGATGCTGTGCAGTCAGTTTGGACTATTATTTATGACTCATGCAGATAACAGAGGAAAGAGACAGCAGAGAGAAATGACAATTGGTGATTTAGATTGAGGAAAGTCCACACTATTAAAGGTAGGAATATCACTGCTAAATGTTCACATTACACGGCAGCTGGAGGTCTGGACTGCTTTAAAATAACATGCAAAAGCACACGTTAAACACCACAAAATAAGAACATTAACTCATGTGGTACTTCACATGCTTTTTTGTGAAGCTTTTTTGTGAATTGCATGTTTATGAGTTAATTACTCATTGGATAGTTGGATACTTTCCTAAATGTACATAATATAACTGGGTACTAACATTTATAGGTAAAGTTGATCCAGGGAAAATCCGATTGCCTCTCGGGGGATCAGGAAGGAATTTTTTCCCCTGCTGTAGCAAATTGGAGCATACTCTGCTGGGGTTTTTTGTCTTTCTCTGGATCAACTCTGGGTATAAAATTGGGTATATTGGATTGTACGATATTTATTATTATATTTATTTATTGTTTTTAAGGTTGAACTGGATGGACTTGTGTCTTTTTTCAACCTGACTAACTATGTAATTACAGCATCAGTTATTTTAACTAAAAAAATCATGCATTATTTACCTGTTAATTATGAATTGACCTCATAGTCACTACACATATGTATCTATGCAGCAAGAGCCTGTGTGCTGAGAGCGTACTCACTACACAATGACCAAGCTGTCAGTGACAGCTCTCAGTTATGGCTTCTGATCAGGAGCCAGCTGGAAAGGCCCCCGATTTAATGACCACTGTGAGAGTCAATCACAACGGTTGCATAATAAAGAATCCACTCCATATCCTAGTCATTAAAGCCACCAAAAGAGCTACCGGCAGGTGGCATGGACGGGTTAAGGTTCTCTTAACAGCACTAACTCCATCCCAATGACTAATCACAATATAGAGAAAGGAGACCGCTGCTATAAAAAGAAAAAAAAATACAGTAGAGTCATAGTTTAACTGATTTTAAATGTGTCTTTTAAGTATGGTGTCCTAAGGCATGCTGGAAAGTAAATGTCCTGCTGCTGGGCACTTTTACACTGTTGTATTATGTGAATTCTCTTAATTTGTAATAATAACTTGATAGAAATTTGCCAGCTGCAGAAAATTTTGCATCCGTAAGAACAAAGAAATCCTCAGCAAACTACTCGTCAATTTCTATCTGCAAGTCAATGAAAGCCATTTGAAATGCATGTTGTTGCTGCTAAAGATTTCTTATACTGTATATTCACTGCAGAGTCTTTTACAGTACAGATTATAGAAAGGATAGATTGTCCCATTAGGGAAGGTCTACTGAGCGGGTGGGAAGTATTTTAGATATTCAAATTGGATACTTGATTCCCCAAAAAAGATGAATTTTGAATGGGATGTAACACATTATTAGGAAAAGAATGACACCTCCCCAGTGCCATGTGACTCATTAGTGTTACAAGGTCAGGTTGAAAAAAGACACAAGTCCATCTAGTTCAACCATAAAAATAAATAAATAAAAAATAATATCATACAATCCCATATACCCAATCCTATACCCACAGTAGATCCAGAGGAAGGTGAAAAACCCCAGCAAAGCATGATCCAATTTGCTACAGCAGGGGAAAAAATTCCTTCCTGACCTCCCGAGAGGTCAGATTTTCCCTGGAATAACTTTACCTATAAATATCAGTACCCAATTTTATTATTTATTATTTATGTATATTTAGGAAAGAATCCAGGCCTTTCTTAAAGCAATCTACTGAGCTGGCCAGAACCACCACTGGAGGAAGTCTATTTCACATTTTCACAGCTCTTACTGTAAAGAAACCTTTCCGTATTTGGAGAAATCCCTTTTCCTCTGGGCCTAAAAAGTGCCCCCTTGTCCCCTGTGTTGACCATAAAGTGAATAACTCAACACCAAGGTCACTATATGGAACCCTTATATATTTGTACATGTTGATCATATCCCCCTTAATCTCCTCTTCTCAAGAGAGTATAATTTCATTTCCTCTAATCTTTCCTCATAGCTGAGCTCCTCAATGCCTCTTATCAGTTTGGTTGGCCTTCTCTGCACTTTCTCCAGTTCCCCAATATCCTTTTTGAGAACTGGTTCCCAAAACTAAACTGCATATTCCAGATGAGGTCTTACTAATGATTTATATACAAGGGGAAAATTATATCGTTCTCTCTGGAGTCAATACCTCTCTTAATACAAGAAAGGACTTTGCTCACTTTGGAAACCGCAACTTGGCATTGCATGTTATTATTGAGCTTATGATCTACCAAAACCCCCAGATCCTTCTCCACTACGGATCCCCCCAGTTGTACTCCCCCTAGCACGTATGATGCATGCATATTCTTAGCCCCAAGTGCATAACTTTACATTTATCAACATTAAAACTCATCTGCCCAATTAGACAGTGCATTGAGGTCATGTATGTTTGAACGAATGAATACAGCGCTAGCAACTAAAACCCACTCAATAAATAAATAAAACTATGAAAAAAGTGGAGAATACAAATATCACTAAATGATATGGATGTGATCAAAAATATGCACTAAGTGCTATACTAGAACAAGTGACATAAAAATAAATTATAAAAAATATATGTCTGTATATATAGAAAAAACGCTAGTAACTAGAGGATATAGCTTCAGCATTAACAATATGTGATTAAAATATTATATCTGATATATATATAGCACAGTGGTGTAGTGGTAGCACTCTCACCTAGCAGTAAGAAGGGTCGTTGGTTCGAATCCCAACCACTTCACTACCTGCCTGGAGTTTGCATGTTCTCCCTGTGCCTGCGTGGGTTTCCTCCGGGTACTCCGGTTTCCTCCCACACTCCAAAGACATGCTGGTAGGTTAATTGGATCCTGTCTAAATTGTCCCTAGTATTTATGAATGTGAGTTAGGGACCTTAGATTGTAAGCTCCTTGAGGGTAGGGACTGATGTGAATGTACAATGTATATGTAAAGCGCTGCGTAAATTGACGGTGCTATATAAGTACCTGAAATAAATAAATAAATATAATATTTTAATCACATATTGTTAATGCTGACGCTATATCCTCTAGTAGTTGCTAGCGGTTTTTCTATATATACAGACATATATTTTTTATAATTTATTTTTATGCCACTTGTTCTAGTATAGCACTTAGTGCATATTTTTGATCACATCCATATCATTTAGTGATATTTGTATTCTCCACTTTTTTCATAGTTTTATTTATTTATTGAGTGTGTTTTAGTTGCTAGCGCTGTATTCATTTGTTCAAACATACATGAAGTCTTAGTACTTATATACAGCAGCTGCAACAGGTTTCAATTATTGTTTTTTGCACTTATTCACATATTTGCTAGCGCTACATTTATTTATCCATTTTATAAAGAGTAGTGCATTGAGGTCGGCTTGTAAATTGGAGACATCCTGTAAGGACGTTATTCCACTGCAAAGTTTGGTGTCATCTGCAAAGACTGAAAAGGTACTTTTAATCCCAGACCTAATATCATTTATAAAGATAATAAAAAGTAAGGGTCCCAACACCGAACCTTGGGGTACACCACTGATAACCTTAGACCATTCAGAGTAGGAATCATTAAACATTACTCGCTGAATTCTGTCTTTTAGCCAGTTTTCTATCAATTTACAAACTGATATTTCCAAGCCTGTAGAGTTTACCTTACACATTAGTCGTGTGTGCGGAACTGTATCAAATGCTTTTGCAAAATCCAAGTATACCACGTCCACAGCCACCCCTCTGTCCAAGGTTTTATTTACCTCTTCATAAAAAGAAATCAGATTTCTTTGACAACTTCTGTCTTTCCTGAATCCATGCTGTCTGTTGCTTAAAATATTTTTTTACAGCAAGAACTCATCTATGTGGTCTTTTATTAAACTCTGAGGTATCCTCCTGAATATAGAAGTTAAACTAATAGGCCCTTCCTTCTCTGAGCTAGCTGCTCAGCTGTTGGCTAATTGCCAGCTCCTATCTCTCCACAGCTACTCACCTGTTGATGATATCCTGCTCGTCAGTCCTGCCTACTTAAGCCGTCCAGCCCAGAGGATCTCTGCCTTCGCCTTGGTCAACATCACAGAGACTATCTCCTGCATTTGTGTTTAACCACTTCAATACCAGGCACTTATACACCTTCCTGCCCAAGCCAATTTTCAGCTTTCAGCGCTGTTGCAAATTGAATGACAATTGCACGGTCATGCTACACTGTACCCAAACAAATTTTTTATCATTTTGTTCCCACAAATAGAGCTTTCTTTTGGTAGTATTTGATCACCTCTACGATTTTTATTTTTTGCGCAACAAATAAAAAAAGACCGGAAATTTTGAAAAAAAAAAATTTCTTTGTTTTTGTTAAAATTTTTTGTAAATAAGTATGTTTTCTTCTTCAATGATGGCCACTGATATGGCTGCACTGACGGGCACTGATAAGGCAGCACTGATGGGCACCAATGATGTGGAACCAATGAGGTGGTACTGATAGGTGGCACTGATGGGCACTGATAGGTGGCACTGGTATGCGGCACTGATGGGCAATCATAGGCAGCACTGATGGGCACTCATAGGGGGACTGATGGGCAATCGTAGGCGGCACTGATGGGTACTTATGGGTGGCACTGATGGGTACTTATGGGTGGCACTGATAGGTGGCATGGATGGGCACTGATGGGCACTGATAGGTGGGCACTGATGGGCATGGATGGGCACTGATAGGTGGCACTGATGGACAATGATGGGTGGCACTGATGACTCTGATGGGTGGCATTGCTGGGCATCACTGATTTTTATTGTGCCATAGAGGTGCCAGTCAGTGCCCAATTGTGGGCACTGATTGGTATATGTTGGGCATTCATTTTCACATGTGGATGGCCATGGGGGATGTACCTGGCCATCCACATGTTAGGAGCTTCCCTGGTGGTCCTGGCAGCTTCCCTGGTGGTCTAGTGTGGGCATCCGAGGAGGGGCTGCGCTGATAAACAATCAGCGCAGACCCCCCTGTCCGGAGAGCCACTGATCGGCTCCCCTCTACTCGCGTCTGGCAGACGCGAGAGAGGAAAAGCCGATCAACGGCTCTTCCTATTTACATTGTTAATAGCCATGATTGGACACGGCTGATCACGTGGTAAAGAACCTCCGCCAGAGGCTTTTTACCAAGATCGGTGTAGCGGTGTGTCAGACTGACACACCGCACAACCGATCGCAACTATGCGTGGCCCCACAGGCGCATGGCGGCTGTTTTTCTGCAGAATATCATATGACGCCCAGTCAGGATAACTGAACCACCGTCATTCTGCTATAGGCCAGGCGGGAAGTGGAAGACTTGCTTGGCTGACATCCCTTCTAGCTCCAGATCCTGCTTGCTGTTCCACTACACTAATCCCTGACTTTCTGGCTTGGCTGACTATCCGTTCCGGTTACCGAACTTTGGCTATGTTTTGACTATGTTTGTTCTATTTACTTTTATTATTAAACAAATGTGATTTAACTGTACTTCTGTCTCAGTCTGATTTCATGGTTTCTGACACTTTGAACTACGCACATCGATATGCAGTTCCACCCATAATGCTTCAGCCTCATCACACTCTCCATCAATTAGGTCCTCATTCACACTCGCTTTGAGATCACTTCTTACATAGAGACAGACCCCTCCGACTTTCCTTTCTACCCTGTCTCTCTTAAAGAGTGCATAACCAGGAATATTAATAGCCCAGGCATGTGAGGAATGAAGCCAAGTTCAGCAATACCGACTACATCATAGCTCTCCTTGTGCACCAGAGCTTCCAGCTCACTTATTTTGCTTGGCAGACGTCTGGCATTGGTGAACAAACACTTTATTGCATTATTACATTTTGCTCTGGTGTTTTGCATATCTTTTTTAGTAGTACAAATAGCACTATAATTTCCAATGGTTGTTTGCAACATGGGAACTTTTTTGTCACCTGCCATAACCCTCCCTCCATCTATCCCCATTCCACCCTCCAATAATGTCTGACCCCTAACTGACTTGTCTGTCCGACTGAATTCTATTTCACGCTCCCCCCTCAATCCTAGTTTAAATACTCCTCCCCCCTTCCCATAAACCTCTCCCCCAGCACAGCAGACCCCCTTCCATTCAGGTGCAAACCATCTTTAGCATATAGGTTGCACCCCATTGAAAATGGTGTTATCGCTCTCAGTCTCTCATGCTAGTCACTGGAAGTTCAACATGGCACCTCATGGCAAACAACTCTCTAAGGATTTGAAAAAAATAATTGTTGTCCTAAATAAAGATGGCCTAGGCTGTAAAAAGATTGCCAAGACCCTGAAACTGAGCTGCAACACGGGGGCCAAGACCATACAGCGGTTTAACAGGATAGGTTCCACTCAGAACAGGCCTCACCATGGTCGACCAAAGAGTTGAGTGCACGTGTTCAGTGTCATATCCAGAGGTTGTCTTTGGGAAATATATGTAGGAGTGCTGCCAGCATTGCTGTAGAGGTTGAAGGGGTGGAGGGTCAGCCTGTCAGTGCTCAGACCATACACTGCATACTGCATCAAATTGGTCTGCATGGCTGTCGTCCCAAAAGGAAGCCTCATTCTAAAGATGATGCACAAGAAAGCCTGCAAGCAGTTTGCTGAAGACAAGCAGACTAAGGACATGGATTACTGGAACCATGTCCTGTGGTCTGATGAGACCAAGATAAACTTCTTTGGTTCAGATGGTGTCAAGCGTGTGTGGCGCTACAGTTCATTGAGGGAACCATGAATGCCAACATGTACTGTGACATACTGAAGCAGAGCATGATCCCCTCACTTCGGAGAGTGTGCCGCAGGGCAGAATTCCAACTTGCTAACCCCAATCACACCTCCAAGACAACCACTGCCTTGCTAAATAAGCTGAGGGTAAAGGTAATGGACTGGCCAAGCATGTCTCCAGACCTAAAGCCTGGGCATTGGGCATCTGTGGGGAATCCTCAAACGAAATGTGGAGGAGCGCAAAGTATCTAACATCCACCAGCTCCGTGATGTCATCATGGAGAAGTGATAGAGGACTCCAGTGGCAACCTGTGAAGCTCTGGTGAACTCCATGCCCAGGAGGGTTAAGGCAGTGCTGGAAAATAATGGTGGCCACACAAAATATTGACACTTTGGGCCCAATTTGGACATATTCACTTAGGGGTGTACTCAGTTTTGTTGCCAGCGGTTTACAAGAAAATCTTGCTTCCGAATCTTCTCAAATTTCAAATTTCAAAAATGCAGATCCATGTCGAACTTGAAGATTAACTTCGCCAAATCCGAAGTGATGGGAGTGGGTATAACATAGACCCTTCTTGTGACCCTCCAGGCTAGTTTTAAATTTAAATGGACAAAATTAGCTCTGAAATATCTAGGAACATACATCCCCCTAACTTGTCCCAAACATTTGCCCTGAACTTCCCACCATTGCTGAAAACTGTTTGAGAACTGCTTAACAAGTGGCACACGGGCTTACATTCATGGTTCGGCAGGTGCAATATTGTCAAGATGAGCATTCTTCCCAAATTCCTGTACCTCCTACAAGCCCTGTCAATCCATATACCCTATAACTACTTTACAAGTAGGGGCTCTGTTCTCTGACTTCATCTGGGCACATAAATGACCAAGACTGAACAGACGACAGCTTTCACTACCCAAATCATATGGAGGCCTAGTGGGACCAGACCTGCGTAAATACCATCAAGCGACCCACCTGATCAGGCTTATCGACTAGAATCGCCACCAGGCTACTAAACTGTGGCCCCGCCTGGAACAGTCCCAGTGCACCATACCACTAGACAGAGCATCATGGTGTCACCGATCGCTGTTGATTCGCGCTTTTCATTTCGCACTTTTCATTTCGCACTTTTCAGTTCATTTCTGAACGGCCGTTCGTCAAACAGCCATGTTGCTGAATCGGAGGAGATAACGTGTTATTTATTATTGGCCTTGGAGTTATTGCTTTGACATTATTTTTTTGGTTGAATAATGATTTGATTTGGTATATTTTCTATATTTTTGGATGCATAGAATGCACTTTTTGGTGTTCTATTGGCAGATAGCATGTTTAATTTTATTTGTTTTCTTTTTTAAATGCACAATAAAAAAATTGTGGAGAATAATACTTGGCTATGTGTTTTACTTCAAATGACATTTTGGGAGTAGGCAGTTACATTTTAAAAAAATACAATGTAAAATTAACAAGGGACACCAACATAGTTGTATCATTGATCTTAAAAACTACGGGATAATGGTGTTGTGGTAACTTGCCCAAATAAAAAAAAAAGCATAATAATATTATTCTTGATATCACTAGAAAAAAAAAGCCTTTTAAAATTTGTTTGCAATAACTCCATCAGTATCACCAGCAAAGCAGCTTCATTATTATCCCATTAAAGAAAAAGAGAGAATTATGCGCTGCATTTCGAGATTTCATAATTAGCCACGTCACGAGTGTTAATTCTCCGTTAATTCTAATTACGAATTAGTTTACAAGACCGACTAGGCATGTGCATTTCGTTTCGTTCCGAATCGAAATTCGGACGAATTTTTCATTATTCGGAAATTCGGATGCATCCGAATTTCCGAATGACAAAAGTAAAGAATTTAAACGAATCCGAAAAAAAACGAACGAATTCGAATCGAATTCGAAAACATATTCGAATCGAATTCGAAAACATAATCAAATAAAAAAAAAATAGAAAACGTTTTTCTAAAAAAAACAATAAGGTAGAATATAAAATAATAAAGCAATAGAATATGTATATATATATATATATATATATATATATATATATATATATATATATATTTTTTTTTTTTTATGCTTTTCTTTTCTATTATTTTATATTCTATAATAGTATTTTCAATTCAAATTCAAATTCATTCTATACAAAATTCGAATTTCGGGAATATGGCTTCTGAAGTTTGAATTTCGTATAGAATGAATTCGAATTTGAATAGAAAAGATTAGAACAGAAAATAATAGAAAAGTATAGACTATAAAAACAATAGAACAGAATAGAAGAAAATATAATATATATATTATATTTTCTTCTGTTCTGTTCTATTGTTTTTCTAGTCTATTCTTTTCTATTATTTTCTATTCTATTCTAATCTTTTACATTCAAATTTGATTTCGGTCTATATGAAATTTGAATTTTGGAAGATGTTATATATATATATATATATATATATATAATTTTCTATTCTGTTTCATTGTTTTTCTATGCTATTCTTTTCTATTCTATTCTAAACTTTTCTATTCGAATTTGAATTCATTCTATACGAAATTTGAATTTCGGAAGATGGCTTCTGAAAATGGAATTTCGAATAGAATGAATTCGAATTTGAATAGAAAAGATTAGAATAGAAAATAATAGACTAGACAAACAATAGAACAGAACAGAATAAAATATAATATATATAATTTATTCTATTCTGTTCTATTGTTTTTCTAGTCTTTTCTCTTCTACTCTATTCTAATCTTTTCTATTCAAATTCGAATTCATATTATAAGAAATTCAAATTTCGGAAAATGGTTTTATATATATATATATATATATATATATATATATATATATATATATATATATATATATATATATATATATGTGTGTATATGTATAATATATATATATATATATATATATATATATATATATGTGTGTGTGTGTGTATGTGTATAATATATATATATGTATATGTATAATATATATATATATATATATATATATATATATATATATATATATATAACCATCTTCCGAAATTTGAATTTCTTATAAAATGAATTCGAATTTGAATAGAAAAGATTAGAACAGAGTAGAAGAGAAAAGACTAGAAAAACAATAGAACAGAATACAAAAAATTATATATATTATATTTTATTCTGTTCTATTGTTTGTCTAGTCTATTATTTTCTATTCTAATCTTTTCTATTCAAATTCGAATTCATTCTATACGAAATTCCACTTTCAGAAGCCATCTTCCGAAATTCGAATTTCGTATAGAATGAATTCAAATTCGAATAGAAAAGTTTAGAATAGAATAGAAAAGAATAGCATAGAAAAACAATGAAACAGAATAGAAAATTATATATATATATATATATATATATATATATATATATATATATATATATATATAAAAAACATCTTCCAAAATTCGAATTTCATATAGACCGAAATCAAATTTGAATATAAAAGATTAGAATAGAATAGAAAATAATAAAAAAGAATAGACTAGAAAAACAATAGAACAGAATAGAAGAAAATATAATATATAATATATATATATATTATATTTTCTTCTATTCTGTTCTATTGTTTTTCTAGTCTATTCTTTTCTATTATTTTCTGTTCTAATTCGAATTCATTCTATAAGAAATTCAAACTTCAGAAGCCATGTTCCGAAATTCGAATTTCGTATAGAATGAATTTGAATTGAAAAGACTATTATAGAATATAAAATAATAGAAAAGAAAAGCATAAAAAAAACAATAATACAAAAAAATTACCGTATTTATCGGCGTATAACACGCACCGGCGTATAACACGCACCCCAAGTTTAGGAGGGAATTTTAAGGAAAAAAAAAACTTTTAGGAGGGAAGTTTAAGGGAAAAAAACTTACATTTAAATGCCCATCATTGCAGCCTTCTCAGTGCAGCCTTGCCCCAGTGCAGCCATGTCAGTGCAGCCTTGTCAGTGCAGCCTTGTCAGTGCAGCCTTCCCAGTGTCCATTGCAGCCTTATCCCAGTGCAGCCTTGCCCCAGTGCAGCCTTGCAGCTCGCAGTTTGAAAATCCTGTGATCCCCTGCGATCCTGAGCTTCAAAATCGCCGACCGCGATTTGAAAATGGTGCCGCCGGCGCCAAAATACACAGAGCCGGTCCTCGGCTCTTCTCAGCGGCTCTCGTTCACTTTCGGCTCCACTCGTAGTCCCGCCCGGGATGGGCGTGACTGTGAGCGGAGCTATCCGAACCTAGCCGAGTACACTCGGCTAGGTTCGGGCGGCACTCGAGTGAAGCCGAAAGTGGCCGAGAAGAGCCGAGGACCGGATCTGTGTATTTCGGCGCCATTTTCAAATCGCGGTCGGCGATTTTGAAGATCTGTCAGCTCAGGATCGCAAGGGATCGGCGTATAACACGCACCCATGATTTTCCCCTGATTTTAAGGGGAAAAAAGTGCGTGTTATATGCCGATAAATACGGTATATATATTTATATATATTTTTTTTATTTTTATTTTTTTTCTATGCTGGTCTATTGTTTTTCTATTCTTTTCTATTCTTTTCTATTTTATTCTAATCTTTTCTATTTGAATGCGAAATCATTCTATACGAAATTTGAATTTCCGAAAATGGTTATACAGAAACAGAATGAAATAGAATGAAATCGAATTCTAATAGAAAAGACTAGAACAGAAAAACAATAGAACAGAATAGAAAAAAAAAAAAAAAAAATATATATATATATATATATATATATATATATACACACACATCTTCCGAAATTGGAATTTGGTACAGAATGAATTCAAATAGAAAAGATTAGAATAGAACAGAAAATAATATAAAAGAATAGCATAGAAAAACAATAGAACAGAATAGAAAAAAATATAAAATATTCTATTCTAATCTTTTCTATTCGAATTCATTCTGTACCAAATTCCAATTTCGGAAGATGGTTTTATTTATTTTTATATATATATAAAATATTTCTTTCTATTCTGTTCTATTGTTTTTCTATTCTATACTTTTCTATTAGAATTTGATTTCATTCTATTTCTATATAACTATTTTCTGAAATTCGAATTTTGTATAGAATGAATTTGAATTCAAATAGAAAAGATCAGAATATAATAGAAAATAATAGAAAAACAATAGAACAGAATAGAACATTTTTATATATATATATATATATATATATATATATATATATATATATATATATATATATACATATATATATATATATATATATACATATATATATATATATATATATATATATATATATATATATATATATAACCATCTTCCAAAATTCGAATTTCGTATAAAATTAATTTGAATAGAAAAGATTAAAATAGAGTAGAAAGAATAGACTAGAAAAACAATAGAACAGAATAGAATAAGATATAATATATATATTATATTTTATTCTGTTCTGTTCTATTGTTTTTCTAGTCTATTCTTTTCTATTCAAATTCAAATTCATTCTATACGAAATTCGAATTTCAGAAGCCATCTTCCGAAATTCGAATTTCGTATAGAATGAATTTAAATTCGAATAGAAATGTTTAGAATAGAATAAAAAAGAATAGCATAGAAAAACAATGAAACAGAATAGAAAAAAATATATATATTATATTTTATTCTCTTCTGTTCTATTGTTTTTCTAGTCTATTCTATTTCTATTCTAATCTTTTCTATTCACATTCGAATTCATTCTATACGAAATTCTAATTTTAGAAGCCATCTTCCGAAATTCGAATTTCGCATAGAATTAATTCAAATTCGAATAGAAAAGTTTAGAATAGAATAGAAAAGAATAGCATAGAAAAACAATGGAACAGAATAGAAAAAAAATATAATATATATATTTAACCATCTTCCAAAATTGGAATTTGGTACAGAATGAATTCGAATTCAAATAGAAAAGCTTAGAATACAATATATTATATTTTTTTCTATTCTGATCTATTGTTTTTCTATGCTATTCTTTTATACTTTCTATTCTATCCTAATCTTTTCTATTGGAATTCGATTTCATTCTATACGAATTTCAAATTTCGCAAAATGGTTATATATAGTTTACTTTTTCAAATTCAGTTATTGTTTTTTTCGAATTTTATAGTTTTTTTCGAATGTGGTAGAATTTTTTCGAATTTAATATTTTTTTCAAATGTAGTAACATTTTTTTTTAATTTGATAGTTTTTTTCGAATTTGACAGCTTTTTTCGAATGTGGTAGAATTTTTTCGATTTTGACAGTTTTTTCGAATGTGGTAGAATTTTTTCGAATTTGACAGTTTTTTTCGAATGTGGTAGAATTTTTTTGAATTTGATAGTTTTTTTCGAATGTGGTAGAATTTTTTCGAATTTGACAGTTTTTTTCGAATGTGTTAGAATTTTTTCGAATTTGATAGTTTTTTTCGAATGTGGTAGAATTTTTTCGAATTTGACAGTTTTTTTCGAATGTGTTAGAATTTTTTCGAATTTGATAGTTTTTTTCGAATGCGGTCGAATTTTTTCGAATGCGGTCGAATTTTTTCGAATTCGAATACGAAACGAAACGAATTCCGAAAACGAATGTAATGAATGCAACGAATTTAACTAAACGAATTAAGTTAAATAACGAATCGAAACGAAACTAAACTAAACGAATTTTTTCATCCTGCACATGTCTAAGACCGACCAAAAGTTGGCCAACACTTTTCTGATGGAGCATACACATGGTCGGTTTTTCCGCCAACAGCCTGTCATCACACATTTCCCCTCGGAAAATCCGATCATGTGTATGAGGCTTTAGACGTGGACAATTTGGAACATGTTTGCCTTCTCTGATGAGGGACGTGCCATCTTTGAAAGCAACACTGTAGACTAATGCAACCCAAGCATGGCCATGGTTGACGTCAGTGGCCTGCTGATGCTGCCCACCTACCCTTCCTGCTTGTATTGTAACCCGGGAGAAGCGCATTCATGGCCCCCTCCCCCAGGGCACACCTATGTGACTGTTGTATCTTTTTTTAAGAGAAACAAACCAGAGGATAAAATGTTACTTATTGTTGTTACTCTCTTGGTTGCAAAACGTCCCTCTAATGAATTTCTCTCAGATCACAATACCCTTGTAAAATAGATAAGTATCTACATACAAGCTGCTTGATTTTTTTCAAATTTCGAGCTATGAGTAACAAAGGTAACCCGTTGATAACCATCCTGGGACTGTTGAATGTCTCCTCCATCAAAGATGTCTCTGCATCAAAACCTTACAATGTAAAGCAATTCCACCTAATCCTGATGAACTGGCCTTTAGGTATAAATTTTTTTATGCGTGCAGGGTGGCAGCTGTTGGTATGTAGAAAAGAATCCCTCATGGTGGGTTTCTGATAGGCCTGTACATAATTTCTGTGGTTAGTCACCAAACCAAATGATCTGTGTGATCTGTTCCTCACCATTAAGCATGAGGTTATATTGATTGTTATTCAGGTACTTCAAAAAGTCTTTCCCAGGCATACAGTACATAAGTTGCTATGATGATCAAGTCATCAATATATCGAAAAACAAAAAAAAAAAAGACGTTAATCTGACCTCTAAAAAGATGAATATCAGTAAAGACTGGGTGCTCTTCCCACCAACCCATGTGAGGGTTGGCATACTTTGGTGAAAATGTAGCATCCATGGAGGTGCCACATATTTGCAGATAGTAATTCCAAGCAAATAGAAAATAAATGTGTGTTAATAGGAAGATCAGTGCTTCCAATTTTTTTGGTCAATGGAATACTCAGTATAACAATCTAATTAAAGTTTTAATATTTTTAAATCCCTTGCCAAGCTTGTAGGCCGTACAAAAAGGTAAGCTACTGCCCTCACCTATAACTGACCCTTGCAACAAGGAGCATTGGAGGGCAACATATGTTAGAAAAAAGCCAAGGAAAATTCCAAGCTCACTTACCGACCAGCTTGCGGACAACTAAATTAACCTGTCTAACAGTAGGCGTAAAAACAGGGGTTTATTCGGCACACATTTGTAAATACGTGCGTAAGCTACAAGCCCGGCCAAGGCCCCCTGGTATCTGTAGTCCTATCACTGACTTATAAGTGACTCCACAGTGGAAGCACATACATTCTGATGGATAGATAGAGGGCAGATGGACTGAACGGAGCCCACCCTTTCTTTAAGGTGCAGGGGCACACTAAACACCCAGCACATAGCACAATGGCTGCAAAGGTGTCAGTGCGTTGCCTGACCAGTACATCAACAGTACAAAAAGGTAAGCCACTGCCCCACCTATAACTGTCCCTTGCAGCAAGGAGCATTGGAGGGCAACATATGTTAGAAAAAAGCCAAGGAAAATTCCAAAGTCACTTACTGACCTCACTTACCGACCAGCTTGCGGATAAACAAATTAACCTGTCTAACAGTATGGGGCAGAGGGCAACATATGTTAGAAAAAAGCCAAGGAAAAATCTCATAGGCAACTTTCTTTCTAAGGGGCTTAGAGATCTCTATTGATATTGGCATGGTGGCAACCCACATGTCATAGCAAAGAGAACACCAGACCCAAGGTGCTCCCCAAGGAGATTCTAACCATTGGTATCTATCCTAATTTCATAGATTTGAAGTAGTGGTATAGGAAGGTCTGTATTTACTTTTTTCATATGCCAGATCTGCATTTGTGTTCACTTAGATAATGAAATGAATACACCATGTCAGTTTTATGTGTCATGTGTTCAAGTAAAGTATATCCTCTTTATCTGTAGAAACTATTTGAATGTGTGCCTAATCAAATATGTTAAAAAAAGTGAGAAATTTTCATGGGATGTACTTACTTTTCCACATTATTGTACATACACAAAATTAAAAGTATATATCTCATAAAGTTCCATGTTATTTTGCTTATATGATCTGACCTCGTTTTAGAGGGTGGTTATGTTCGTTCTCCATGGTCCCATTGTATGTAGGAACAGAGCCACCCTCTCTTGCTTGCTCCTGAGATGGAGTATGGGTTTTGTAGTTGTGCATAGAGCAGTGCACATGACCACAACTAACATGCACTGCTTGTTCAAACAAACAGAGGTGAGGAAGAAAAGGAAAAGAAGAAATTATTTTTATGAAAAATAGATTACAGGCCCATTATGTAGTAGATATGTATGGGTTATTTTTGGAGAATAAGGCTAGATTTTAGAAGAAGAAAAAATGGGGGAGTCAATGGTAGAGAAGGACCTGGGTGTTCTGGTAGATCATAGAGTTAAGCAGGTTATACACGTTCTGTAAAATGGCTGGTTCAGCAGGAACTGGCCAAATTTTGGTACATGTGTACTGCTGTCAGTTTAACAGAAGCTGTTCTAACAACCTACTTCTGTAGAACAGGCCTGCTGGAAAACCACTATTCGATCAGGGCTTGCAGCCAATGGCCGCAGCTCTGATCTGTGTATTCTGACAAGGAGTCCCTTGTGTTGATGTGAGGATCTGTAAGTTTTCTTTTTTTTGTCCAACCAGCTTGTTCTCTCTAAGTATAGTCTTGAGGTATACCCTGCTTTAATAATAGCATGCTATGCCAAACTACAGTTTCTAAAGCAAGCAAAGTATTTTCTTGTATTAAAATAAGCTATAGACTCCAGTTAGAGAGGCATCATTTCATCCCTGTACAATTCATTAGTAAGACCTTATCTGGAATATGCAGTTCAGTTTTGGCCACCAGCTCACAAAAATGATATTGGAGAACTGGACAAAAAAGTACAGAGAAGGGCAACTAAACTGATAAGAGGCATGGAGGAGCTCAGCTATGAGGAAAGATTAGCTGTACTGAATTTATTATTTCTTGAGAAGATGTGATTGCGGGGGGATATTATCAACATGTACAGTATAAACACATTAGTGATCCATATAGTGAACTTGGTCATGAGTTATTCACTTTAAGGTCATTATAGAGGACTAGGGGGCACTCTTTATGTCTGAATGAAAAAAGATTAACTCCACTCCACACATGGAAAGACTTCTTCGTAGTAAGAGATGAGATAATATGGAAAAAGCTACCTCAGTACTAGTTCTGGTTAGCTCAATAGATTGTTTTTTAACCACTTAAGCCCCGGACCATTTTGCTGGCAAAGACCAGAGCACTTTTTGTGATTCTGCACTGCGTCGCTTTAACTGGCAATTGCGGGGTTATGCAACGTGGCTCCCAAACAAAATTGACGTCCTTTTTTTCCCACAAATAGAGTTTTCTTTTGGTGGTATTTGGTCACCCCTGCGTTTTTGTTTTTTTTTTGCGCTATAAACAAAAAATAGCGACAATTTTAATAAAAAACATTATTTTTTACATTTTGCTATAATAAATATCCCCCAAAAATATATAATTTTTTTTTCCTCAGTTTAGGCCGATACATATTCTTCTACATATTTTTGGTAAAAATAAATCGCAATAAGCGTTTATTGATTGGTTTGCGCAAAAGTTATAGCGTTTACAATATAGGGGATAGTTTTATGGCATTTTTACTAATAATTTTTTTTTTTACTAGTAATAGCGGCGATCAGCGATTTTTATCATGACTACGACATTATGGCAGACACATCAGACATTTTTGACACGTTTTTGGGACCATTGTCATTTATACAGCAATCAGTGCTATACAAATGCACATGTACAAAATATTACTGGATATTAACATTTATAAATAATAACACCAGGGGGCATGTCCGGATGTGAAGGGCAGCCAGGCCATTTCTGGTCCGCTTCCTTAACTACCGGGACAGGGACAGGATTCTCTCTGAAGTCTGCAAACATGCCACACTCAAATATGGCAACTAGGGATGAGCTTCGAGTTCGAGTCGAACTCATGTTCGACTCGAACATTGGCTGTTCGCAAGTTCGCCGAACAGCGAACAATTTGGGGTGTTCGCGGCAAATTCGAATGCCACGGAACACCCTTTAAAAGTCTATGGGAGAAATCAAAAGTGCTAATTTTAAAGGCTAATATGCAAGTTATTGTCATAAAAAGTGTTTGGGGACCCAGGTCCTGCCCCAGGGGACATGGATCAATGCAAAAAAAAGTTTTAAAAACGGCCGTTTTTTCAGGAGCAGTGATTTTAATAATGCTTAAAGTCAAACAATAAAAGTGTAATATTCCTTTAAATTTCGTACCTGGGGGGTGTCTATAGTATGCCTGTAAAGGGGCGCATGTTTCCTGTGTTTAGAACAGTCTGACAGCAAAATGACATTTTGAAGGAAAAAACTCATTTAAAACTACCCGCGGCTATTGCATTGCCGACAATACACATAGAAGTTCATTGATAAAAACGGCAGGGGAATTCCCCAAAGGGGAACCCCGAACCAAAATTTAAAAAAAAAAATGACGTGGGAGTCCCCCTAAATTCCATACCAGGCCCTTCAGGTCTGATATGGATATTAAGGGGAACCCCGGCCAAAATTAAAAAAAAAAATGACGTGGGGTTCCCCCTAAATTCCATACCAGACCCTTCAGGTCTGGTATGGATTTTAAGGGGAACCCCGCGCCGAAAAAAAAAAAAAAAAACGGCGTGGGGCCCCCCCAAAAATCCATACCAGACCCTTATCCGAGCACGCAACCTGGCAGGCCGCAGGAAAAGAGGGGGGGACGAGAGTGCGGCCCCCCCCTCCTGAACCGTACCAGGCCACATGCCCTCAACATTGGGAGGGTGCTTTGGGGTAGCCCCCCAAAACACCTTGTCCCCATGTTGATGAGGACAAGGGCCTCATCCCCACAACCCTGGCCGGTGGTTGTGGGGGTCTGCGGGCGGGGGGCTTATCGGAATCTGGAAGCCCCCTTTAACAAGGGGACCCCCAGATCCCGGCCCCCCCCCTGTGTGAAATGGTAAGGGGGTACAAAAGTACCCCTACCATTTCACTAAAAAACTGTCAAAAATGTTAAAAATGACAAGAGACAGTTTTTGACAATTCCTTTATTTAAATACTTCTTCTTTCTTCTATCTTCCTTCATCTTCTGGTTCTTCTGGTTCTTCTGGTTCTTCCTCCGGCGTTCTCGTCCAGCATCTCCTCCGCGGCGTCTTCTATCTTCTTCTCCTCGGGCCGCTCCGCACCCATGGCATGGGGGGAGGCTCCCGCTCTTCTCTTCTTCTTCATCTTCTTCTCTTCTTCTCTTCTTCTTTTCTTCTCTTCTTCATTTTCTTCTCCGGGCCGCTCCGCACCCATGCTGGCATGGAGGGAGGCTCCCGCTGTGTGACGGCGCTCCTCGTCTGACAGTTCTTAAATAACAGGGGGCGGGGCCACCCGGTGACCCAGCCCCCCTCTGACGCACGGTGACTTGACGGGACTTCCCTGTGACGTCACGGGGAATGCCACAGGGAAGTCCCGTCATGTCCCGTGCGTCAGAGGGGGGCGGTGTCACCGGGTGGCCCCGCCCCCCGTTATTTAAGAACTGTCAGACGAGGAGCGCCGTCACACAGCGGGAGCCTCCCTCCATGCCAGCATGGGTGCGGAGCGGCCCGGAGAAGAAAATGAAGAAGAGAAGAAGAGAAGAAGAGAAGAAGAGAAGAAAAGAAGAAGAGAAGAAGATGAAGAAGATGAAGAGAAGAGCGGGAGCCTCCCCCCTATGCCATGGGTGCGGAGCGGCCCGAGGAGAAGAAGATAGAAGACGCCGCGGAGGAGATGCTGGACGAGAACGCCGGAGGAAGAACCAGAAGAGCCAGAAGAACCAGAAGAACCAGAAGATGAAGGAAGATAGAAGAAAGAAGAAGTATTTAAATAAAGGAATTGTCAAAAACTGTCTCTTGTCATTTTTAACATTTTTGACAGTTTTTTAGTGAAATGGTAGGGGTATTTTTGTACCCCCTTACCATTTCACACAGGGGGGGGGCTGGGATCTGGGGGTCCCCTTGTTAAAGGGGGCTTCCAGATTCCGATAAGCCCCCCGCCCGCAGACCCCCACAACCACCGGCCAGGGTTGTGGGGATGAGGCCCTTGTCCTCATCAACATGGGGACAAGGTGTTTTGGGGGGCTACCCCAAATCACCCTCCCAATGTTGAGGGCATGTGGCCTGGTACGGTTCAGGAGGGGGGGGCCGCACTCTCGTCCCCCCCTCTTTTCCTGCGGCCTGCCAGGTTGCGTGCTCGGATAAGGGTCTGGTATGGATTTTTGGGGGGACCCCACACCGTTTTTTTTTTTTTTTGGCGCAGGGTTCCCCTTAAAATCCATACCAGACCTGAAGGGTCTGGTATGGAATTTAGGGGGAACCCCACGTCATTTTTTTTTTTAAATTTTGGCCGGGGTTCCCCTTAATATCCATACCAGACCTGAAGGGCCTGGTATGGAATTTAGGGTGACTCCCACGTCATTTTTTTTTTAAATTTTGGTTCGGGGTTCCCCTTTGGGGAATTCCCATGCCGTTTTTATCAATGAACTTCTATGTGTATTGTCGGCAATGCAATAGCCGCGGGTAGTTTTAAATTAGTTTTTTCCTTCAAAATGTCATTTTGCTGTCAGACTGTTCTAAACACAGGAAACATGCGCCCCTTTACAGGCATACTATAGACACCCCCCACGTACGAAATTTAAAGGGATATTACACTTTTATTGTTTGACTTTAAGCATTATTAAAATCACTGCTCCTGAAAAAACGGCCGTTTTTAAAACTTTTTTTTGCATTGATCCATGTCCCCTGGGGCAGGACCCAGGTCCCCAAACACTTTTTATGACAATAACTTGCATATTAGCCTTTAAAATTAGCACTTTTGATTATTCATGTTCGTGTCCCATAGACTTTAACGGTGTTCGCGTGTTCGAACAAACTTTTTTCCTGTTCGCATGTTCTGGTGCGAACCGAACAGGGGGGTGTTCGGCTCATCCCTAATGGCAACGTCTCCGTTCTTCTCTTCCCTGACTTTTCGGCTGACTTGCAGTGGAAGAGAAAAATCTTCAATAATGTTTGTAGGTGGCTTCGAGATAAGAACATAAAATACAGCATGCTCTACCCTAGCTGCCTGAGAGTTCAGCATGACGGAGCAATCCAGTTCTTTGACAACCCAGCGGATGCTGGCGACCAGCTGACCAACTTGCATTTAAGGACTCTCCCCACAAAGTTATTTGATGCATGGATTTCCCACATCCTTGCCTACTCTATCCTACCAAACTTCCTGTAAACACCGGAGCCACCTCAATGATACATTGACATGAGTTTCACACTTGATCCCCACGGTCTGTTTGTTTTAAGTGGAGGACCTGTTGCTCTCCATCTACCTGGAGGAACCACCACCCGGTCCCTCTTACCGTGAAGGGACATGTGTCCCCCCAATCTCGCCTACTGATACAGGTTGCTCACGAGCTGGGGATTCCCCTGGAACTCTGAGCCTCAAGTAGGTGTTTTCTACTATCAAGTTTTGGGTTTGAAACTGCTTTGACGACAGTTGGGGTTATGTCAGGCAGTAGGGAGTTACATATACCTTTAATCGATTACCGAGTTTACCCAGATTTCTTACACTGTTTTTCTTGCTGGATTATGTTTTTTTTCTTTCTTCTCTTCCCCTCAGAATACCCAGATGGCTACATCATCTGGACTGCCTTTCCCCCTGGCTTTCGGGACACTGCTGGGTATGGGCCTTCTATGCTCCTAATGTTACCAAATTTTTCTATTTTGAATGGGTACTGACCTGAAGTTGATCTTTTGGAATATCAGAGGTCTGAACGACAAAGTGAAAAGATCTCTGTTGTCTAAGTTTCTGCAGTCTCATAAACCTCATGTTCTGTTTCTGCAAGAAACTCACCTCATGGGCAGTAAGTTCCTGGCTCTTAAAAGGGCATGGGTTAAACAGGTATTTCATGCCACATACTCCTCCTATGCGAGGGGGATGACCATTCTACTGAGCAAGTCACTACCTTGCTCGGTGGAAGAGGTTTTCCTCGATCCTGTGGGACGCTATGTTATTTTGATTCTTGAAATGTATGCTCAACGCTGGGCGATGGTTAATGTGTATATCTCTCCTCCGTTTGACCCCACCGTCCTGTATACCATTTTCACAAAACTCGCCCCCCTCCAGGTCCACAAAATTATAGTTAGGGGGGACTTTAATGACATTCTAGACCATACCAAAGACATTTCTAACCCTTTTAGATCTGCCCATCTGAAACTGGTGCTATGGGCGGACACTCTTGGTCTTCAAGAGCTTTGGCGGTGGAAGCATCCGGAGAACAGGACTTATTGGCATATCTTCGCTACGCATAAATTGGGATCACGCATAGATTTGTTGTTTGGGTCTGTTTCAACTCTGTGACATGTTGGGGCGGCCTCCTACCTTCCGGCAGGTCTTTCCAATCACTCCCCGTTAGAGTTATGCCTGACCCTTGGCGTCTCCCGCTAGCCAGGATGCTGGAGGTTGGCATCACATTGGATAGACAATCCTCAAATCCAGGAGGTGGTTGGACCCAAAACTTACAGAATTTTGAATATGAAATGAAAAACTGGCGTTGGAGCTCTTCATGGTGCATCCAACACCTGAAAGCTATTCTTCCCTAGCCCAGGAGAGAAGAGCTTTGAGGCTCAATTACACCTCGCTGGTGCAATCTGATACGCAGAAATTTGTCGCCAAACTTTTCGAGTCAGGACAAGAATGGTAAACTATTGGCCAACCTGGTAGCAGAACCCTCACTCCAAACAGTAATTCCTAGAACCCAGACTTCCATGGGTGATCAAATTACAGACCCTGAGGGTATACTGAAGGAATTTCATCTCTTCTATAGCAAATTATACGATGACCCGAACCCCACCTCTGCTGTGGCCATATTTATCCAGAGGATGCCCCAAAAGTATGAAAAAGTCTGGCACTTGTGGACAGACTCAGAGTCCACAACAGATGATCAGCCTGTTGGGGACTGCCCTGGTTGGATACCGTGAATAACTACCTGGCCTTGTTGAGTGTTGGGGTCCATGCCCCAGACAAATGAGTGGTGGTGTTAGTCCAGAGGTCGAGTGATCACACTCCACCCTAGCTGTCCTTGTAACGTCCGGCTCAGACAGATAAGCGGGATGAGAGGTCCTACAAGAATAGATATCTCCTATCATTATCCTTCCATGTGTAAACTGGGTACTAGATATGTTGTTAGTTAGTTTTAACTACAGTTAGATATGTTTAGTTTTAAGATACATGGTGAGTTGTACACTGTTATGCACAAAGCTATGTGCACCAATTGGCCAGTGTATGCCCCAATGGCCCTGTTTTGTACCTCCACAGTGAAATTTTTTAATTAAAAGAAACTTCCAAAAAAACAATAATGACACCGGGGATTGTTGATCCAATGAATATCTGATTGCCTTTAGGGGTATCAGGAAGAATTTTTTTCCCACATTGGAACAAATTAGACCATGCTTCACAGGGCTTTGTTTGTCTTCCTCTGAATCACCTGTGTGTATGGATTGTGTGTATGGAGGTTTTCTATTTATTTTATTTTTCTATTGATTGAACGAGGTGGATTTGTGTCTTTTTTCAGCCTGACTAACTATGTGACTATATTGTTGAGTGCCACTACTAATCATCTACAGTAAAGGGTTAAAGTGTCTAAAGACTTGTATATGGCATCTTCATCTGCTTTTGTATATGGCCTTATACTCTGGCTACATGTGAATTTAAAACCTGTAATAAACAAAGACAAGGTAAATAATACTTGCCCCACAGAGTACTGTATACAATGAATTTGAGAACATATCTTCCTAGTTTTGGCAGTACAATCATGGTGTCTGACTTTCAAAGTGGTATAGTCTTCTCTCTTCTGTGTCCGCAGTGACAGACAAATTACATCTCAGTCAATTTAAACCGATTTACTTTTCAACGTCCTCTCCCTGCCAATTAATGGCTTTAATTTGCTGCGTTACGACCCTGTAAATTGCTGCCACAGAAAAGATAATTGAGAGCCACTCGATCTCTTACAGAAGACACAGGCCTTAACTGTTCCAGTAATCTTACTTTTTATTTATCAGCATCAGCAGTGCAATTAGGGGAGAATTGAAGTACACAGACACACTGGGATTTATATACTAAGAGGAGCAGAGGCTGTTCATTTACTAAACCGAACGTTCACTTTGCCAAGTGAATGTTGGTTATTTGAGTTTTGAAAAGTAACATTTGTTCACTTTATTTACCAACATTTACTCTACTGTAAACAGCGCTTGCTCTTTCCTAATCCAGTAAATAGTCACCAATCCGAAATTAGGTTTGCACAGTTTAATGCGATCAAATGAGCCCTTTTGTGACCTGAGGGCATTGTTGTCTAAATGCTTTGGCCAAATTTTGTAATATTAGCATTTGTTGGTTAACTTAACACTAATGACTAATTTGCACACTTAAATAATTTCATGCATATATTTTATGTGTAAACTGAAGCCCATACACCAGGAATCAGCCCTTGTTTATGCAGCAGGAATCGCTAGGTGCTGCATGCAGGTAGTGCCATGACAAGATCATCCAGTGCCCAGGGCAAAAATGGGAACCCTCCCCATCTATCACCCCTGTGCTACATGTTGGATGGAGAAGGGGGTGGTTTGTAATGTTTGTTGTATGCATATTTGAAGTACACTACAGCAAACCGAAAGGTTTAAAATTGGTGCACCAGTATGGGCCTAACACTGACAAATTGTCCCTGGATTGGTGGGTCACTGAATGAAAAGAAAATATGTCTGCATTAGCGGTGTCACTGAAATGAAAAAAATGCATCCCAGACAGTGGTGTGACCGTGATGAAAAAATGTTAGTGCGGAAGAAACACCACCACAAAGCTCTGCCCCCTCTCCCCTAGTACAGAGCTGTTCCCTCAATCCCCCCACTATAAAGCTCTCTCTTAACCCCCCTGTACACAGCCCTTCCACCCTCCCCACCCCCAGATACTTACCCAGTACTCTGTGTTGGAGGCAAAATGTTACTTGTAAACACAGAAGCCAGCAGAGGAAGTCTGATTCTTTTTTTTAGAACAAATGACTGCGGTGAGTACAGTGCTAGTGCTGGAGGTGGTGGTATTGTGTACCACCTCGCTGCAGACAAAAAAAGCCCTGTTGACAGGAGTGACACTGCAGTCACTCTTATAAAATTATATGTATACAGAGATTCTGTATATAGATCACCTCACTAATACAAGGAAGCTGTGAGATATCAGTGTTGGAAATGAGTATATGTTCCCACAGAAACAAAATTCTTAATGAATGTATAAACAGGTTGCTTTTGGTGGGCAGTGCTGCCACTGAATGCAAATAATGTAGTTTATTGTGGCCGCCCTGCATGTGACTGTGGCATAGTAGTACAGTAACTATTGGGTTAAATCAGGTGATGAGGAGGGGACATATCCTCTCCTCGCCACCAGTCAAACAGCTCATATCAAAGCATGGATTACTTTTGGTGAGGAGTAGGGATGAGCTTCGTGTTCGAGTCGAACCCATGTTCGACTCGAACATCGGCTGTTCGATCGTTCGCCGAATTGCGAACGTTATGGGCCGTTCGCGCTAAATTCGTGTGGCGCGTCACGGCCCATAATTCACTGCGGCATCGCAGTGCATTGCTGGCTGATGATTGGCCAAGCATGCACTATGACCCGCATGCTTGGCCAATCACAGCGCTGTCAGTAGAGAGAGCTGTAATTGGCCAAAGCCAGGGTGGCTTTGGCCAATTATGGCTCAGGGGATTTAGTACACACCCCACACTATATAAGGCCGCCTGCACGGCGGCCCTGTGTAGTGTGTGTTCCGGTGTGCTGAGAGATAGAGAGAGAGAGAGACAGTGTCATTTGATTTGAGTTAGATAGATTAGGCAGAACAGTCAGTCAGTTAGCTGCACTTACAGTGTATTGTGTATATATATGCATCCCAGGTGTTGCATATATATATATACACTGTATTCAGTTTAGCTAGATCTGTTCCTGTTATCTTCTATCTAGACTATTTACATTTAATGCAGTGCGTCCTGCTCACAGTGTTCAGCTAGATCCGTTCCTGTTAAATTCCTACTGACCGGCAGGCTTGTCTGGTTACAGTATATAAAGCTACCTGAAGAAAATTACAGGTGTTCTATTTGATCCTATTAGTACCACGGTCAGGCAGCTAGACTATTTACATTTAGTACAGTGCGTCCTGCTCACAGTGTTCAGCTAGATCCGTTCCTGTTATCTTCCTACTGACAGGCAGGCTTGTCTGGTTACAGTATATAAAGCTACCTGAAGAAAATTACAGGTGTTCTATTTGATCCTATTAGTACCACGGTCAGGCAGCTAGACTATTTACATTTAGTACAGTGCGTCCTGCTCACAGTGTACAGCTAGATCCGTTCCTGTTATCTTCCTACTGACAGGCAGGCTTGTCTGGTTACAGTATATAAAGCTACCTGAAGAAAATTACAGGTGTTCTATTTGATCCTATTAGTACCACGGTCAGGCAGCTAGACTATTTACATTTAGTACAGTGCGTCCTGCTCACAGTGTACAGCTAGATCCGTTCCTGTTATCTTCCTACTGACAGGCAGGCTTGTCTGGTTACAGTATATAAAGCTACCTGAAGAAAATTACAGGTGTTCTATTTGATCCTATTAGTACCACGGTCAGGCAGCTAGACTATTTACATTTAGTACAGTGCGTCCTGCTCACAGTGTACAGCTAGATCCGTTCCTGTTATCTTCCTACTGACAGGCAGGCTTGTCTGGTTACAGTATATAAAGCTACCTGAAGAAAATTACAGGTGTTCTATTTGATCCTATTAGTACCACGGTCAGGCAGCTAGACTATTTACATTTAGTACAGTGCGTCCTGCTCACAGTGTACAGCTAGATCCGTTCCTGTTATCTTCCTAATGACAGGCAGGCTTGTCTGGTTACAGTATATAAAGCTACCTGAAGAAAATTACAGGTGTTCTATTTGATCCTATTAGTACCACGGTCAGGCAGCTAGACTATTTACATTTAGTACAGTGCGTCCTGCTCACAGTGTTCAGCTAGATCCGTTCCTCTTATCTTCCTACTGACAGGCAGGCTTGTCTGGTTACAGTATATAAAGCTACTTGAAGAAAATTACAGGTGTTCTATCCCAGCTTAGTGCAGCTACAGGCCATTAGTATGTCTGGAAGGCCAAGAAGGAGAGGCAGACAGTCACAAGCCAATAAGAGAGGGCAAGCAGGCTCTGTGTCTAGTGCTGGTCGTGGAGACGGTGCATCCTCATCAGCACGTGGCCATGGGACACGCTTGGCCTTTTTTTCGGCAGCTGGCCATGTTGAGCCGCAACATGCGGAAGACTTGGTCGAGTGGATGACCAAGCCGTCCTCATCCTCCTCATCCTCTCTCACCCATGCCCAGGGTGCTTTGTCTGGCAAAGCAGCGGCCTCTTCCCTCAGCTCAATGTCATCAGTGACTCCTTCCCTAGCTCCACCATGTCCTCATGAGGATTCCCTCGAACTGTTTGACCACAGTGTTGGGTACATGCTCCAGGAGGATGCCCAGCGTTTGGAAGGCTCTGATGACGATACTGAGCTCGATGAAGGCAGTAACATGAGCGCGGACAGAGGGGGTGCCCAAGAAGGACAGCAATCTGGCAGTCATGCTCCCCCTGCTGCAGCATACTGCCAGGTTTGCTCCAGTGATGAGGAGGGAGGGGATGATGAGGTCACTGACTCAACGTGGGTGCCTGATAGGAGAGAGGAGGAGGAGGAGGAGGAGGAGGAGGAGGAGGAGGAGGAGGCGGCAGCACATCACCAACGAGGCAGGATGCCCTCCAGGGGCCAGCCTAAGGGCAGCACATTGACTGCATCACACCCCAAAGCTCCACATGTGCAGGGCGCTGCAGTCTCTGCGCGTTATTCAAAAAGTTCTTTGGTGTGGGCCTTTTTTGAGACGAGTGCATCAGATCGCACCGCTGCTATTTGCAACATATGTCTCAAGCGTATCTCGCGTGGCCAAAATATCTCCCGCTTGGGTACCACATGCTTGACCAGACATATGTTGACCTGCCATGCAGTTCGTTGGCAAGCGTATCTAAAAGACCCACACCAAAGAACAAAGAGGATCTCTCCTTGCTCCTCATCAGCTGAGATTTCCAACCCCACTAGACCTTCAGTCCTCTCTGAGACCTGCAGTGAGAGGAATGAAGGTGTAGAATTAGGTGTGTCACAGCCAAGTACTTGTGGGCAATCTGCTTTTGGTACACCGACGTCAGATTGTACCAGGCAAATTTCCCTGCCCCAGCTGCTGCACCGCCGAAAGAAGTTTGCTCCCAGCCATCCACATGCCCAGCGGTTGAATGCTAGCTTGGCAAAATTGCTAGCACTTCAACTGCTGCCTTTTCAGTTGGTAGACTCTGCCCCCTTCCGTGAGTTTGTGGAATGTGCGGTTCCTCAGTGGCAGGTACCCAAACGCCACTTTTTCTCACGGAAGGCGATTCCGGCTCTCTACCGGCATGTGGAAGGCAATGTCCATGCCTCGCTGGACAGGGCGGTCAGCGGTAAGGTGCATATTACCGCTGACTCATGGTCCAGCAGGCATGGACAGGGACGTTACCTAAGTTTCACGGCGCATTGGGTGACTCTGCTGGCAGCTGGGAAGGATGCAGGACAAGGTGCAGTAGTGTTGGAGGTTGTTCCGCCACCACGCCTCCAAAATGCTGATTGTGACACACCTCTCTCCTCCACCCCCTCCTCTTCTTCTTCCTCCATGGCCTCTTCCTCGGAACCAGCGGTGCTCCGTAGGCGTTCAAGGGGCTACGCAAGTACGCAGGCCAAAAGATGCCATGCGGTGCTTGAGCTGGTGTGCTTGGGGGACAGGAGCCACACTGGGGCAGAGGTTCTGTCAGCTCTGCAGGGGCAGGTTCAGAGGTGGTTGACGCCACGCCAACTTAAGGCAGGAATGGTGGTTTGCGACAATGGCACCAACCTCCTCTCTGCCCTCCGACAGGGACAAATGACCCATGTGCCCTGTTTGGCTCACGTCCTTAACTTGGTGGTGCAGCGGTTCTTGGGCAGGTACCCGGGCTTACAGGATGTCCTGAGGCAGGCCAGGAAAGTCTGTGTGCATTTCCGCCGGTCATATAATGCCAGTGCTCGGCTGACGGACCTCCAAAAGGAGTTTAACCTGCCCAAGAACCGCCTAATCTGTGACATGCCCACCAGGTGGAACTCAACGTTGGCCATGCTGCAGCGGCTGCACACGCAGCAGAGGGCCATAAATGAGTACCTGTGCGACTATGGCACCAGGACAGGGTCAGGGGAGCTTGGTTTTTTTTCCCCACGCCAGTGGGCCATGATCAGGGATGCATGCACTGTCCTGTCACCATTCGAGGAGGCCACAAGGATGGTGAGCAGTGACAGTGCATGCATCAGTGACACTGTCCCCCTTGTCCACCTGTTGGAGCACACGCTGCGTGGAATAATGGACAGGGCACTTGAGGCAGAACAGAGGCAGGAAGAGGAGGACTTCCTTAGCTCTCAAGGCCCCCTTTATCCAGACAGTGTTCCTGCGTGCCCGCCGATCACACAGGAAGAGGACGAGGAGGAAGAGGAGGAGGAGGAAGATTGTGTCAGTATGGAGGTGGAGCCTGGCACTCAGCATCAGCAGCAGTCTTTAAGGGATCAGTCCCAAGAAACACATGGACTTGTACGTGGCTGGGAGGAGGTGGCTGCGGACCATGTCGTTCTTAGTGACCCAGAGGACTCCGGACCGAATGCCTCAGCAAACCTACGCTGCATGGCCTCCCTGATCCTGCAAAGCCTGCGTAAGGATCCTCGTATTCGTGGTATCAAGGAGAAGGACCAATACTGGCTGGCAACCCTCCTTGATCCACGTTACAAGGGTAAGGTTGCGGACCTTATCTTGCCATCGCAGAGGGAGCAGAGGATGAAACATCTTCGGGAGGCCTTGCAGAAAGGTCTGTGCAACGCGTTCCCAGAGACTGGGAGGTTACAAACTCCTGTTTCTGGACAACGTGTTGCTGAGGCTTCGGTCAGTCAAAGAAGGAGCGGTGGAGAAGGTGGCCGTCTGACCGATGCGTTCAGACAATTTTTTGGTCCGCAGCCCCAAGGTATGATCGGTTCCAGCAACCATCGCCAGCGTCTGTTTTACATGGTGCAGGAATACCTAGGGGCAAGATCAGACTTGGACACCTTTCCCACCGAAAATCCTCTGGGTTACTGGGTCTTGAGGATGGATCACTGGCCAGAGCTTGCACAGTATGCAATTGAGCTACTGGCCTGTCCTGCATCCAGCGTTCTTTCGGAACGCACATTCAGTGCTGCTGGAGGCGTGGTAACCGATCACAGGGTGCGTCTGTCCACCGACTCGGTCGATCGGCTGACCTTCATAAAAATGAATGAGTCTTGGATCACCACCAGCTACCAAGCACCTGATGCTGATGTAACCGAATAATTTTTTTTGAAATCTCAGATCCCTTCAAAGACTGCCTATGCTGATGCTGAGTGACTATCCCTGAGTAATTATCCTCTTCCTCCTCAATCATCACGCTGATAGCTTGTTGCAGTGTTGTGGCACCAGCACCAGTGCCTAAGGCCCAATTTTTCTGCCCCTGTCTAACAGGGGCGTGTAATTACAATTTTTGATGCAATACTTTGCAGCAGGGCTCGTTCCTGCGTTCCAACTAGAGTGTCTGTGAGGGGTTGCAGTGTTGTGGCACCAGCACCAGTGCCTAAGGCCCAATTTTTCTGCCCCTGTCTAACAGGGGCGTGTAATTACAATTTTTGAAGCAATAATTTGCAGCAGGGCTCGTTCCTGCGTTCCAACTAGAGTGTCTGTGAGGGGTTGCAGTGTTGTGGCACCAGCACCAGTGCCTAAGGCCCAATTTTTCTGCCCCTGTCTAACAGGGGCGTGTAATTACAATTTTTGAAGCAATAATTTGCAGCAGGGCTCGTTCCTGCGTTCCAACTAGAGTGTCTGTGAGGGGTTGCAGTGTTGTGGCACCAGCACCAGTGCCTAAGGCCTAATTTTTTAGCTCCTGTTCAACAGGGGCATGTAATTACAATTCTTGATCTAATATTTCACAGCAGGGCCCTGTGAGGGCTTACAGTGTTGTGGCCACAGCAACACCTAAGGCCCAAATTTCTGCTGAGTATATAGGGCAGGACCCTACTTTCAAACATCTAACTTACAAACGACTCCTACTTGCAAACGGAAGGAGACAACAGGAAGTGAGATGAAATCTACCCCTAGGAAGGGAAATTCTCTCCTGTAAGAGTTAATATGGGAAAACAAGTTCTCCTTTCCACTGATGCTTTCCAATCCTTGTTCCACAAAAAAACCCAAATTTTCAAAAAACATTTTTCATTGGGACAAAAAAGTGAGGTGAAATCTTCTGAAGAGGAGGAAAGACAGCAAAACAAATGTCACAGGGGTGATAACCCTTCCCTATGTTTTCCAAAAAGCTTAGAAAAGATTTTTTGGCTGGAGCTAAACACGTTAAAAATGTTCAAAATTACAAAGAGATTCTACTTAACAACAAACCTACAGTCCCTGTCTTGTTTGCACCGCCTGTATACTGCTGTTCAGAGTATATAGGGCCTGGTGGCCCCACACCTTTCCTTATTTTAATTTGGGTGCGGGGTTCCCCTTAATATCCATACAAGACCCAAAGGGACTGGTAATGGACTGGGGGGTACCCATGCCGTTTGTCTCACTGATTTTCATCCATATTGCCATGACCCGACATGACATTAAACCCGCAAGCAGTTTTAAATGAGATTTTTTCCTTTAAAAATGACATTTGGTGCAGGGACTGTTCTAAACATGGGAAACACGCGTCACTTTACAGGCATACTATAGACACCCCCCAGGTACGATATTTAAAGGAATATTTCACTTTTTTTTTTTTACTTTAAGCATCATTAAAATCACTGCTCCCGAAAAAACGGCCGTTTTTAAAAGTTTTTTTTGCATTGATACATGTCCCCTGGGGTAGGACCCGGGTCCCCAAACCCTTTTTAGGACAATACCATGCAAATTAGTCTTTAAAATGAGCACTTTTGATTTCGAACGTTCGAGTCCCATAGACGTCAATGGGGTTCTAACGTTCGTGCGAACTTTCGGTCCGTTCGCGGGTTCTGGTGCGAACCGAACCGGGGGGTGTTCGGCTCATCCCTAGTGAGGAGTGACAGTCATGTTCACACATGTGAACGAGCCCTCAAAGAAAAATATCTCATTTGGTCTTCAATATTGAAAAATGACATGATGCCTAGGTATACATTGGACTGTTTAGGAGAGGACCTTCTCTCTTTTCATTGAAAGTCTTCATAGTGTATGCACTACTTCAGTCCATCAGTCAAGTCCACATAAGAAGGCCAATCAAAAGATCACCAAACAGACACATTTCCTAGCACCTACAAAGTATTGTAAGCATAAGGGACCTAACTAAAAGCCAAATCCCTTTCTTTTAAACTCTACCTCCAGCTTGCATTAACAGAAGCCAACCAAACAAATGCAGGGAAGTAAAGGGTTAACCTCCTCACCTGATAACAGAACCTTCACTGCACACTCAGGCTCAACCCTATTTATTGCTGGGCGGGTGGATGCACAGTATAGCTCCGCAACTGGAAACAAGTTCAAGAATCAGTGCAGGGATAGCTGAAGATAGCAGAGCTGGTAACAACGGGGGATCGAGATATCGGTGTCAGCTTGACAGTAAAGAAGGCTTAGCCTAATGCGCAGTGAACTCCGTTATCATGTGAGGCAATTTAATGCTTTACTACCTTGCATTTCTTTATGGCTACTGTAGAAGAAGAGAGGGGAGCTGCTCCAGCTCCAAGTGTGCCCCTGCATCTACATAGAGCTGCTCCACCCAGGACAGGTGCCCCTTTCGCCCATGCTATGTACCGGTCCTGCATGCAGGCAGCCTACGTAAGTCTATAGGGATGCAGCATCTGTATGGACCAGGCCATTAATCCAAATTTGACAGACATAGGTGAGTTTTTTGTGGCCACTCACCTGCACACTTATCAAATTAGGATCTGTCAAGTTTGTGGTTAAACCTGGAAACCAGGAGGTCTTTGTCCAGCATCTCCCCTGTGAAACAGAGGTCTTGGAGACCATCTTCAAAGTCCAGATATTGGTGACTGAGGAAGTCCACTTCCCAATTTTCCACACCTGGCATATGCACAGTGAAGTTCCTCCCAGGTCAGAATTCTAGTCCACTTTTCTTCGAACTGCACAAATTCCGGTGCCTTGCCAGTTGATGTAAGCCATTGTCATGGCATTGCCTGACTGAATCCTGGTCAGGTAAACTTGCAGCTGCAAGGTCCAGGATTGAAGGGCCAACCAAATAATTCTGAGTTTCAGAATATTGATCCATGGCTAAGCATCAGACGACAAGGTCCCCTGTTCTAAGAGGGTATCTAATACTCCTACCCAGCCTGACAGGCTGGCATCCTTCCAAACATCTTCCAGACCTTTTGGGATAAAGAGCTTCTTCGATTCCGGTGCCGGACTGGAAATCCACTACACTAGGGCAAGCCTGGGGTGCTGGACACACATATGAAGCAACCCAAAGACTGAATCTGCTTCTTCCTTGTGGCCAGAATGTTATATTTAAATTGTCTGGAGTGAAAACCTATCATATGAGACTTTATGGAAAAAAAGCCACCGTTCAGCCTAAAACCCTCATGGGAAAACAAATAGAGGATGCAAGCATGGCAGCGGAGAGCCTAGAGTTTGTATGGAGGAAGTAAAACCATGGTCAGGGCTGAATCCAATACTAGGCCCAGATACCCTGGATGATAAGTTGAGTCCAGTGCTGATTTCTTGAGATTTAGGACCCAATCAAATCTCTGCAGGGTCTGCACTGTCCATTAGACATTGAATGACAGAGCCCACACTGACTGTCCCATCACCAGGATCCAAATATTTCAGGATAGGCATACCCTGGGTGTGGAGGAGGGCAAGCACTGAGGCCAGCACCTTTATGAAGACAGATCAAATGAAAGAGGAACAAACTGGTAATGTTGTGTGCCCACATCAAAACACAGGTAGTGCTTATGTGCCAGATAAATGTAGATGTGCAAGTAAACATCCTTGATAGCCATATAGGCCAAAACTCTTCAGGCTGAAGGGAAGCAGTGACTGCAGATGCCATACTAAATTTATAAACTTAAAGGAATGTGTTAATTAACTCAGACCCATAATGGGGCAAATGTCCCTTTTGCCTTGGGGAAAGTATACAAGTTTGCATAGAATTCCTGGAACCTTTCTTCTTCCAGAACAGTAGTCATGACTCCCTGAGAAAGAGTTGTTTAACAACAGTTAAGAAGACTATCTGCTTTTGCAGAGATGTTGGCAAGTTTGACAGCATGAAGAAGGCTGGAGTCAAAATAAGGAATTCCATTTTGTAGACCCTGGAAATGTTATTCTGGACCTAAGCATCTTAAATACTCTGGAAATAAATAGTTGTAAAGGCCAATAAAAGTCCCTCTACTCTGACAAGTGAAGGCATCCCCTCATCGAGAGGTAGATTTGGTTCCAGACTTGATGGGTTTAAGAGTCAAAAAGACAATAAATTCAGTACAGCTAATCCTTCACCATAGTGGAGCTCGTCCATGCCTGTTATCAGTTTGGTTGCCCTTCTATGCACTTTTTCCAGCTTCCAGCTTTGCTTGTGTGAACTTTTGCCAAACATGGAGCTGCATATTCCAGATGAGGTATTACTATGCTCTGTACATGGGCAAAATTATGTCTCTCTCTCTGGAGTCTATATCTTTTATTACAATAAATTATTTTGCTTGCTTTAGAAACTGTAGCTTGACATTGCATAATATGTTTAAGTCTATGATCTACCAGAATATCCAGATCCTTCTCCACCATTAACCATTCGTTGTACTCCTCCTAGAATGTATGATGTAGGCATGTTTTTAGCCTTCAGGTGCATACCTTTACCATTTATCAACAATAAACTTTATTTGCCACATATTTGCATTAAAGTATGTAAACCCCATTCATGAAATTTGAGCTGGGCACATATATCTGCAGTGTTTTCTTATCTCTCTCCAAAGCCCTAAGTCCTGTGATTTTCTCCTGCTCCGTTCTTCTGTTATCAGCATAATAACTTCTGACAGGTTCTCGCATGTGATAAAACCAGCCTGAAATTTGTGTCAGGGCGGGTGATATAAATAGATTAGCAGACAGCTGGTCAGTTCACAGCACAGCACTGCAAGTGTCTGCCTATGAGGAGAAGGGGTATGTGCCTTTCCTCCAACCAGCTGTCTCACAGTGTATGGCAAGACTCCCCTCCCCCTGCTGGAACAGAAAGAGAAAATTCTAACATTACGTGCACTTTCTAAACAGTATATAAAGCTGAAGACAGCATATATACATGTAAAACTTATGAGGGGATATTTGTTTCATCTTTGTGTATCATCTGAGGCTGTTCAATTCACTGGGTATATGTGAGGGTTTACATCAACTTTAAGGTCTGCTGGTAAGGACATTATTCTTATTATTCATAGCTTTGTGTCATCTGCAAACACAGAAATGGCATTGAGCCTTGGGGTATACTACTAATAACCTTAGAACATTTAGAGTATGAATCATTAATCCTTAATCTCTGAATATGGCCATTTAGTCAGTTTTTTACTCATTTACAAATGTAATTTTCTCAGCCTATAGACTTTAAAGTAGAATTCTAGGATAAACTACTTTTAAAATGCTTCTTTCCTCCTCCTGACACTTATTCTGACCAACCTGTGTAAAAAAGATCTGTATTACTTACCTATTTTCAGGCTGCTCTGAGGCGGTCACGTGATCTGGCTTCCCTGTGTCAGTCAGCAGCGACTGCATGGGAGAGTAGAGAGTGCTGACAAAAGATGGGCCATGGTAAGCCTATGGGTGACATCACTGCTCTGAGGCATTGCCAACATTTGTTGAGTACTCTTCTCCTGTGTGGCTGACACGGGAGATCACGTGATCTGAAAGGAGTGGCCTGAAAATAGTTAAATATACAATTATTTCTTACACATGTTTGTCAGAATAGGTGTTAGGAGAGGGGAGGGAGCATTTTTAGGATTAGTTAGGTATAGCCTCGAATTCTACTGTTTAGTATGTAACGCAATCATAACCCAATCATATACCCAACACTATCCCTTAACAGTGCATTTAAAAGTTCATATTACAAGTTTTCTAAATCTGGTTGCAAAGGATTACATTTTTTTTTTTTTTGCAGCTTTCTAATTTGTATGTGCTTGCTTTAACATACTTTAATTACAGTGTAATATACTGTATGAAGCTTTGCTGATTCTCCCTCTAGTGCTTATCTGAATTTCAATGCAACTAGTTGCCCAGATCAACAACTGCTGAGAAAATCTCAGCCGCAAAGTGCAATAGAACATGTATTTGTTTCAATCAGCCTACAGTTTCTAAACATGCACTGAAAGAAACAATACAGGTGTACATCTTTGGTACCAGCCCATATTATACCTTTATTACTAGATCATTTTTCTGTTTTCAGCTCAGTAAAAGTTTTGCTGACAATTACTCGGGCATGCAACACTGTGGCCAAATTAATGTTATATCATTTTTTTGAGACAGATAGAGCTTTCTTTTGAGGCTATTTAATAAACACTCTTTTTTCAATTTTTGTACAATAAAAAATACTAAACATTTTATTAAAAAAATAAATAAAACTGTTTCCCTTACATTCTGTTATTAAATATATCAAATAAAATGCCAGGACAGTATGAAAATGTTTAAAATGACTACCTTTTGGAAAGTTGACATCCACCCAGGTGATCTCATTGTTTTCCACAATTATTTGCAAATGAAGAAACATGCTGGCTTTAAGGTGGTTAAAACATGGAGCTTGGAAATAGTGCACTAGGTACATTAACGTCCCTGGCGGTATGATTTTTATAACAGATTTTTGCATCTCAAAACTCAATTTAATCTGCCCAAACAAGAGTCTAGTAGACATCCCGGGTATGATAAAGTTTGAAACACAAAATCATAAATTATAATATAATAAATAACTATAAATCATTATAAAAAATAATAATATAATAATAATACAATTTACTCAATAATATAATCAAATCAAAAAGAATTGTCGCTGTTGTTACTTTCAGTGTTTGATGACGGATTTCCCCACTAATCACTTTAGCTCAATTCCGTAAGTGATTCTAATTTACTATCACTGTTTACTAGCTGGTCTAAAACCGCTTTTGATGCAAAGGGACGCTTTTTGGTTGCCATGGACAATCTCAAGCTTCCAGGCAGAAAGAACAGTATCTACATTATAATATAAAACTGCATGCAGGGCACTGGAGAAAGCATGAGGGACAAAAGGGATGTGAAATGATTTGTTACAATAATGTAATCTGTAAGATTACAGTGTACTGTTTGTGTTTTGTTTTTTGCACTTTTTGAATTTGGCGCCGGGTTCAGTCCCCGTGCGTTGCAGCGCTCACATTGAAGGGAGCCCTGCACACAGTACATTGGGCGGAGGATACAGGCCACACACACAGCAGGGAGACATTGCAGGATCCTTGGGACAAGGTAAGTAACTTTACCAAGATACTGCAATGCAATCCCGAGTGTGGCTCGGGGTTACCGCTTTTGGTAATGAAAATTCACCTTGAGCCACACTCTGGATTACCGCTAGGTCATACACAAAGGAATTGCTGCAGAGAAATCTGTACCACACGTTCCTGTTTCATTGATTCTATAGATCTATGCTTCCTCCTTCTCTTGTGCTGCTTCTTGAACATCCCCTTGAACATCCAATAGTTATCAGATCATCTGTCATCAGGGTGCAGTTCTGACACAAGGAAAAAAAGTGCTATTCCTCTACCAAGATGGCCACCCCCACACATTAACATGGTGCAGAACAAGTCATTATAAGTCAATAAGGGGAAAAGATCAGCTGTAGAGAGCCTACAGACAATACTGATGACTAGGGATGAACAAATCTGCCCGGATTCAATTTGCGGGGAAAAATTCATTGAATCCTTCTTACAATCTGCAAACCCTGATGTTAGCAGTTGAACCCCAATGAAGTCTAAGGGGGCAAATCTTGATAGTAAATTCTAACAGTTTTTCAAGGCTAATAGGCGAGTATTGTCAAAAAAGTGCATGAGGAGATAGCTAATACCGTAGGGGACATGGGCGTCCTTTTAACGTGATTTCATGGGCAACTTGGAAGAAAAAACAATCCTTGAACCACTTAAAGACCAGAGTGTAAAAGACCCAGTCCGGCCCTGTGGAAGCTCAATCCATTCTGGCTTCAGATAATGAATACCCACGGCTCGATGCAACATGTGCTGATTTCTTTTTTTTAGAAATTTATTTAAACAGAGGACTTCTTATTAAAGCGGAGTTCCAGGCTTTTTTCAGCTTATTAAAAGTCAGCAGCTACAAAAAGTGTAACTGCTGACTTTTAATAAACAGACACCCACCTGTCCCACAGTCCAGTGATGCAGCCGCGTGGAGCCTCGCTTCTCTCCCCCTCCTCTCCGTGGTGCCACCATTGAAACCGCGGGCACCCGGCCATGACAGCTTGCGGTTTCATGGCCGGGCGCACTGCACATGCGTGAGTCGCACTGCGCTCTCCAAGTGGACAGGCAATCTTTTGGGACCTGTGACGTGTCCCAGAAGATTGCCGAGAGGGAGGGGCCCCTTAGGGAGAGAGGAGGAGTCGCCTAGGCATCCTGAAGGTGGAACAAGGAGGTGGGACAGGAAGTCCCTTTCTAAAGTAAGTACCCACTCCCTCCCTCCAAAAAAAATTGCATGCTAAATGTGGCATGTAAGGGTGCAAGGAGTACTTAAAACGGAAGTTTCACTTTTGGGTGTAACTCCTCTTTAAAGGAATTAGCTTGGTTAAATCCAATAGTAGGAGGGAGATAAACCAAGTAAACAAGTGGGTGATTGCGGCTGAGAACGCATATGTTTTAGATCTGAATCCTGTAAACTGTTTGTCTTGGGTAGAGGCCCAATCTCAACTTAAATCTCTTATGCAGAAAAGAGCACAAAATAAACATTTTTTTTCTAAACGTCTCATCTGGGCAGCGGCTGAGAGACTCTGTACTACTTCTGAGGATGTCTTGGTAGTTTTCAAGTCTTTTTATCAGGAGCTTTATAGATCCAGAGCAACCTATACCAGCGCTGATTTGTTTCAGTTTTTAGGTGATATTAATTTCACTACTGTATTCCCATCAGCTGCCAGCTAGATGCTCCAATAATTATGGTGGAGCTTGAGGCTACAGTGGCATCCCTTCCTAAGGGGAAGTCTCCTGGATGGGATGGTCTTCCTAACGAAGTAGATACACAAAATGGAAGTACACTTTTGCCTCTTCTGCTACAGGCTTTCAGTAAAGCCTTGGTGACTGGTAGACTCCCTGCATCTATGCTGGAAGCTATCATCATACTTCTACCCAAATAGAGAAAAGATCTACTGCCCCCAGAATCATATGGACCAATTTCTTTGCTTACATCACATATTAAAATTCTAGCTAAAATTCTGGCAAATAGGTTAAATAAATCATTACATTTATTATTCATCCAGACCAAACTGGATTTATGACTAATGCCGCGTATACACGGTCGGACTTTTCGGCTACAAAAGTCCGACAGCCCGTCCGACAGACTTTCGACTGACTTTTGGCGGACTTGCGGTGGACTTTCTAATGAACGGACTTGCCTACATACGATCCCACAAAAGTCTGACGGATTCGTACATGATGACGTACACCGGACTAAAAAAAGGAAGTTGATAGCAAGTCCTAGTTGCAATCTCGAAACACCCAATACGAGGACAATATGCGACCGGTATAAACTATGTGGCATGTTCACCAATGCCAGGAGCATGGTGGACAAGATGGGTGTACTAGAGATACTGTTGTACAAGGAGGATTTGGATTTTGTGGGAATTTCAGAGACCTGGTTCAACCGCTCTCATGATTGGCTGGCAAACATTCAAGGGTATACCCTATACCGCAAGGATAGAGAGGGGAAAAAAGGGGGAGGGTTATGCCTATATATCAAGAATAATGTACAAGCGAATGTGAGAGATGACATCACTGAGGGAGCTAGAGAGGAGGTGGAATGGGTAGAGCTCCAAAGGGATGAAGCTAAGGGGAAAATAATACTGGGAGTATGCTATAGGCCCCCTAACCTGAGGGAGGAAGTGGAGACGGATCTCCTATCACAAATTGGATTAGCAGCAAGGATGGGAAGTGTTATCATAATGGGGGATTTTAATTATCCAGACATTGACTGGGCGGAGGGAACCACGCATTCATTTAAGGCTCGCCAGTTCATTAATGTCTTGCAGGACAATTTTATGGGTCAGATGGTAGACGCACCAATTAGAAATAAAACATTACTGGATCTACTGATTACCAACAATACAGACCTGATCATGGATGTGAAAATACGGGGCAATTTAGGTAACAGCGATCACAGGTCAATTAGTTTCAGTATAAATCACACAAATAGGAAACATAAAGGGAACACAAAGACACTGAATTTCAAAAGAGCCAACTTCCCTAAACTACAAACCTTGCTAAAAGGCATAAATTGAGATAAAATATTAGGAACAAAGAATACGGAGGAGAGATGGGTTTGCTTTAAGAGCATATTAAATAAGGGCATTAGCCAATGTATCCCATTGGGTAATAAATTTGAAAGAGCGAACAAAAATCCTGGATGGCTTAACTCCAATGTAAAAATGCATATAAAAGCAAAGGAGAAGGCCTTCAAAAAATACAAGGTTGAGGGATCATCCTCAGCATTCAGACTTTATAAAGAATGCAACAAGAAATGTAAGGGTGCAATTAGGACGGCTAAGATAGAACATGAAAGACACTTTTTTAAGTATGTAAACAGTAAAAAAGGGAAGACAGACCATATTGGCCCCATAAAGAATGAGGAAGGACATCTGGTTACAAAGGATGGGGAGATGGCGAAGGTATTGAATTTATTCTTCTCCTCAGTCTTCACGAGTGAATCGGGGGGCTTCAGTAACCAAAACTGCAGTGTTTATCCTCATGACACAACACAGGAAGCACCTCCATGGTTAACAGAGGACAGAATTAAAATTAGACTTGAGAAACTTAACATTAATAAATCACCGGGACCAGATGGCTTGCATCCGAGGGTACTTAGGGAACTCAGTCAAGTGATTGCCAGACCGTTGTTCCTAATTTTTACAGACAGTCTACTGACTGGAATGGTACCAGCTGATTGGAGAAAAGCCAATGTAGGACCAATATTTAAAAAGGGCCCAAAATACATCCCTGGGAATTACAGACCAGTTAGCCTAACATCAATAGTATGTAAACTCTTGGAGGGGATGATAAGGGACTATATACAAGATTTTAGTAATAAGAACGATATCATTAGCAGTAATCAGCATGGATTCATGAAGAATCGTTCTTGCCAAACCAATCTATTAACCTTCTATGAGGAGGTGAGCTGCCATCTAGATAAAGGAAGGCCCGTAGACGTGGTGTATCTGGATTTTGCAAAAGCATTTGACACAGTTCCCCATAAACGTTTACTGTAAAAAATAAGGTCCGTTGGCATGGACCATAGGGTGAGTACATGGATTGAAAACTGGCTACAAGGGCGAGTTCAGAGGGTGGTGATAAATGGGGAGTACTCAGAATGGTCAGGGGTGGGTAGTGGGGTTCCCCAAGGTTCTGTGCTGGGACCAATCCTATTTAATTTGTTTATAAACGACCTGGAGGATGGGATAAACAGTTCAATCTCTGTATTTGCAGACGATACTAAGCTAAGCAGGGCAATAACTTCTCCGCAGGATGTGGAAACCTTGCAAAAAGACCTGAACAAATTAATGGGGTGGGCGACTACATGGCAAATGAGGTTCAATGTAGAAAAATGTAAAATAATGCATTTGGGTGGCAAAAATATGAATGCAATCTATACACTGGGGGGAGAACCTCTGGGGGAATCTAGGATGGAAAAGGACCTGGGGGTCCTAGTAGATGATAGGCTCAGCAATGGCATGCGATGCCAAGCTGCTGCTAATAAAGCAAACAGAATATTGGCATGCATTAAAAAGGGGATCAACGCAAGAGATAAAACGATAATTCTCCCACTCTACAAGGCTCTGGTCCGGCCGCACCTGGAGTATGCTGTCCAGTTCTGGGCACCAGTCCTCAGGAAGGATGTACTGGAAATGGAGCGAGTACAAAGAAGGGCAACAAAGCTAATAAAGGGTCTGGGGGATCTTAGTTATGAGGAAAGGTTGCAAGCACTGAACTTATTCTCTCTGGAGAAGAGACGCTTGAGAGGGGATATGATTTCAATTTACAAATACTGTACTGGTGACCCCACAATAGGGATAAAACTTTTTCGCAGAAGAGAGTTTAATAATACTCGTGGCCACTCATTACAATTAGAAGAAAAGAGGTTTAACCTTAACCACTTGACGACCGCCTCACGCCGATTTACGTCGGCAAGGTGGCACGGACAGGCAAAATCAAGTACATATACGTGATTTGCCTTCCGCGGGTGGGGGGTCCGATCGGACCCCCCCCGGTGCCCGAGGCGGTCGTCTTTTGTCCCACGGCGATCGGAGATGAGGGGGAGGCCATCCGTTCGTGGCCCCCCCCTCGCGATCGCCGCCGGCAAATCACATCATTCCTTTGCTGCTGTATGCTAAACAGCAGCAAAGGAAATGATGTCATCTCTCCTCGGCTCGGTAATTTCCGTTCCGGCCCGAGGAGAGAAGACAGGTATGTGAGTGCACAACACTACACACACACAGTAGAACATGCCAGGCACACAAAACACCCCGACCGCCCCCCGATCCCCCCCCAATCACCCCCCCCCCCCTGTTACAAACTGACACCAGCAGTTTTTTTGTTTTTTTTTGTTTTTTTTTCTGATTACTGCATTGGTGTCAGTTTGTGACAGTTACAGTGTTGGGACAGTTAGTATTACCCCCCTGTAGGTCTAGGATACCCCCCTAACCCCCCCTAATAAAGTTTTAACCCCTTGATCACCCCCTGTCACCAGTGTCGCTAAGCGATCATTTTTCTGATCGCTGTATTAGTGTCGCTGGTGACGCTAGTTAGGGACCTAAATATTTAGGTTCGCCGTCAGCGTTTTATAGTGACAGGGACCCCCATATACTACCGAATAAATGTTTTAACCCCTTGATGGCCCCCTAGTTAACCCTTTCACCACTGATCACCGTATAACTGTTACGGGTGACGCTGGTTAGTTTGTTTATTTTTTATAGTGTCAGGGCACCCGCCATTTATTACCGAATAAAGGTTTAGCCCCCTGATCGCCCGGCGGTGATATGTGTCGCCCCAGGCAGCGTCAGATTAGCGCCAGTACCGCTAACACCCATGCACGCAGCATACGCCTCCCTTAGTGGTATAGTATCTGATCGGATCAATATCTGATCCGATCAGATCTATACTAGCGTCCCCAGCAGTTTAGGGTTCCCAAAAACACAGTGTTAGCGGGATCAGCCCAGATACCTGCTAGCACCTGCGTTTTGCCCCTCCGCCCGGCCCAGCCCAAGTGCAGTATCGATCGATCACTGTCACTTACAAAACACTAAACGCATAACTGCAGCGTTCGCAGAGTCAGGCCTGATCCCTGCGATCGCTAACAGTTTTTTTGGTAGCATTTTGGTGAACTGGCAAGCACCAGCCCCAGGCAGCGTCAGGTTAGCGCCAGTAGCGCTAACACCCACGCATGCACCGTACAGCTCCCTTAGTGGTATAGTATCTGATCGGATCAATATCTGATCCGATCAGATCTATACTAGCGTTCCCAGCAGTTTAGGGTTCCCAAAAACGCAGTGTTAGCGGGATCAGCCCAGATACCTGCTAGCACCTGCGTTTTGCCCCTCCGCCCGGCCCAGCCCAGCCCACCCAAGTGCAGTATCGATCGATCACTGTCACTTACAAAACACTATACGCATAACTGCAGCGTTCGCAGAGTCAGGCCTGATCCCTGCGATCGCTAACAGTTTTTTTGGTAGTATTTTAGTGAACTGGCAAGCACCAGCCCCAAGCAGCGTCAGATTAGCGCCAGTACCACTAACACCCACGCACGCACCGTACACCTCCCTTAGTGGTATAGTATCTGAACGGATCAATATCTGATCCGATCAGATCTATACTGGCGTCCCAAGCAGTTTAGGGTTCCCAAAAACGCAGTGTTAGCGGGATCAGCCCAGATACCTGCTAGCACCTGCGTTTTGCCCCTCCGCCCGGCCCAGCCCAGCCCACCCAAGTGCAGTATCGATCGATCACTGTCACTTACAAAACACTATACGCATAACTGCAGCGTTCGCAGAGTCAGGCCTGATCCCTGCGATCGCTAACAGTTTTTTTGGTAGTATTTTGGTGAACTGGCAAGCACCAGCCCCAAGCAGCATCAGATTAGCGCCAGTACCGCTAACACCCACGCACGCACCGTACACCTCCCTTAGTGGTATAGTATCTGATCGGATCAATATCTGATCCGATCAGATCTATACTAGCGTCCCCAGCAGTTTAGGGTTCCCAAAAACGCAGTGTTAGCGGGATCAGCCCAGATACCTGCTAGCACCTGCATTTTGCCCCTCCGCCCGGCCCAGCCCAGCCCAGCCCACCCAAGTGCAGCATCGATCGATCACTGTCACTTACAAAACACTATACGCATAACTGCAGCGTTCGCAGAGTCAGGCCTGATCCCTGCGATCGCTAACAGTTTTTTTGGTAGTATTTTGGTGAACTGGCAAGCACCAGCCCCAAGCAGCGTCAGATTAGCGCCAGTACTGCTAACACTCACGCACGCACCGTACACCTCCCTTAGTGGTATAGTATCTGAACGGATCAATATCTGATCCGATCAGATCTATACTGGCGTCCCCAGCAGTTTAGGGTTCCCAAAAACACAGTGTTAGCGGGATCAGCCCAGATACCTGCTAGCACCTGCATTTTGCCCCTCCGCCCGGCCCAGCCCACCCAAGTGCAGTATCGATCGATCACTGTCACTTACAAAACACTTAACGCATAACTGCAGCATTCGCAGAGTCAGGCCTGATCCCTGCGATCGCTAACAGTTTTTTTGGTAGCTTTTTATTGAACTGGCAAGCGCCAGCGGCCTAGTACACCCCGGTCGTAGTCAAACCAGCACTGCAGTAACACTTGGTGACGTGGCGAGTCCCATAAGTGCAGTTCAAGCTGGTGAGGTGGCAAGCACAAGTAGTGTCCCGCTGCCACCAAGAAGACAAACACAGGCCCGTCGTGCCCATAGTGCCCTTCCTGCTGCATTCGCCAATCCTAATTGGGAACCCACCGCTTCTGCAGCGCCCGTACTTCCCCCATTCACATCCCCAACTAAATGCAGTCGGCTGCATGAGAGGCATTTTCTTTATGTCCTCCCGAGTATCCCTACCCAACGAACCCCCCAAAAAGATGTCGTGTCTGCAGCAAGCGCGAATATAGGCGTGACACCCTCTATTATTGTCCCTCCTGTCCTGACAATCCTGGTCTTTGCATTGGTGAATGTTTTGAACGCTACCATTCATTAGTTGAGTATTAGCGTAGGGTACAGCATTGCACAGACTAGGCACACTTTCACAGGGTCTCCCAAGATGCCATCGCATTTTGAGAGACCCGAACCTGGAACCGGTTACCGTTATAAAAGTTAGTTACAAAAAAAGTGTAAAAAAAAAAAAATATATATAAAATAAAAAAAAAATAGTTGTCGTTTTATTGTTCTCTCTCTCTCTATTCTCTCTCTCTTGTTCTGCTCTTTTTTACTGTATTCTATTCTGCAATGTTTTATTGTTATTATGTTTTATCATGTTTGCTTTTCAGGTATGCAATTTTTTATACTTTACCGTTTACTGTGCTTTATTGTTAACCATTTTTTTGTCTTCAGGTACGCCATTCACGACTTTGAATGGTTATACCAGAATGATGCCTGCAGGTTTAGGTATCATCTTGGTATCATTCTTTTCAGCCAGCGGTCGGCTTTCATGTAAAAGCAATCCTAGTGGCTAATTAGCCTCTAGACTGCTTTTACAAGCCGTGGGAGGGAATGCCCCCCCCCCCCACTGTCTTCCGTGTTTTTCTCTGGCTCTCCTGTCTCAACAGGGAACCTGAGAATGCAGCTGGTGATTCAGCCAGCTGACCATAGAGCTGATCAGAGACCAGAGTGGCTCCAAACATCTCTATGGCCTAAGAAACCGGAAGCTACGAGCATTTTATGACTTAGATTTTGCCAGATGTAAATAGCGCCATTGGGAAATTGGGGAAGCATTTTATCACACCGATCTTGGTGTCATCAGATGCTTTGAGGGCAGAGGAGAGATCTAGGGTCTAATAGACCCCAATTTTTTCAAAAAAGAGTACCTGTCACTACCTATTGCTATCATAGGGGATATTTACATTCCCCGAGATAACAATAAAAATGATTAAAAAAAAAAAAATGAAAGGAACAGTTTAAAAATAAGATAAAAAAGCAAAAAAATAATAAAGAAAAAAAAAAGAAAAAAAAAAAGCACCCCTGTCGCCCCCTGCTCTCGCGCTAAGGCGAACGCAAGCGGCGGTCTGTCGTCAAATGTAAACAGCAATTGCACCATGCATGTGAGGTATCGCCGTGAAGGTCAGATCGAGGGCAGTAATTTTTGCAGTAGACCTCCTCTGTAAATCTAAAGTGGTAACCTGTAAAGGCTTTTAAAGGCTTTTAAAAATGTATTTATTTTGTTGCCACTGTACGTTTGTGCGCAATTTTAAAGCATGTCATGTTTGGTATCCATGTACTCGGCCTAAGATCATCTTTTTTATTTCATCAAACATTTGGGCAATATAGTGTGTTTTAGTGCATTACAATTTAAAAAAGTGTGTTTTTTCCCCAAAAAATACGTTTGAAAAATCGCTGCGCAAATACTGTGTGAAAAAAAAAAATGAAACACCCACCATTTTAATCTGTAGGGCATTTGCTTTAAAAAAATATATAATGTTTGGGGGTTCAAAGTAATTTTTTTGCAAAAAAAAAATAACTTTTTCATGTAAACAATGAGTGTCAGAAAGGGCTTTGTCTTCAAGTGGTTAGAAGAGTTGGTGATGTGTGACATAAGCTTCTAAATGTTGTGCATAAAATGCCAGGACAGTTCAAAACCCCCCCCAAATGACCCCATTTTGGAAAGTAGACACCCAAAGCTATTTGCTGAGAGGCATGTCGAGTCCATGGAATATTTTATATTGCGACACAAGTTGCGGGAAAGAGACAAATTTTTTTTTTTTTTTTTTTGCACAAAGTTGTCACTAAATGATATATTGCTCAAACATGCCATGGGAATATGTGAAATTACACCCCAAAATACATTCTGCTGCTTCTCCTGAGTACGGGGATACCACATGTGTGAGACTTTTTGGGAGCCTAGCCGCGTATGTTACCCCGAAAACCAAGCACCGCCTTCAGGCTTTCTAAGGGCGTGAATTTTTGATTTCACTCTTCACTGCCTATCACAGTTTCGGAGGCCATGGAAAGCCCAGGTGGCACAAAACCCCCCCAAATGACCCCATTTTGGAAAGTAGACACCCAAAGCTATTTGCTGAGAGGTATAGTGAGTATTTTGCAGACCTCACTTTTTGTCACAAAGTTTTGAAAATTGAAAAAAGAAAAAAAAAAAAGTTTTTTCTTGTCTTTCTTCATTTTCAAAAACAAATGAGAGCTGCAAAATACTCACCATGCCTCTCAGCAAATAGCTTGGGGTGTCTACTTTCCAAAATGGGGTCATTTGGGGGGGTTTTGTGCCACCTGGGCATTCCATGGCCTCCGAAACTGTGATAGGCAGTGAAGAGTGAAATCAAAAATTTTCACCCTTAGAAATCCTGAAGGCGGTGCTTGGTTTTCGGGGCCCCGTACGCGGCTAGGCTCCCAAAAAGTCCCACACATGTGGTATTCCCATACTCAGGAGAAGCAGCTAAATGTATTTTGGGGTGCAATTCCACATATGTCCATGGCCTGTGTGAGCAATATATCATTTAGTGACAACTTTGTGCAAAAAAAAAAAAAAAAAAAAGTGTCACTTTCCCGCAACTTGTGTCAAAATATAAAATATTCCATGGACTCAATATGCCTCTCAGCAAATAGCTTGGGGTGTCTACTTTCCAAAATGGGGTCATTTGGGGGGGTTTTGTGCCACCTGGGCATTCCATGGCCTCCGAAACTGTGATAGGCAGTGAAGAGTGAAATCAAAAATTTTCACCCTTAGAAATCCTGAAGGCGGTGCTTGGTTTTCGAGGCCCCGTACGCGGCTAAGCTCCCAAAAAGTCCCACACATGTGGTATCCCCATACTCAGGAGAAGCAGCTGAATGTATTTTGGGGTGCAATTCCACATAGGCCCATGGCCTGTGTGAGCAATATATCATTTAGTGACAACTTTTTGTAAATATTTGTTTTTTTTTTGTCATTATTCAATCACTTGGGACAAAAAAAATAAATATTCAATGGGTTCAACATGCCTCTCAGCAATTTCCTTGGGGTGTCTACTTTCCAAAATGGGGTCATTTGGGGGGGTTTTGTACTGCACTGCCATTTTAGCACCTCAAGAAATGACATAGGCAGTCATAAACTAAAAGCTGTGTAAATTACAGAAAATGTACCCTAGTTTGTAGACGCTATAACTTTTGCGCAAACCAATAAATATATGCTTATTGACATTTTTTTTACCAAAGACATGTGGCCGAATACATTTTGGCCTAAATGTATGACTAAAATTTAGTTTATTGGATTTTTTTTATAACAAAAAGTAGAAAATATCTTTTTTTTTCAAAATTTTCGGTCTTTTTCCGTTTATAGCACAAAAAATAAAAACTGCAGAGGTGATCAAATACCATCAAAAGAAAGCTCTATTTGTGGGAAGAAAAGGACGCAAATTTCGTTTGGGTACAGCATTGCATGACCGCGCAATTAGCAGTTAAAGCGACGCAGTGCCAAATTGGAAAAAGAAATCTGGTCCTTAGGCAGCATAATGGTCCGGGGCTCAAGTGGTTAAACTACGTAGAGGGTTCTTTACTGTAAGAGCGGCAAGGATGTGGAATTCCCTTCCACAGGCGGTGGTCTCAGCGGGGAGCATTGATAGCTTCAAGAAACTATTAGATAATCACCTGAATGACCGCAACATACAGGGATATACAATGTAATACTGACACATAATCACACACATAGGTTGGACTTGATGGACTTGTGTCTTTTTTCAACCTCACCTACTATGATAGCCAGTAGCCAATAGCTGCCCTAGCGTGGGTTTTTTGTCCGTCGGACTAGCATACAGACGAGCGGATTTCTGGGTCCGGCGTAGTTACGACGTAAAGATTTGAAGCATGCTTCAAATCTAAAGTCCGTCAGATTTGCGGCTGGAAAAGTCCACTGAAAGTCCGGGGAAGCCCACACACGATCGGATTGTCCGCCGTATTTGGTCCGTCGGCGTCCGTCGGACTTTTGTAGCCGAAATGTCCGACCGTGTGTACGCGGCATAATACTTCAACTGCGGTGAATATAAGATGTACTTTTCTTAATAGTCAAATCCTTGTCGACAACCCGACCAATAGAGCACTGCTGTCTTTAGATGCCGATAAGGGTAGAGTAGAGATATATATGGGAGGTGCTCAAGCGTTTCGGTTTTGGTGATACCTTTTGTAATTGGGTCAAACTTTTATATACATGCCCTGGAGCTTCTGTTCGAGTTAATGGGAGTGTCAGGCTCTTTTCTGCTATTTTCCCAGAACCAGACAAGACTATCACCTCTTCTGTTTTATGGTTCAATAAGTTTTTTTTGTTTGTTTTCAACAAATATTTAAACAAAAAAAAAGAAAACGTATAGACAATGCCAGTTGCCTGACATCAGGTCTCCTGGTATACAAATACGATTTATACAAATGCTGAAATAGTGCAATCGAGTACATGTGCAAAGGTCACTTTAAATAAAGCTTTACATTAAACCCGTACACGTGTGTCTGTTGACATGTAAGAATTATTTACCCTGGTCTTGGGTGCCCCATTGGGAACCTGCTGCACCCAGAGGCTCAGGGAGTCTGGAAAGTTAAACTAGAACAAAAATTGTCAGGAGTATTTTCAGTGACAAGATTCCTGAACTCTTAACAAGTAGAAGGTGGAGAAACACCTTTTGAGGGAGGGGAAATCTTGTGAGGTGTATTGCATCTAAGGGAGATCATAGGAGACATAGAAGAAGAAGTTAAGAATAACAGAAAAGCAGAGAGGAGAATAAGTGTAGGATAGTTTGTAGAGGAATAGGAGGGGGGAGGGGTAGAGAGACAGCGAACCTCAGTCTATAGATATGACCATAGCCCCAGGTTATGGTCCTGCGGGTGGGACATTTTTAGCTCTTAGGTGGAATTCTTTCCCAAGAGTCTCTGTTTGAGTTTAGCTGAAGTAGAGTCATTCCTCCAGATACTCCAGACAAAAGAAAACTTAGCTTGTTTGTCCAGGGCTTTGGCCTGATTTCTTCCATGAGCATAATATTGTTTAACTCACTTACCCATTCTATTAGAGAGAGGGACGTAGTGGTTTTCCAGTGCCTGGATATAAGTTGTCTTCCTGCACTGATAAAGAATTTCAGTAGACTATTTTTTTGTGACTTTCCCGGGTAATATGGAGAGGAGGGCAATGGAGGGTGATGGCATTAGGGGTTTGTCGTAAATTTCTGTATAGATCTGGAAGATTTGTGTCCAAAATGGGAGAAGCACGTCACATTCCCACCAGATATGGATGTATGTACCTTTCATTGAATTGCATCTCCAGCACGTATCTGAGTTAGACGGGAACATGACCCTGAGGGTTGTTGGAACCCGATACCACCTTGATAAGAGTTAATATTTTTTTTCCTGCGTATAGCTCGAAATGGAGGTCTTATTCATGAAAAGAAAAGCTGTACTCCACTCTGCCTCAGTTATCTCTTTCCAAACCTCCGCTGACCATTTTGTAGCATAGTTAGGTAGGGCTCCGTGAGTATGGTCTAGGATTAGTTTATATATCAGTGATAAGGTGTGTCGTGGAATCTCAGAGAGTATGCATAGTTGTTCGAACCCGGTAAGGGGCCTGTGAATTTGTCAAGAGTTATGGAGTTTCTTGCAATAAGAATTTAGGTGTCCACGAGTGAGCCATGTCACCTTGGAAGTAAAGTCTGATAGGGTAGATATGAATGTGCCTAGGGTGTTGTCGACAAATTGTCATGCCGTGGGCCAGAAGTCTCTATTATAGTTGTCTATAGAGTGGGTTGACTGGCCTTTCGGAAAATTTGGATTATCAAACAGAGGGGTGAGGGGGCTAGGTTCAGATGATAATGAATAGTTATCTCTCCTACGGTACCAGATCGCCAGGGCGTTCCTAGTAAGGGGGGACAATGTTGAAAGTGATTTGTACGACTGATCGTAGCCCCAAAGAAGCGCTCATAGATCATGTGTAGATAGGTCTTGTTCCACGAACGTGGCGGCTTTGGTCATAGGGCGAGGGAACCACTCAAGGATACGGGATATAACTGCCGACGTATGATATAGCTCAAAGTCAGGTAGGCCTAGCCCGCCTTTTGTAATAGGAGAGCATAAAAGTTTATGTTTCAGCCTCGGGTGGCTACCCCTCCACACAAATCAGATAGCCATAGATCGAAGGGTGCGGAAAAACGCAGAAGGAAGGGCGATGGGTAGGGCCTGAAATAAGTATAGTAGCTTGGGGAGTATATCCATTTTTAATGTGTTAATACGTCCTACCCAGGACAAAGGCAAGTCCATTCGTTCCTCCGTCAGATGTCTGAGTTTTTGGAGTAGGGGGCTAAAATTCAGGGGATATATGTCTGAGGTTTGTTTCGGTATGGCCGTGCCTAGATAAGAGATAGAGTTTGGTCGCCATTGAAAGGAAAAGTTGGATTGGAGGGAGGAGAGTGTAGTCTGTGATAGAGAAAGGTTTAGGGCCTCTGTTTTAGAGATGTTTAATTTGTAATTACTAAAACAACCGAATCTGTCTATCTCTGCCAGTATAGAGGGTATGCTAATGTGAGGTTGGGTTACGTAAAGGAGTAGATCGTCTGCGTATAAGGAGAGTTTACAATGGGATGAGGGGGTCTGTATGCCCTGTATGTTAGGATTTGATCTGATGGCTTGGGCCAGATGTTCAATTACCAGGGCGAACAGGAGAGGGGAGAGAAGACAGCCCTGCCTGGTGCCATTAGTGATCGTAAATTTTTCTGATTGAATGCCGTTTACCAGAACCATGGCAGAGGGCGTGGAGTAGAGAGACATAATACGCGACAACATTCTTGGACCTAGACCTAATTGGGAAAGGGTGTCTTGGAGAAAAGACCAGCTGACCCTATCAAAGGCCTTCTCTGCATCACAGGAGAGAAGGCAGGCCGGTATATGATGGCGTTGAGCATATGTGATTAAGTGTATGGTCTTGGTGGTGTTGTCTCTGGCCTCTCGACCAGGAACAAAGCCCACCTGGTCTTTATGTATTGTTTGTGGTAGCAAAGGGGAGAGACGGTTTGCGAGGATCTTAGCGTACAGTTTTAGATCAATATTTAGAAGGGATATCGGTCTGTAGTTGGGGCAGATGGAGGGGTCTTTACCAGATTTGGGGATGACAACTATTTGGGCTTGGAGTATAGAAGAGGAAGGGGCAATGTTCTCATCAATAGCATTAAAAGCCCTCGCTAGCAATGGGGAAAGTTGTGGTGCAAACAGTTTGCAAAAGCGGAAAGAAAACCCATCTGGACCTGGGCTCTTGCCATTTTTGAGATTTTTTTATGGTGGTTAGGAATTCCGCTTCAGACAGAGAGGCCTCCAGATCCTCCGTATCCGATAACGGAAAAGGTGGAAGTGCCGTCTCCTGGATATATGAGGGTAGATCTTGCGAGGTAGGTATAGTTGATGATACCGCCGAATTCTGCATGATTTTACCTTTGATGGGGGAGTTTATAAACGGGATAGGCCGTCTGGTTTGGCGGGGTTGGGCTGTATTTGCAAGGTGTCTGCCACATTTGTTGGCTTGGGAGGAGTGAGTAAATCGTCCTTTGTCTCGGGCTATTAGAGACCTCTCAGCAAAGATAAGCAGGAGGTCCCTTCTTGCATTGGTGAGTTCTAGAAGAACCGAGTTAACAGGGTTTTTTTTATGTGATTCTTCCAGATTGGCAATGGTGGTGAGAAGACGTGTATTATCTGCGATGCGGGCACGCTTCAATCGGGCTCCATGTTGAATAAGTTTGCCCCTAAGTACACATTTGAGTGCTTCCCATGCTGTCCTGAGAGCATACTGAGTCAGATAATAGATTATCGTTTAGCCTCCAAGAAGAGTATCGTTTATGTGTAGGGATACGTCCTAAGCTCATGTGTATGGGGGCATGGTCTGACCAAAGAGTGAGACCAATAGAAGCGGAAGGTGAATAGTCTAGTAGGGATTGAGAAATGATGAGGTAGTCCAGTCTACTTTAAGAGGTATGTGCGGGGGAATAAAAAGTATAGTCCTTAGTGCTAGGATGTAGCATCCTCCATACATCCACAAGGGATAAATCAGATAGGAGTGTTCTCATTTTGGTCAGGGAGGTCGGGGAGATCGAGGACTTACCAGTTGAAGAGTCAAGAAGAGGTATCAAGGTGGCATTGAGGTCCCCGCCCAGGATCATGTTGATTGTGCAGAATCTTTTAAGACGGGAGATCACAGAGGAGAGGAATTGCTGTTGGTTCTGGTTAGGAGAGTATATGTTAATAACAGTGTAAATTACATTCAGGTAAGACAGTTTAAGAAAGATATACCTGCCTAACGGGTCAATATAAGTATCAAGAACATCTGGAGTAAATGATGCATGAAATGCTATAGAGACCCCTTTAGATTTTGCAGAGGGATTGGTACTATGAAACCAAACGGGGTATTGTTTATGAAGAAATTGTGGAAGTTTGTCTGTTCTAAAGTGAGTTTCCTGCAAAAGAAGGATTTGGGTCCGCATTTGTGAAAGTGATATAATATTTGCCGTCTCTTCTCTGGGACGTTAAGACCCCTGCAATTCAATGAGGAGACTTTTAAGGAGGTTTGTACTGCTATATGAAAACAGATTTATTTGGCATATGGGAATAGACACAGGGGAAGTTTGTTGTCTCAGAGGAATGGGTGAAGGGGGAGAAGGAGGGAGAGGAGGGACATCTAGTGGTGAAATGAGAGAAGGAAAGTACGTGAAGTAATGAGAAAAGAAAAACAAAAGTAGAGAAAGGTGATCGAGGCCGGAACAGCCTCACTACTAGCGTTGTGAACAACATTTCAGCTAAGAGCACTATGGGCGCTGAAAAACCTAAGTGGAGGGACAGCGGTCAATGCACAGGGGAGCCCGCACACGCCGGGCAACAACTATTGAAAAAACAAAATTTGAAAACTATGAACATAACATCTCAGAGCTTCGCGTTGCTGTGTGGGTGATGAATAGCTACACATATTATCCTGAAAGGGTGTGTCTCATAAAGACCCCCTAAGGTATGAACAGCATGCAGAGCTTTTTAACCAAGTCATCAACATGTTTGATAGGGGATGAAGGGGAGGAGGGGGAGGGGGAGGGGAGGGAGGAGGAAAGGGATGGGATGAGACAAGGTTAGGGAATAATGAGCAACAAGATGGATGTTGCCTGTATTACAGGCAGTCATTCATCAAAAGGATCAAAAGGATGAAACAATAACATAAATCCTGTATTAGGGAAGTAAGAAAATGGGTTAGAAGTATAATGTCCCAACAAAACTGCAATCAGGGACGTCTCCACCGGTCAGGAACCTGTGAGAAAAATAGTGGTCAAATGTCAAAAGCAGGGGTTCAGCCTTCTGTCGCAGAGGAGAAGTCCGACTTGGACCGTTTGTTTGTCTTCGTTCGCTTCTGCCATCCTGTTGTGGCCTTGAAACCAGGAGTGGCTGCATGAAGTGGCCAGTCTGGGATGGAGATCTTTGGCAGTTCAAAAATCCCGAGGAGCTTGGGGAGATCACCCAGTGTGCGAAACGTCGCCGACTTCCCTTCATGAGACGTAAACAAATTAAAGGGGAAACCCCAGCGGTACTTGATCTGTTTTGCTTGGAGGGCTCTAGTAAGGGGTTTTAGAGCATGCCGCATGTCCAGAGTCATTTTGGAGATGTCAGGAAGCAGAGATACAGGGGAGCCATTGAAGTATATGGCAGCTTGCATGATGGCGTCTTTAACCGCATAGAAGTGCACCCTGCAGATCACATCTCTGGGGTGTTCTAAATTCGGATTCTTAGGGCCAAGAGCTCTGTGGATTCGGTCAAGTTCCAGTGGGGCATCTTTGTCTTTCTGGAGCAATCAGTTGAACATGGCAATGACTGCAGGGGCTAGGTCTTTGGTTTCAACAGATTCAGGGAGGCCGCGTATGCATATATTGTTACGTCTGGCCCTGTTTTCCTGGTTGTCTTGATGGTACATCAATTGCTGGATCTGGAGGGTGTGTTCGTGCAAAATAGTGTCATGCGCTTGCAGGGTGGACGCAGTCTCCTCAATATTATGTTCCACTTCTTCAATTCTATTAGTGACATCCCTGCGCAGTTCAGTTATCTCTTGTTTGTATGAACGCTCTAATAGTTGCACACAGGCCTCAAAATCGTGCCTGGTGGGGAGTGCTTTAATGTATGCCTCCATGTCCCATCCACCATAGGATCTGTGAGAGTCAGGGGAATGGCATCCACAGCGGACCGATCCTGTTTCTGAGTCGGGGGGGACCGAGGACGTTGTCTGGTCTTCATGTGTGGTGTGGAGCGCTGAGAAACAGCTCCTTGTGAGGCCGCATGTGTGCCTGGGGTCCGGGCCGGCGCCATCTTGGACGGGGGGGCCGGAGCGATTATGGCCCAGATGGGTAAAAAAACGGTCTATATCCCCTTCAGGGTGTGGATCGGGGGTATGGTGTCTGTCTCCCCCACCTCTTCTCCCCATAACAGACCTGAATTCTGGTGCTCGGAAGCGCTGAGAGCTTCAGTAGGTCCGGCGTGTGCGGGAGCTCCGGGAGAGAGCGTCTTACTTCCTCATGTGCTAAGCCACACCCCTCACCTCTTCTGTTTTACTTTAACTATAGAACCCCTTGCGGCCCTGTTGAGACAAACTCCGGGGGTGAGGGGGTTCTGTAGAGGAAGACAAGAGGAAAAAATAGCTTTGTATGCGGATGACATGTTGTTATATCTAGATGCTACCCAGGGATCACTATCTACCGCAATGTCTGTTATAGAGAAGTTTGGCACTTTCTTTGGTCTCACAATAAGCTGGGATACATCTATATTACATCCATTGGACCCTTTGCAGGGCCCCCTTCCACCTGCAGCATCAAAACTTAAAGTTGATGTAAGAATTTAATATCTTGGGGTAATTATACAGTATCTGCTCAACCTAGAGAAAATATTTTTCAAAATCTGTCACCACTTCTTCAAAAATTTAAATCTCAGGGTAAGGTGTGGTGTAAGCTGCCACTCTCTGTGGCTGGTTTCATGAATGTTTTGAAAATGATATGGATGCCTCAATGAATGTTCTACTTACACAATTCACCCTGTTGGGTTCTGTTTAAATACTTCAAAGAGCTTATCAAGATTTTTCAGAACCTGATATGGTGTAATAAGCCTGCTAGAATTAAATATACATTTTTACAATATCCAAATGATCAGGAGGGCTATCAGCACCAAATCCTTGGGCATATTTTCTGACGACTCAAATCCAGCATCTTGCAGGCTGGAAAGTGGACGGTCTGCAGGCATCTTCTTATAATATAATATACTTGCCTACCTATTTCATAACAGTAATCCATTGTTGGCTCTAAATTCCACCATCCCACCTTTTAATCAATTTACACATCCAACACTAAACTTGATATATAAGTTATGGCAGTCTACTAAAAAAATACTGGGCATCTCATGCTACACTAGATTTACATCACTATTGTTGAATAGAGCATTTCTTGGAAATACAATTGGCAGGATTTTCCAGATGGGAGCATGCTGGGATTAACACCCTGATACAATTGTAGTCCGGTGGGGTTTTGAAAATGTATCAACAACTCTGTACTGAATATAATCTAGATCAAAATTTTTTTTTTTTCAATATTTAGATTCAAGACATACTCTGAAGACTCAAGGTTTGGCCTCAATGATCTCCTCTTCTTCTGTTCCTATTTTGGACAGTATAGCCAGGGCAGATACTACGAAGGGTCTGATCACTAAAGTCTATACAGGACTACTATCTGAAATGCTTTCTGGCTTTACTACTGCATGTAGGTAAAAATAAGCGACAGAAATCGATGCGCCATTAGGGGATATATGGGACCAAATATTACAGAATGTACAGTTTGCTTCAATATCTCCCTCTCACAGAGTGACTCAGCTTTTTATTTTATACAGAGTATATCGCACCTCTGAGCTGTTGTACAGGGTAGGTAGGAGAGAAAATGCAAAATGCACAAGATGCGCTCAATCTCCTGGCTCCTTTATGAGCTTCTGGAGGTGCCGAAGTTATTTCGGTATTGGCGGGAAGTGGTGGATCTGGATTCACTGGGTGGCAGACTGAAACTCTGTATATAATACAGGGCTGACTCCAGACCCGGTTCTTTGCCTCTTGGGTTACGAAAGTTCTAGTAGAATAGATTGTGATCAGATAATATCTATTGTGAGGTCTCTTTTTATAGCACGTAAGCTGATAGCCGCTCGCTGGGTTTCACCCAACCCTCCTACCCTTGGTGACTGGATTCATAAACTGGATAAATACGTAATGTTTGAAAAACATACCTATGTTCAATGTAACATCTTCTGGAAATTTGAAAGGATTTGGAGAAAATGGATTATTGCCTCTGGTTCTAACTTTTAGTTACATAGTAGGTAGTAGGTGAGGTTGAAAAAAGTCCATCAAGTCCAGCCTATGTATGTGATTATATGTCAGTAAATTTGTTAAATACTGGGTGTGTCTTTAGTGGGTGGAAGGACCTGTTAAAAGATTTGTATATTATATACTATCTGCTCTGGAGTATTTGGGGGTATTTTTAAGTATTTTTGAGTGCTTCTGCATATTTCTGGGTATTCCTGAGTGCTTTGGTGCGCTTCTGGGTGGTCTTGAGTGCCTCTGAGTACACGTGAGCATGTGTGCTTCTGGGTACGTTTGGGTGCCTCTGTGTGCTTTTGGGTGCTTCTGAGTATTTTTGAGTCCTTTTGGGTACATCTGAGCACTTCTGAGTACATCTGTTTGTTCCTGAAAATGTCTGAATGTTTTTGAAAATGTATGAATATTTTTGCATATATGTTAATATCTTGGGCTAATTTTGATGTTGACGCATTCAATGCTGTTACTGGTTGGAATGCCATTTTGATTTTGGTTGTTTGTTATGTAGGAATTTTTTTTCTTCAAAAAAACGAATCTGGAAAAAAAAAAAAAAAACTCTGGAGTGTTATACCGCCTTCCTGTAAATCAACCCTTTTCTTGAGGCCCAGATTCCAGGACACTACAAACAGCCCCACAATTAGTCCAAAGTATTTAATAAGAGGCCTGGTGAGTTTTTTGAAGTTGCAATTTTTTTGCCACTTTTTTTTTTTTGGAAGTAAATAAGTATTGATTTTATTTCACAAAGTTGTAATTTAACACATCATTTCACCACAAAACACATTTGTCTACTTTGTCCTAGTATGGGGATGCCACATGTTTGAGATTTTTTTCTTTTGCCTAAATGCATATAGCGGACCAAAATCCAAGGAGCACCTTTAGGCTTTTAAGGTGCATAAATAATGCATCTAATTTCCTGACTAACTATCACATTTCTTGATACACTGAAGTGCCAGAACAGGAGAATCACCCACAAAATTACCAAATTTTGCAAAATAGACCGTCTTTTAATTAGAGGCATGGTGAGTATTTTGAAGATCACATATTTTTGCCACAAGTTTTTAGAAAATTAAGAAAAAAATGTAGTTTTTTTTACACATAGCTGTCAATTAATAGGAAATTTCGTACACATAGCATGGGCATACTTAGAACTACAACCTAAAACACATTTTTCTGTTCCTCTTGAGTATGGAGACACTGTAACTGGTGTATTGGTGATTAATAAAACTGGGCTCCATTCACAGAACCAGATTGCATGCGGTATTTAGGTGTCCAGGCACATTTTCACTAAATACCACATGCAATCCTGAAACTGTCAATTCACTATACCGTTCTGCAGTATTTTTTACAAATCACTGAAAACGCTCAGTAAATACCACTTGAACAGGCATTCAACTCAATTAACAGAAGGACATAAATAATTAAATGCATGCGGTAATTAAGTAGTGATCGAGGCATGCAGTATATATGGAACGTGTACTGATTGCTAAGGAGTGGGCGGCCGCCACGTCCAAGACTACATGTTTTGGAGGCGTGGCCTCCTTCTTCAGGACCTGAAGAAGGAGGCCACGCCTCTGAAACATGTAGTCTTGGCAACGTTTTTTGTTAGCTAAAGAGGAGACATCTCACTCACCTTGTTCTTTCTCTCCAGCCGCGAGCGACGTCACTCAGCGCCGGCTGGACCGTGCGCATGCCCTACAGCAGACACAGCCTGATGAGACGGACAGCCCTACAGCAGAAACAGCCTGAGGAAACAGAGTCCACAGTGACTTCTCATACCATCACCACTCATTCTTGGGAGCCAACCCAGTTATACAGGCCAAGAAGGGAGACATACATCCTGCTGTACATGTGATCTAAGTCCCATGTTTGTGAGTGCAATCCTCTATTGTTTGATTTTGCATTTGTATCATTAAAATGGAATTACACTAGGGCAACCATGAGCTCTCTTTTCCTTGTATATTTCAGATTAAGTCTGCCACCCAGTGAATCTTTGAGAGAGCTGCAGCACCTAGAGCAAGAGAACTTTTTCTATATAGACTGTGAACATTTGAGAGTTGGTTGTGGGGTCAGCGCTGACTTTGGTTTTTTTGTGTTTGAACTCTTCTGGGAAGGCTGTCCACAAGGTTTAGGAGTGTGTCTATGGGAATGTTTGACCATTCTTCCAGAAGCGCATTTGTGAGGTAAGGCACTTATGTTGGACAAGAAGGCCTGGCTTGCAGTCTATGCTCTAATTCACCCCAAAGGTTGAGGTCAGAGTCTGTGCAGGCCATTCAAGTTCCTCCACCCCAAACCTACTCATCCATGTCTTTATGGACCTTGCTTTGTGCACTGGTGCACAGTCATGTTGGAACAGCAAGGGGCCATCCGCAAACTTTTACCACAAAGTTGAGAGCTTGGTATGCTGACACCTTAAGAATTCCCTTCACTGGAGCTAAGGGACTGAGCCCAACCCCTGAAAAACAACCCCACACCATAATTCCCCCTCCACCAAGTGTGGGATGGAGGAACTTGACTGGCCTATTATGTTATTCTGAAGAAATCCTTGTGTGTTTGTCTGTATCCATGCCGTAAGTGAATGTAATGGGAGTGGTTTCATAATGCTGCACCTGCAGGGCTCTAATGAGGAAAATTTCAGGATTTGCATCCCTTTAGACATGATTTCCTATTGGGAGTTTCTCACCAAAAATTACATTTTTGTTGCAGGGGATGCCTGATATTGTAAAATCAGTGAGTAAATCACACAAGCAGGAGATTATGTTTCTGGGGGGCGTTCTCCAGTTTGCCATATTACATTGCATTTTACAGAAAATGACAGCGCTACAGATTGAGAAGGAAAGGTACTTTTAAATAACATTCAACTACAATATGACTTGAGTCGCAATTGTATATACTTTATTATATTTTTATTTTGTATTTTTTCCCACGAAGGTGGAGTTACCCTTTAAAATAGTAATAATACCTGGAAAATCCTTTTTTAAATGTTCACTTTCATGAAAATATGAGCTAATGGCTGGCCTGACCAGGCCTCATCAGCTCAAAAGGGTGCTCTGGCACCTGCTGAGCACCTGCTGAGCAGGAGGGCCTGCAGTACTGCCTTATTGCTAACACTTGTCCAGTGCACCCAGCTTCTACTTTTCGTTTCTTCCTCTGGCTGCATTTCAAGGGGATCAGTTCTAGTATCTGTGCCCCCTTCCCCCTTCTGTTTTTTGGGGCCCCTGCGTGCCCCTTTTACCTTCAGTGCTGAAGTTTTTCCTCCTCTCCTCTCCCACTGGCAGCTTCTAAAGGGCACACAGGTGGGTTATTTCAGGATGGTGAGCAGGGGGACTCACCATCCTGAATGAACACAGTGAGCAATCGGTACTGTTCATGGAAGGTCCACTTTAGAAAAGGTCAGTGAGAAAACAATGACAGTCAACACCAGCTAGGAAATGTGCCCTGTGAAAAGCGCATGCAGCCTGGTATCACTGTAGTGCATGTGGATAGGGACAGGCTTTAAAAGGCTTACAGGACATTAGCAGCATTAAGCTATAACAAAGGATGAAAGGGAAGATCCCTTCCCACCTCCAACACCCACATTCTCAAAGATACAAAGCATTTTGCTACCTACTGGATATTCAGCAAGGTGTTTCAAGAGATGTGACATTGCCCACAACCCATACATTAATCTCTTCCTGTATACTTTATCAGCAGCACTTTCTATGATTCCCCTATCAAAGCCAAAGCACATTGTAATATGGCTGCTGGAATCCCATCCTTTTATAGTTAGAAGGCTGGCTTATCCAAAAGCCTTCTAAGCTATCTAGCCTAAGTTTAAAGGCCAGGTATTGCATTATGGTTGCTCTGGCAAATTTCTGAATTATTTTGTCAGGTCCGTAAACTGCGAGTACGCAGGATTTACCTCAAACCCATGGCAGCATCAATCCCAAACCTCATCCGTAATGATATAATCCTTTGTTCGCTGCTTTCCCTTTTTAGGCACAGCTTCCGAAGTTCAAGTCTTCTTTATGCTGCATTAAACATTACTTTCTTGCATATATGTCTCGAAAAACATTAAAAATATCATTGATTTCCTTATTTCCTTTAAATTGTCCACTCTAGCTAAGTTGCACTCAGGGGCGGACTGACCATTCGGTCAGTCGGTCGCCGTCCGAGGGCCCCGTGGTGGGGGGGGCCCGGGCCGGCTCAGTCCGTCTGTCCCAGGAGGTGCCCGCAGCATAATGTGAAAAAAAATACCCCTTCCGAAGCAGTAAAGTGTAGCCTTTACCTCTGGTTGATGGGGCTATATAAGCAGAGCTGGCCAGGATGCATCATTCATCAGCTCAGAGGCGAGCCGTCAGCCGTTCGGGGATGATTTTAATGACAGGCGCTCTGGCCACCTCTCCCCCTGGGGAATTCAGCCGAGGGGCGGGCCATTCGTCACTGGCGCGGGGGACCGGTAAAGAAGCTGGAGGCAGCAGAGCGCGCCGCACAGGCTGAGTGAAGTCATCTGGAGAGAAGAATTTCCCTTTCCCAAAGGAACCCACACTGACCTGCCTTGTGTGCAGCAGCAGGTCAGTGTGATAATGACAAAGAGGAGAGCAGTTGCCAGTTAGTGTATAATGTGTGTTGTAAACGAGAGAGCCATGCTGCTGAGTGTTCCACTTCATTCTTGCCCTGTGCTGTGCCTATTTACCAGGTGGCAGGTGCTATTCACTAGTGCACACTGACATCTGGTACATTGAATGCCACTCAGTGCACTCAGTGTATAGATATCAGTGTTATATATAGGGAATAGCACTTATACCTTGTTCACATTGAAGCAATTTGCCATGCGATTTGACATGGCAAATCGCATGGCAAATCAGCGGCAATCGCCGGCAATGGCACTACCCGAATCAGTGCGATGCCACATTTGTGGCACCGCACTGATTCCCAAAAGTAGTTTCTGTACAACTTTTGGTGACTTCTGGGTGCGATTTCCATAGACATCTGTGCAGCAACCCGCACAGATGTCTCTGAAATCGCTGCCAAACTCGCACTGATATGTGGGTATGAAATTGTGCGAGTTTAGCTGAACTCACACACTTTCATTCCCGCTGTCAGTGTGAACCTGGGCTAAGTGCGTTTATTATATATATATCACTAAAATATGTACACTATGAATGTTCCTTACATTGGTGATCAGTGAGAAGAATGTTCCTTACATTGGTGATCAGTGAGAAGAATGTTCCTTACATTGGTGGTCAGTGAGAAGAATGTTCCTTACATTGGTGATCAGTGAGAAGAATGTTCCTTACATTGGGGGTCAGTGAGAAGAATGTTCCTTACATTGGTGGTCAGTGGGAAGAATGCTCCTTACATTGGTGGTCAGTGGGAAGAAAGTTCCTTACATTGGTGGTCAGTGAGAAGAATGTTCCTTACATTGGTGGTCAGTGGGAAGAAAGTTCCTTACATTGGTGGTCAGTGAGAAGAATGTTCCTTACATTGGTGGTCAGTGGGAAGAAAGTTCCTTACATTGGTGGTCAGTAAGAAGAATGTTCCTTTCATTGGTGGTCAGTGGGAAGAATGTTCCTTACATTGGTGGTCAGTGGGAAGAAAGTTCCTTACATTGGTGATCAGTGGGAAGAATGTTCCTTACATTGGTGGTCAGTGAGAAGAATGCTCCTTACATTGGTGGTCAGTGAGAAGAATGTTCCTTACATTGGTGGTCAGTGAGAAGAATGTTCCTTACATTGGTGATCAGTGGGAAGAATGTTCCTTACATTGGTGATCAGTGAGAAGAATGTTCCTTACATTGGTGGTCAGTGGGAAGAAAGTTCCTTACATTGGTGGTCAGTGGGATGAATGTTCCTTACATTGGGGTCAGTGAGAAGAATGTTCCTTACATTGGTGGTCAGTGAGAAGAATGTTCCTTACATTGGTGGTCAGTGGGAAGAATGTTCCTTACATTGGTGGTCAGTGGGAAGAATGTTCCTTACATTGGTGGTCAGTGGGAAGAATGTTCCTTACATTGGTGGTCAGTGGGAAGAATGTTCCTTACATTGGTGATCAGTGAGAAGAATGATCCTTACATTGGTGGTCAGTGGGAAGAATGTTCCTTACATTGGTGGTCAGTGGGAAGAATGTTCCTTACATTGATGGTCATGGGAAGAATGTTCCTTACATTGGTGGTCAGTGGGAAGAATGTTCTTTACATTGGTGGTCAGTGGGAAGAATGTTCCTTACATTGGTGGTCAGTGGGAAGAATGTTCCTTACATTGGTGGTCAGTGGGAAGAATGCTCCTTACATTGGTGGTCAGTGGGAAGAATGTTCCTTACATTGGTGGTCAGTGAGAAGAATGCTCCTTACATTGATGGTCAGTGGGAAGAATGTTCCTTACATTGGTGATCAGTGAGAAGAATGATCCTTACATTGGTGGTCAGTGGGAAGAATGTTCCTTACATTGGTGATCAGTGGGAAGAATGCTCCTTACATTGGTGGTCAGTGGGAAGAATGTTCCTTACATTGGTGATCAGTGAGAAGAATGATCCTTACATTGGTGATCAGTGAGAAGAATGATCCTTACATTGGTGGTCAGTGGGAAGAATGTTCCTTACATTGGTGGTCAGTGGGAAGAATGTTCCTTACATTGGTGATCAGTGAGAAGAATGCTCCTTACACTGGTGGTCAGTGAGAAGAATGTTCCTCACATTGGTGATCAGTGAGAAGAATGTTCCTTACATTGGTGATCAGTGAGAAGAATGATCCTTACATTGGTGGTCAGTGGGAAGAATGTTCCTTACATTGGTGATCAGTGAGAAGAATGATCCTTACATTGGTGGTCAGTGAGAAGAATGTTCCTTACATTGGTGATCAGTGAGAAGAATGTCCCTTACATTGGTGGTCAGTGGGAAGAATGTTCCTTACATTGGTGGTCAGTGAGAAGAATGTTCCTTACATTGGTGATCAGTGGGAAGAATGTTCCTTACATTGGTGATCAGTGAGAAGAATGTCCCTTACATTGGTGGTCAGTGGGAAGAATGTTCCTTACATTGGTGGTCAGTGAGAAGAATGTTCCTTACATTGGTGGTCAGTGGGAAGAATGTTCCTTACATTGGTGGTCAGTGAGAAGAATGTTCCTTACATTGGTGATCAGTGGGAAGAATGTTCCTTACATTGGTGGTCTGTGGGAAGAATGTTCCTTACATTGGTGGTCAGTGGGAAGAATGTCCCTTACATTGGTGGTCAGTGGGAAGAATGTCCCTTACATTGGTGGTCAGTGAGAAGAATGTTCCTTACATTGGTGGTCTGTGGGAAGAATGTTCCTTACATTGGTGGTCAGTGGGAAGAATGTCCCTTACATTGGTGGTCAGTGGGAAGAATGTTCCTTACATTGGTGGTCAGTGAGAAGAATGTTCCTTACATTGGTGATCAGTGAGAAGAATGCTCCTTACATTGATGGTCAGTGGGAAGAATGTTCCTTACATTGGTGATCAGTGAGAAGAATGTCCCTTACATTGGTGATCAGTGAGAAGAATGTTCCTTACATTGGTGATCAGTGAGAAGAATGTTCCTTACATTGGTGGTCAGTGGGAAGAATGTCCCTTACATTGGTGGTCAGTGGGAAGAATGCTCCTTACATTGGTGATCAGTGAGAAGAATGTTCCTTACATTGGTGATCAGTGAGAAGAATGTTCCTTACATTGGTGATCAGTGAGAAGAATGTTCCTTACATTGGTGATCAGTGAGAAGAATGTTCCTTACATTGGTGATCAGTGAGAAGAATGTTCCTTACATTGGTGGTCAGTGAGAAGAATGTTCCTTATATTGGTGGTCTGTGGGAAGAATGTTCTTTACATTGGTGGTCAGTGAAAATTATATAAAGTAAATAATAATAATTAAAAAAAAATGTAAAGCACCCCCATGATCCCCGCACATGCTCTATATGAAAAGCTTTATGTAGGATGAGCACATGTATGTAAACATGTGTCTATAGACGCAAATGCTGGACATGGGAGCGCACCTGAAAGGTAACCCCCCCCCCTCCCCCAGGAGAGCGCTTCTCCTAGGGAGTTATCTGATGTGGGGAGGAGCCGCGAGAGCCACCCCCAGAAGACCAGGTTCAGGGCCACTCTGTGCAAAACGAGCTGCACAGTGGAGGGAAGTATGATATGTTTGTTATTTAAAAAAAAAAAAAAGAGCCTTTACAATCACTTTAATTTTGGAAATGTACCGTTGTTGCACTTTCTTTAATGTAATTCTGTGACGAACGCATGTAGTGTGGGCAGTGCAAAATGTAGGTGGGAATTTGTGTGGGTGTGGCTTGAGTGTGGGTGGGAACACATGAGCGGGGACAAGGGGCCCCAGGATCTCCTATTGCCCGGGGGCCCCATGAGTTGTCAGTCCGCCCCTGGTTGCACTTTTTCCATGTAACATTTTTCTTATTAATAATAAAAGATAACTGTAAAAATTTGATTCAATATTTATCAGCTCCAAGGGCTGGGTCGTTTCCTTGTAGATAAAGAATATGAATCTGTACTTCTCTGTTCTTTATCTGACACAGATGTCACTAGGAGACATGACTGAGTGACAAGCGGGCTCTAATCTGACAAAAGCAGTGTCAAGCGGAAATTAAAAAAAAAATCTACAGATATTCAGTCTGTGAATCTTGGAATGAACTAACAGGCTTTCTAATTATTTCAAGCAGAGATGCAACAAATTAGGCTCAGTTGTACTTATATTTCAAATTTAAAGGGGTTTTATTATAAAATGAAAACATCTATAATGACTTGGACCTATTTGTGTAGTGAAATTGAGAGTACTCTGTTTCCCACAAGAAGCTTAGTTTTACCATCAGCAGAAACAATGAAAATCAGCTACGAAATAAATAGTATTCTCCTGCATTGCCATCTGTTGGTGAACTTTGATTACAGTCTATTTATTCAAAAATATTAGTTGCAGATGATTCCAAGTTCTGTTAACCATTTAAGTGGAGTTCCACCCACTTTTCAACTTTATCTTAAAGGAATGACAACCTCTCCACCACTCGATTTTGGATATTTTCTTTTTTTCCTTACTTACATTTTATGAAGTACATAGTGTACTTCCGCCCCGTGGGCTAGTGCGTCACGTCCTCTTCTCCCCCGCTGCTTTCTGGGACCTTTGTGTGTCCCAGAAGATGAAGGGCCATTCAGGAATCACTGCAAGACTCGCGCATGCGCAGCAGGAATTAGGCAGTAAAGCCTGAAGTTTCCCTTAGTTGGAATGGTGACGCCTGCACCCGTTCTGATGGATCGGCCTCGGGGGGCCAACATTGCGGGCTCACTGGACAGGTAAGTGTCCTTATTAAAAATCAGCAGCTGCAGTGTTTGTAGCTGCTGACTTTAAAAAAAAATTTGCAGCTGGAACTCTGCTTTAAGGACCGGAAGGATCTACCCCCTTAATGACCAGGCCATTTTTTGCAATACAGCGCTGCGTCGATTAACTGACAATTGCACGGTCATGCGATGCTTTACCCAAACAAAATTGATGTCCTTTTTTTTTAGAGCTTTCTTTTGGTAGTATTTGATCACCACTGTGGTTTTTATGTTTTGCGCTATAAACATAAAAGAGCGTCAATTTTGAAAAAAAAGCTATATTTTTCACTTTTTGCTGTAATAAATATCCCCCCAAAAAAGTCTAAAAAAAAAAATCACAATAAGCATATATTGATTGGTTTGCGCAAAAGTTATAGTATCTACAAAATAGTAGATAGATTTATGTCATTTTTAGAATTTTTTAATTTTTTTACTAGCAATGGCGGTGATCTGTGATTTTTATCAGGACTGCGACATTGCGGCGGACAGATCGGACACTTTGACACTATTTTGGGACCATTGACATTTATACAGCGATCAGAGCTGAAAAGGCACTGATTACGGTATAAATGTCACTGGCAGGGATAGGGGTTAACACTAGGGGGTGATCAAGGGGTTAACTGTTTTCACTAGGTGTGTTCTAACTGTAGGGGGTATGGGACTGACTAGGGGAGGAGACCGATCGGTGTTCATAGTATGAACACACGATCCGTCTCCTCTCCCCTGAGAGAACCAGGATTTGTGTGTTTACACTCACGGGATCCCGGTTCCCGCTCTGTCACGAGCGATCGCGGGTGCCCGGTGGTCATCGCGCCCTCCGGGCATGTGCATCGGTTCAAGGGACACGCGCCTGCTGTGTTGTCTTAAAGGAGCAACGGGGATTTGCACAGCCACGCCAACCTGCCGCAGTATAACTACTGCGGCTGATTGGCTACCAGTTAAAAGTGGAGCAAAACTTACCTTTCTTTCGACAGTCCCCATCCCTCACCGGCATCTTCTGCTGGTTGCCAGCATTAGTCTGTCTTCATTGGCTAGTGCAGAATGATGTCACTCCTGCGCATGTACAATAGTCGGTCAACCCGGCACACAGGGATCATGCTGGCCATGTAAGCTGAGCTGTGCATGCACAGCTTAGTTTACTTGCACAGCTCAGTTTACATGCCAGAGAATGCAGGTAGGTGGCAGTGCTTGTCTCTTCTGCAATAAAGAGCCTGCCTGCTCACAGTTTGTGACAGCAGAACTTTAGTACATGAAGGACTTGGCTCTGCTCCCTCGCTCTTGTCAATCACTTGGGACCCATTACAGGTCCCAGGTGACTGAGCGGCTAATCACGGCGCGAGGCGCCGCTCGCACATGCACAGTGGGTGCCCGGGGACCGGAGGGGGAGGCGAGGGGGAGGCGAGGGAGGTGAGCGGGGCTTCGATCCCCCGCATCGCTGGACCCTGGGACAGGTAAGTGTCCAATTAAAAGTCAGCAGCTGCAGTATTTGTAGCTGCTGACTTTTATTTTTTTTTTTATTTAATGGGCCCTCCTCTTTAAGTTCTATAAGGAAGATACTTGAGAGTTTAGTAAAAAAAAAAAAGAAAAAAACACACAGAGGAATTTTTTGCTACAAAATATTATAAGCAATAGTTAGCATGGATTCACAACAGATTAAAGTTGTCAAGCAAATCCTGCTTTCTATTTATGAAGAAGCAAGCAAAAGTATTGACAAAGGTGTTTTTGGTTATATATCATACTTGAACTTTGCAAAAGCGTTTGACACAGTTGACACAAGGGATGAGCTTCGAGTTCGAGTCGAACCCATGTTCGATGCGAACTTCGCATGTTCGACCGTTCGTCAAATTACGAACGATATGGACCGTTTGCGCCAAATTCGAGTGGCACGTCATGGCCCATAATTCACTGCAGCATCGCAGTGCATTGCTGGCTGATGATTGGTCAAGCATGCACTATGACCCCTATGACTATGACTGTACAGAGAGCTGTAATTGGCCAAAGCCAGGGTGGCTTTGGCCAATTATGGCTCAGGGGGTTTAGTACACGCCCCACACTATATAAGGCCGCCTGCACGTCGGCCCTGTGTAGTGTGTTCCGGCGTTGAGAGAGAGATAGCGAGAGAGAGAGACAGTGTCATTTGATTTAAGTTAGATAAAGTAGGCAGGCGAGTCAGTTAGCTACACTTACAGTGTAATGTGTATATATATGCATCCTAGGTATATATATATATATATATATATATATATATATATATATGTGTATATATATATATATATATATATATACACTGTATTCAGTTTAGCTAGATCCCTTCCTGTTAGTCTCTTCCTACTGACAGGCAGGCAGGTGTTTTTACAGTATTTACAGCTACCTGAAGAAAATTGCTGGTGTTCTTCTGATCCTATTAGTCCTATTAGCTACAGTATCTACAGTTAGTGTAGTGCGTCCTCTGCACAGTGTGTACCTAAAGCTACCTGAAGAAAATTGGTGGTGTTCTTCTGATCCTATTAGTACCACAGGCAGCTGCAGTATTTACAAGTTAGTGTAGTGCGGCCCCTGCACAGTGTGCACCTAAAGCTACCTGAAGAAAATTGGTGGTGTTCTTCTGATCCTATTAGTACCGCAGGCAGCTGCATTATTTACAAGTTAGTGTAGTGCATCCTCTGCACAGTGTGCACCTAAAGCTACCTGAAGAAAATTGGTAGTGTTCTTCTGATCCTATTAGTACCGCAGGCAGCTGCAGTATTTACAAGTTAGTGTAGTGCATCCTCTGCACAGTGTGCACCTAAAGCTACCTGAAGAAAATTGGTGGTGTTCTTTTGATCCTATTAGTACTGCAGGCAGCTGCAGTATTTACAAGTTAGTGTAGTATGTCCTCTGCACAGTGTGCACCTAAAGCTACCTGAAGAAAATTGGTGGTGTTCTTCTGATCCTATTAGTAACGCAGGCAGCTGCAGTATTTACAGTTAGTGCAGTGCATCCTCTGCACAGTGTGCACCTAAAGCTACCTGAAGACAATTGCTGTTGTTCTTCTGATCCTATTAGTACTGCAGGCAGCTGCAGTATTTACAAGTTAGTGTAGTGCGTCCTCTGCACAGTGTGCACCTAAAGTTACCTGAAGAAAATTGGTGGTGTTCTTCTGATCCTATTAGTAACACAGGCAGCTGCAGTATTTACAAGTTAGTGTAGTGCGTCCTCTGCACAGTGTGCACCTAAAGCTACCTGAAGAAAATTGGTGGTGTTCTTCTGATCCTATTAGTACCGCAGGCAGCTGCAGTATTTACAAGTCAGTGTACTGCATCCTCTGCACAGTGTGCACCTAAAGCTACCTGAAGAAAATTGGTGGTGTTCTTCTGATCCTATTAGTACCGCAGGCAGCTGCATTATTTACAAGTTAGTGTAGTGCATCCTCTGAACAGTGTGCACCTAAAGCTACCTGAAGAAAATTGGTAGTGTTCTTCTGATCCTATTAGTACCGCAGGCAGCTGCAGTATTTACAAGTTAGTGTAGTGCATCCTCTGCACAGTGTGCACCTAAAGCTACCTGAAGAAAATTGGTGGTGTTCTTTTGATCCTATTAGTACTGCAGGCAGCTGCAGTATTTACAAGTTAGTGTAGTATGTCCTCTGCACAGTGTGCACCTAAAGCTACCTGAAGAAAATTGGTGGTGTTCTTCTGATCCTATTAGTAACGCAGGCAGCTGCAGTATTTACAGTTAGTGCAGTGCGTCCTCTGCACAGTGTGCACCTAAAGCTACCTGAAGACAATTGCTGTTGTTCTTCTGATCCTATTAGTACTGCAGGCAGCTGCAGTATTTACAAGTTAGTGTAGTGCGTCCTCTGCACAGTGTGCACCTAAAGCTACCTGAAGAAAATTGGTGGTGTTCTTCTGATCCTATTAGTAACACAGGCAGCTGCAGTATTTACAAGTTAGTGTAGTGCGTCCTCTGCACAGTGTGCACCTAAAGCTACCTGAAGAAAATTGGTGGTGTTCTTCTGATCCTATTAGTACCGCAGGCAGCTGCAGTATTTACAAGTCAGTGTACTGCATCCTCTGCACAGTGTGCACCTAAAGCTACCTGAAGAAAATTGGTGGTGTTCTTCTGATCCTATTAGTACCGCAGGCAGCTGCAGTATTTACAAGTTAGTGTAGTGCGTCCTCTGCACAGTGTGCACCTAAAGCTACCTGAAGAAAATTGGTGATGTTCTTCTGATCCTATTAATACCACAGGCAGGCAGTTACAGTATTTACAGTTAGTGTACTGTGTCCTCTGCACAGTGTGCACCTAAAGCTACCTGAAGACAATTGCTGTTGTTCTGCTCCTATTAATACCACAGGCAGGCAGCTACAGTATACTGTGTCCTCTGCACAGTGTGCACCTAAAGCTACCTGAAGACAATTGCTGTTGTTCTGCTCCTATTAATACCACAGGCAGGCAGCTACAGTATTTACAGTTAGTGTACTGTGTCCTCTGCACAGTGTGCACCTAAAGCTACCTGAAGACAATTGATGTTGTTCTGCTCCTATTAATACCACAGGCAGGCAGCTACAGTATTTACAGTTAGTGTACTGTGTCCTCTGCACAGTGTGCACCTAAAGCTACCTGAAGACAATTGCTGTTGTTCTGCTCCTATTAATACCACAGGCAGGCAGCTACAGTATTTACAGTTAGTGTACTGTGTCCTCTGCACAGTGTGCACCTAAAGCTACCTGAAGACAATTGATGTTGTTCTGCTCCTATTAATACCACAGGCAGGCAGCTACAGTATTTACAGTTAGTGTACTGTGTCCTCTGCACAGTGTGCACCTAAAGCTACCTGAAGACAATTGGTGGTGTTCTTCTGATCCTATTAATACCACAGGCAGGCAGCTACAGTATTTACAGTTAGTGTCAGTGGCGTAACTAGAACCTCCAGGGCCCCGGTGCAAGAAACCATTAAGGGCCCCCCTGAACCCCAGCCGGGGCCCTTCCCTCCGAGTCAGGTGGTGGAACTCCAGGGCCCGATTACAGGTAAGACCTTTGTGAGCCCTGTAGTTCTGCCACTGGTATCAGTAGTTTTTTTATTATTTTTTTACAATTTTTTAGGAGCCCCGTTGGGGGGCTTTGGTGACATTTCAGAGGTCTAAACAGACTATGATGTTCCACCTTTGAGCTAAAGAGGAAGACTGGGGACACAGCCCCCAATCGCCTTCTCTGCAGCCTCAGCTACATAGAATAAATGGACAGGAACAGCTCTGTACAGAGCTTCTTGCCCATTCATAAACTGAAGCATAGTAAACACAGTTATGAAATGGAGTCAGTGATCGGTACACATTTACTGGCCCATTTCCCACTCTCCGTCCTGACAGATCCCCAGCAGCAGCCAGCAGGAGAGAGAATGGGGTAACTTGGCAACCGACGAGAAGAACCGACGAGAAGGTCTGGGAAAGAGCACACAGGGGCTGGAGTGCACACCTTGCTGGTACCCCATCCCCATCTCCAGTGACCGCATGCTGGTCCTGCTGTACCCCCCCCTGGTGTCCAGTGACCCCTGCTGGTACACCCCCTAAATAGCTGGGGATTCAGATTTCCTCTGTGTGTCCTGCTCCCTCCTCCATCCTGGCACCCTAGGATGGCTGACGCCAGCCCTGCCAGCCATTATGGTCTGTAGATGGGGTTTCTGTTCTTAGGGGAGGTGGGGTCCTGGTCCCAAGGGAAGATGGGATCCCTAGGTAAGATGGAGTCCCCATTGCCAGGGGGGATGGGGTTCCTGTCCCTAGGAAGGATGGGGTCCCAGTCCCCAGGGCAGATAGATTTCCTGCCCCCAGGTGAGATGGGGTCCCTGTCCCGAGGTGAGAAGAGGGCCCTGTTCCCATGGGCGATGGGGTCCCTTTCCCCAGGTGACATGGGGTCCCTGTCCTTAGGGGAGATGGGGTCCCTGTCCTTAGGGGAGATGGGGTCCCTGTCTCAGAGGTGATGGGGTACCTGTCCCCAGGGGTGATGGGGTCCCTGTACCCAGGTGAGAAGAGGGTCCCTGTCCCCAGATGAGAAGTGGTCCCTGCCCTCTGGGGAGAAGTGCGCCCTGTCCCCAGGAGAGACGGGGTACCTTTCCCCAGGGGAGATGGGGTCCCTGTCCTTAGAGGATATGGGGCCCCTGTCCCCAGGGGTGATGGGGTCACTGTCTCAGAGGTGGTGGGGTCCCTGTCCTTTGGGGTTATGAGGATCCTGTCCTTAGTGGAGATGGGGTCCCTGTCCTTAGGGGTGATGGGGTCCCTCTCCTTAGGGGAGATGGGGTCCCTGTCTCTGAGGTGGTGGGGTCCCTGTATGGGGTCCCTGTCCTTAGGGGAGGTGGGGTCCCTGTCCTTAGGGGAGATGGGGTCCCTCTCCTTAGGGGAGATGGGGTCCCTGTCTCTGAGGTGATGGGGTCCCTGTCCTTATGGGAGATGGGATCCCTGTCCTTAGGGGAGATGGGGTCCCTGTCCTTAGGGGTGATGGGGTCCCTCTCCTTAGGGGTGACGGGGTCCATCTCCTTAGGGGTGATGGGGTCCCTGTCCTTAGGGGTGATGGGGTCCCTGTCCTTAGGGGTGATGGGGTCCCTCTCCTTAGAGGAGATGGGATCCCTGTCCTTAGGGGTGATGGGGTCCCTCTCCTTAGGGGAGATGGGATCCCTGTCTCAGAGGTGATGGGGTCCCTGTCCTTATGGGAGATGGGGTCCCTGTCATTAGGGGAGATGGGGTCCCTGTCCTTAGGGGTGATGGGGTCCCTGTCCTTAGGGGTGATGGGGTCCCTCGCCTTAGGGGTGATGGGATCCCTGTCTCAGAGGTGATGGGGTCCCTGTCCTTATGGGAGATGGGGTCCCTGTCCTTAGGGAAGATGGGGTCCCTCTCCTTAGGGGAGATGGGGTCCCTGTCTCAGAGGTGATGGGGTCCCTGTCCTTAGGGGTGATGGGGTCCCTGTATGGGGTCCCTGTCCTTAGGAGAGATGGGATCCCTGTCCTTTGGGGTGATGGGGTCCCTGTCCTTAGGGGAGATGGGGTCCCTGTCCTTAGGGGTGATGGGGTCCCTGTCTCAGAGGTGATGGGGTCCCTGTCCTTAGGGGAGATGGGATCCCTGTCTTAGAGGTGATGGGGTCCCTGTCCTTAGGGGTGATGGGGTCCCCGTATGGGGTCCCTGTCCTTAGGGGAGATGGGGTCCCTGTCCTTAGGGGTGATGGGGTCCCTCTCCTTAGGGGAGATGGGGTCCCTGTCTCAGAGGTGATGGGGTCCCTGTCCTTATGGGAGATGGGGTCCCTGTCCTTAGGGGAGATGGGGTCCCTGTCCTTAGGGGTGATGGGGTCCCTCTCCTTAGGGGTGATGGGATCCCTGTCTCAGAGGTGATGGGGTCCCTGTCCTTATGGGAGATGGGGTCCCTGTCCTTAGGGGAGATGGGGTCCCTGTCCTTAGGGGAGATGGGGTCCCTGTCCTTAGTGGAGATGGGGTCCCTGTCCTTAGGGGAGATGGGGTCCCTGTCATTAGGGGACATGGGATCCCTGTCTTAAGGGTGATGGAGGGGGGTATGTGATGGTATGTGTGGGGGATGGGGTCATCTCACTCACCATGACCAAGCTGCAGGCCGGGCACTCATCCATGGTGGCCTGGGCTCCCTCCAGCATGCTGCACAGACGATCAGTGTATCTCCCAGAAAGACCTGTCATCTGTGTATGACGGGGGAGGAGGGGGGCTGGCAGACAAGCCTGCAGTGTCCTCCGAGGAGCCGGCTCTCACAGGGCTGCACACACTGCCTCTGTGTGCTCAGTTTGTTTGCCCCTTTAGAAGCATGCAGTGCAGTGTGAGCCGACTCAGGGGGCGGGACTGAAAACGGACTGAGCGACGCTGCATGAAGCAGGAGAGGGGGACCCAGAGGAGCTGGCTGTGGACACAGGTCATGCGGGGAACCCAGAACTAAACAGCAGCCAGTGCGGTACTCGAGCATGGAGCTCTGATAGCCACCCCCCACCTCCAGTCAGCAGCCAGCCACCCGTGCGCACGGTGCACGCATTGGTATTCCTAGCCTATGATGCCGCCAGGCCATGTGTAAAGGGGGGCCGCACGGGCCCCCTGCAGCACAGAGCCCATTCGCGGCTGCGACTCTTGCACCCCCGATAGTTACGCCCCTGGTTAGTGTACTGTGTCCTCTGCACAGTGTGCACCTAAAGCGACCTGAAGACAATTGCTGGTGTTCTCATACTAATAATACTACAGGCAGGCAGTTGATTCTGCTAGCTGCAGTATCAGTATATATATACATCCCAGCTTTGTGCAGCTACATCTCACTGCAGGCCATTAGTATGTCTGGAAGGCCAACAAGGAGAGGCAGACAGTCACAAGCCAATAAAAGAGGGCAAGCAGGCTCATTGTCTAGAGGCAACAGTGCTGGTCATGGAGACGGTGCATCCTCATCAGCACGTGGCCATGAAACACACTTGTCCTTTTTTGCAGCAGCTGGCCGCGTTGAGCTGCAACATGCGGAAGACTTGGTAGAGTGGATTACCAAGCCATCCTCATCCTCCTCATCCTCTCTCACCCAGGCTCAGGGTACTTTTTCTGGCAAAGCAGCTGCCAACGTGGCCCCTTCCCTCGGCTCAATGGCATCAGTCACTACTTCCCTAGCCCCACCATGTTCTCCTGAGGAGTCCCCCGAACTGTTTGACCACAGTGTTGGGTACATGCTCCAGGAGGATGCCCAGCGTTTTGAAGGCTAAGATGATGGTACCCAGCTAGAGGAAGGCAGTAACGTGAGCCCAGAGAGAGGGGGTAACCAAGAAGGGCAGCAATCTGGCAGTCATGTTCCCCCAGCTGCAGCATACTGCCAGGTTTGCTCCAGTGATGAGGAGGGAGGGGATGATGAGGTCACTGACTCCACATGGGTGCCTGATAGGAGAGAGGAGGAGGAGGCACATCACCAATGAGGCAGGATGCCCTCCAGGGGCCAGCTTAAGGGCAGCACACCGACAGCATCACATCACAGAGCTCCGCATGTGCAGGGCGCTGCTGTCTCTGCGCGTTATTCCAAAAGTTCTTTGGTGTGGGCCTTTTTTGAGACTAGTGCATCAGATCCCACTGCTGCTATTTGCAACATATGTCTAAAGCGTATCTCGCGTGGCCAAAACATCACCCGCTTGGGCTCAACATGCTTGACCAGACATATGTTGATCTGCCATGCAGTTCGTTGGCAAACGTACCTAAAACACCCACACCAAAGAACAAAGAGGACCTCTCCTTGTTCCTCTTTAGCTAGGAATTCCAACCCCACTATACCTTCAGTCCTCTCTGAGACCTGCACTGAGAGGAATGAAGGTGTAGAATTACCTGTACAAAAGTACATGTCAAGGAATGAGACACCAATGGTTCCTAAAGGAATTCAGTGGAAATCTGCCCATTGATCCATTGATTCTCAGGAAATTGAGATTCCTAGCAGTAGAGAATGTCCTATGCCTTGTACACACGATAGGATTTTCCGATGGAAAATGTGTGATAGGACCTTGTTGTCGGAAATTCCGACCGTGTGTTGGCTCCATCACACATTTTCCATAGGAATTTCCGACACACAAAGTTTGAGAGCTTGCTATAAAATTTTCCGACAACAAAATGCGTTGTCAGAAATTCCGATCGTGTGTACACAAATCCGACGCACAAAGTGCCATGCATGCTCAGAATAAATTAAGAGAGGAAAGTTATTGGCTACTGCCCCGTTTATAGTCCCGAAGTACGTGTTTTACGTCACCATGTTCAGAACGATCGGATTTTCCGACAACTTTGTGTGACCGTGTCTATACAAGACAAGTTTGAGCCAACATTCGTCGGAAAAAATCCATGAATTTTGTTGTCAGAATGTCCGATCAATGTCCGATCGTGTGTACAGGGCACTAGAGTTAAAGTGGCTCTAAAGTCAGTGGTTCTAAAGTTAAGATGTACTTTCCAGCATAGAAGAGAAAAAGTAGACTGCCCTGATTTTAAAGCGGAGTTCCACCCAAAAGTGGAACTTCTGCTCATTTGTCTCCTCTCCCCCTTCGGTGCCATAATTGGCAGCTTTCGGGGGGAGTGGGGATAGGATACCTGTATTTGACAGGTATCCTGTTCCCACGTCTGGGAGTCCGGGCCGTGGCCCGTGACATCACCATGGGGCTCCCTCCTCCTCTCCCTGTCGCTGTGCCAGTAGGGTTCCCGGCATGAAGCCGTTAGGCTACAATGCCGGGTACCCTTACCCGCAATGGCGGTGGCAGCACCCGAAAACTGATGGAAACATCAGCTGTGGTGTCGACATCGCTGGACTCCAGGACAGGTAAGTGTCCTATTGTTAAAAGCTAGCAGCTGCAGTATGTGTAGCTGCTGGCTTTTAATTTTTTTTGTGAGCGGAACACCACTTTAAGAATGCAGATCAACAGGGTAGTTTTCTTATACATCCAGCAACCCAGTACCAAACCACACCAAGAAATCCTTCATAGCCAGAGAGACTTGTATCCAGGGATCCTCTACTGTAGAGTAAGGACTGAATCCTACTCTCAGCTTTGTGGAAGGTAATAGCCTTTGTCTCCTTGGTGTCCAGTAGCTAGTCCAGTTATTCTAGGCAATGTGATGGGGTCAGACAGGACTTGTGATAATTCATAAACCAGCATAAACTTTGAAGAGTATTAAGGTCATGTGTATGCTGACCTGCGGCTTCTTGCAGAACAAAGCCCTGCTGAGGAGGTTATTATGATATGCCATGACTAGGATGCTCCTGAGTTAAACCAGGGCCAGGATCTTGAAGAACACCCTTGGAGATATGGCTAGGCTGAAAGGCAAAGCCACATACTGGAATTACATTTCCCCAATGTCAAAGAACAAAAAAAGCTGGTGCAGAGGGAAGATAGGGGAATCAGGATAGGCAGTCCTTATGTCCATAGAGGCTAGAAATTCTTCTTGTTCCAGGGGAGCCATGACAGATCTGGTTGACTCCATGCAGAATGTATGGAGTCAAATAAAGTTATTGAGAGCCTTGATAGACAGGAATGTGCTGTCTCATTTCAGAAACTGGTTTAATATGTGTAGCAGGTACCTCTCCAAGCTTATTGAATCCACGAAGGAGAGAGAGCTGCCTGCTAGAAGCTGCATGGTCTTTTCACCCCCTTTCCTCTCCTCACACACACAGAGGCTAGTCTGTTCCTCCCCTGTGTTCCTATTGGCAGGAGGAAGGAAGCCAATTGTAGGAGAAGTTACAGGAACCAATGAATGGGGCCTTAACCACTTGCCCACTGGGCACTTAAACCCCCTTCCTAACCAGACCAATTTTTAGCTTTCAGTGCTCTCACAGTTTGAATAACAATTACTCAGTCATGCAACACCGTACCCATATGAAATTTTTGTCCTTTTTTTCACACAAATAGAGCTTTCTTTTGGTGGTATTTAACCACTTCAGCCCCGGAAGGATTTACCCCCTTCCTGACCAGAGCACTTTTTACAATTTGGCACTGCGTCGCTTTAACTGCTAATTGCGCGGTCATGCAATGGTGTACCCAAACGAAATTTGCGTCCTTTTCTTCCCACAAATAGAGCTTTCTTTTGATGGTATTTGATCACCTCTGCCATTTTTATTTTTTGCGCTATAAACGGAAAAAGACCGAAAATTTTGAAAAAAAATGATATTTTCTACTTTTTGTTATAAAAAAAATCCAATAAACTCAATTTTAGTCATACATTTAGGCCAAAATGTATTCGGCCACATGTCTTTGGTAAAAAAAAAGTCAATAAGCGTATATTTATTGGTTTGCGCAAAAGTTATAGCGCCTACAAACTAGGGTACATTTTCTGGAATTTACACAGCTTTTAGTTTATGACTGCCTATGTCATTTCTTGAGGTGCTAAAATGGCAGGGCAGTACAAAACCCCCCCAAATGACCCCATTTTGGAAAGTAGACACCCCAAGTAAATTGCTGAGAGGCATGTTGAACCCATTGAATATTTATTTTTTTTGTCCCAGGTGATTGAATAATGACAAAAAAAAAAAAAAAAATTTACAAAAAGTTGTCACTAAATGATATATTGCTCACACAGGCCATGGGCATATGTGGAATTGCACCCCAAAATACATTCAGCTGCTTCTCCTGAGTACGGGGATACCACATGTGTGGGACTTTTTGGGAGCCTAGCCGCGTATGGGGCCCCGAAAACCAAGCACCGCCTTCAGGATTTCTAAGGGCATAGATTTTTGATTACACTCCTCACTACCTATCACAGTTTTGAAGGCCATAAAATGCCAAGATGGCACAAAACACCCCCAAATGACCCCATTTTGGAAAGTAGACACCCCAAGCTATTTGCTGAGAGGTATGTTGAGTCCATGGAATATTTTATTTTTTGACACAAGTTGTGGGAATGTGACAATTTTTTTTTTTTTTGCACAAAGTTGTCACTAAATGATATATTGCTCACACAGGCCATGGGCATATGTGGAATTGTACCCCAAAATACATTTAGCTGCTTCTCCTGAGTATGGGGATACCACATGTGTGGGACTTTTTGGGAGCCTAGCCGCGTACGGGGCCCCGAAAACCAATCACCGCCTTTAGGATTTCTAAGGGCATAAATTTTTCATTTCACTCCTCACTACCTATCAGAGTTTTGAAGGCCATAAAATGCCAAGATGGCACAAAACCCCCCCAAATGACCCCATTTTGGAAAGTAGACACCCCAAGCTATTTGCTGAGAGGCATGTTGAGTCCATGGAATATTTTGTATTTTGACACAAGTTGCTGGAAAGTGACAATTTTTTTTTTTTTTTTTTTTTTTTGCACAAAGTTGTCACTAAATGATATATTGCTCAAACATGCCATGGGCATATGTGGAATTGCACCCCAAAATATATTCTGCTGCTTCTCCTGAGTACGGGGATACCACATGTGTGGGACTTTTTGGGAGCCTAGCCGCGTACGGGGCCCCGAAAACCAAGCACCGCCTTCAGGATTTCTAAGGGCATAAATTTTTGATTTCACTTCTCACTACCTATCACAGTTTTGAAGGCCATAAAATGCCAAGATGGCACAAAAGCCCCCCAAATGACCCCATTTTGGAAAGTAGACACCCCAAGCTATTTGCTGAGAGGCATGTTGAGTCCATGGAATATTTTATTTTTTGACACAAGTTGCGGGAATGTGAGAATTTTTTTTTTTTTTTGCACAAAGTTGTCACTAAATGATATATTGCTCACACAGGCCATGGGCATATGTGGAATTGCACCCCAAAATACATTCTGCTGATTCTCCTGAGTACGGGGATACCACATGTGTGGGACTTTTTGGGAGCCTAGCTGCGTACGGGGCCCCCGAAAACCCAGCACCGCCTTCAGGATTTCTAAGGGTGTAAAGTTGTAATTTCACTCCCCACTACCTATCACATTTTTGAAGGCCATAAAATGCCCAGATGGCACAAACCCCCCCCAATTGACCCCATTTTGGAAAGTAGACACCCCAAGCTATTTGCTGAGAGGCATGTTGAGTCCATGGAATATTTTATATTTTGACACAAGTTGCGGGAAAGTGACAATTTTTTTTTTTTTTAATTTTTTTTTGCACAAAGTTGTCACTAAATGATATATTGTTCAAACATGCCATGGGCATATGTGGAATTACACCCCAAAATATATTCTGCTGCTTCTCCTGAGTACGGGGATACCACATGTGTGGGACTTTTTGGGAGCCTAGCCGCGTACGGGGCCCCGAAAACCAAGCACCGCCTTCAGGATTTCTAAGGGCATACATTTTTGATTTTACTCCTCACTACCTATCACACTTTTGAAGGCCATAAAATGCCAAGATGGCACAAAACCCCCCCAAATGACCCCATTTTGGAAAGTAGACACCCCAAGCTATTTGCTGAGAGGCATGGTGAGTATTTTGCAGCTCTCATTTGTTTTTGAAAATGAAGAAAGGCAAGAAAAACGTATTTTTTTTTTCTTTTTTCAATTTTCAAAACTTTGTGACAAAAAGTGAGGTCTGCAAAATACTCACTATACCTCTCAGCAAATAGCTTTGGGTGTCTGTTTTCCAAAATGGGGTCATTTGGGGGGGGGGGTTGTGCCATCTGGGCATTCCATGGCCTCCGAAACTGTGATAGGCAGTGAAGAGTGAAATCAAAAATTTACGCCCTTAGAAAGCCTGAAGGCGGGGCTTGGTTTTCGGGGTCCCGTACGTGGCTAGGCTCCCAAAAAGTCTCACACATGTGGTATCCCCGTACTCAGGAGAAGCAACAGAATGTATTTTGGGGTGCAATTTCACATATTCCCATGGCATGTTTGAGCAATATATCATTTAGTGACAACTTTGTGCAAAAAAAAAAAAAAAATTTGTCTTTTTCCCGCAACTTGTGTCACAATATAAAATATTCAATGGACTCGACATGCCTCTCAGCAAATAGCTTGGGGTGTCTACTTTCCAAAATGGGGTCATTTGGGGGGGTTTTGAACTGTCCTGGCATTTTATGCACAACATTTAGAAGCTTATGTCACACATCGACCACTCTTCTAACCACTTGAAGACAAAGCCCTTTCTGACACTTATTGTTTACATGAAAAAATTATTTTTTTTTGCAAAAAAATTACTTTGAACCCTCAGACATTATATATTTTTTTAAAGCAAATGCCCTACAGATTAAAATGGTGGGTGTTTCATTTTTTTTTTTCACACAGTATTTGCGCAGCGATTTTTCAAACGCATTTTTTGGGGAAAAAACACACTTTTTTAAATTTTAATACACTAAAACACACTATTTTGTCAAAATGTTTGATGAAATAAAAAAGATGATCTTAGGCCGAGTACATGGATACCAAACATGACATGCTTTAAAATTGCGCACAAACGTGCAGTGGCGACAAACTAAATACATTTTTAAAAGCCCTTAAAAGCCTTTACAGGTTACCACTTTAGATTTACAGAGGAGGTCTACTGCTAAAATTACTGCCCTCGATCTGACCTTCGCGGTGATACCTCACATGCATGGTGCAATTGCTGTTTACATATGACGCCAGACCGACGCTTGCGTTCGCCTTTGTGCGAGAGCAGGGGGGGGGCAGGGGTGCTTTTTTTTTTTTTTTTTTTTTTTTTATTATTTTTTTTGCTTTTTTATCTTATTTTTAAACTGTTCCTTTCATTTTTATTTTTTTTTTATCATTTTTATTGTTATCTCAGGGAATGTAAATATCCCCCATGATAGCAATAGGTAGTGACAGGTACTCTTTTTAGAAAAAATTGGGGTCTATTAGACCCTAGATCTCTCCTCTGCCCTCAAAGCATCTGACCACACCAAGATCGGTGTCATAAAATGCTTTCCCAATTTCCCAATGGCGCTGTTTACATCCGGCGAAATCTAAGTCATGAAATGCTTGTAGCTTCCAGTTTCTTAGGCCATAGAGATGTTTGGAGCCATTCTGGTCTCTGATCAGCTCTATGGTCAGCTGGGTGAATCACCGGCTGCATTCTCAAGTTCCCTGTTGGGACAGGAGAGCCAGAGAAAAACATGGACGACGGTGTGGGGGGGGGGGGCATTCCCTCCCACTGCTTGTAAAAGCAGTCTAGAGGCTAATTAGCCGCTAGGATTGCTTTTACAAGAAAGCCGACCACTGGCTGAAAAGAATGATACCAAGATGATACCTAAACCTGCAGGCATCATTCTGGTATAACCACTCAAAGTCCAGCAACATACCAGTACGTTGCTGGTCCTTGTTGGGCATACATTGTAAACTTTTTTTTCATGCAGCCTGTGGGCTGAACGAAAAAAAGATATTGATCGGTGGGTATGCCCACCATTAGAATACCTCCCTTCATCCACCCACTTCTAATGATGGGCATACATGCACCGTATATATATGCCGAAGCATGGGGGCATCCTCCCGCAAAAGGCAGGAGCAAATCGCTCCTCCACCCACTGCTGCCCCCACGCTTCGGCATATATGCTGAAGTATGTAACTGTGGTGGTGAAATCACCTCCGACAGCGCTGGAGTCGCGGCTTTATGTATCGTGGGAGCAAACGCTGTTGCTGTCAAGATAAATAAATCCGCTCTGCAGCTGAATGGCGTACCTGCTAAGCAAATGATGGTTAACAAAAAAACAAAGTAACATTACAGTATAACAGTAATACTTACCATACCTGCAAAGCAAAATACAAAAAAAACATAGTAAAAAATAAAACATTTAACGCAACCTGTGCCTACCTAAAAAATATATATGCCGAAGCATGGGGGCATCCTCCCGCAAAAGGCAGGAGCAAATCGCTCCTCCACCCACTGCTGCCCCCACGCTTCGGCATATATGCTGAAGTATGTAACTGTGGTGGTGAAATCACCTCCGACAGCGCTGGAGTCGCGGCTTTATGTATCGTGGGAGCAAACGCTGTTGCTGTCAAGATAAATAAATCCGCTCTGCAGCTGAATGGCGTACCTGCTAAGCAAATGATGGTTAACAAAAAAACAAAGTAACATTACAGTATAACAGTAATACTTACCATACCTGCAAAGCAAAATACAAAAAAAACATAGTAAAAAATAAAACATTTAACGCAACCTGTGCCTACCTAAAAAATATATATGCCGAAGCATGGGGGCATCCTCCCGCAAAAGGCAGGAGCAAATCGCTCCTCCACCCACTGCTGCCCCCACGCTTCGGCATATATGCTGAAGTATGTAACTGTGGTGGTGAAATCACCTCCGACAGCGCTGGAGTCGCGGCTTTATGTATCGTGGGAGCAAACGCTGTTGCTGTCAAGATAAATAAATCCGCTCTGCAGCTGAATGGCGTACCTGAAAACACAAAGGTGGTTAACAATAAAAAAAAACAAAGTATAAAAAAATTGCATACCTATAAAGCAAACATGATAAAAACATAACAATAAAACATTGCAGTATAGAATGCAGAACAATAGAGAGAGAATAGAGAGAGAATAGAGAGAGAACAATAAAACAACAACTATTTTTGGTTTTTTTATTTTATATTTTTTTTGTGTTTTTTTCTTTTTTTTACTTTTTTTTGTTTTTTTTACACTTTTTTTTGTAACTTTAACTTTTTTAACTGGTACCAGGTTTGGGTCTCTCAAAATGCGACAGCATCTTGGGAGACCCTGTGGAAGTGTGCCTAGTCTGTGCAGTGCTGTACCCTACGCTAATACTCCACTAGTGTATGGTAGCGTTCAAAACATTCACCAATGCAAAGACCAGGATTGCCAGGACAGAGGGGACAACAATACCGGGTGTCACGCCTAAATCCGCGCTTGCTGCAGACACGACATCTTTTTTGGGGGGTTCGTTGGGTAGGGGTACTCGGGAGGGCATAAAGAAAATGCCTCTCATGCAGCCGGCTTACTGCATTTGGTTGGGGAAGGTGAGGTGGAGCACCGTCTGGATACAGAAGGGCTCTGACGATCTCTTCCTGGAATTTAAGGAAGGATCCAGTCCGTCCTGAAGCTCTGTATAGCACATAAGCATTCAGCAAAGCCAATTGAAATAAATAAACAGACACTTTTTTGTACCAGCGTCTGGCCTTACGGGCAATTAGGTACGGCGCCAACAACTGGTCGTTGAGGTCCACCCCTCCCATATTAAGGTTATATTCGTGGACACAGAGGGGTTTCTCCACAACACCAGTCGCCGTAGGAATTTGGACCATCGTGTCTGCATGAAGGGAGGTGAGAACGAAAACATTCTTCTTATGCCTCCACTTCATAGCGAGCAAATTATTATACTTCAAGCAGGCTCTCTCCCCCAGCCTAAGACGGGAATCTACAAGCCGCTGGGGAAAGCCCCGGCGATTAGGTCGCACGGTGCCACATGCTCCAATCTGATGATCAAAAAGGTGGCTAAAAAGTGGCACGCTCGTATAATAATTGTCCACGTACAAGTGGTACCCCTTTCCGAATAAGGGTGACACCAAGTCCCACACTATCTTGCCAGCGCTTCCTATGTAGTCAGGGCAGTTTGTCGGCTCTACGTGACTATCTTTTCCCTCGTAAACCATAAATCTACATGTATAGCCTGTGGCCCTGTCACAGAGCTTATACATCTTGACCCCGTATCTGGCACGCTTGCTGGGAAGGTACTGTTTGAATGACAAGCGGCCAGAAAATTTAACCAGGGACTCATCAACGCAGACAACTTGATGGGGGGTAAACAAGTCTGCAAAACGTTGGTTGAAGTGGTTTACGAGGGGCCGAATTTTGTAGAGCCGATCGTATTCAGGGTCTCCACGAGGACGACAGAGTTCATTGTCGTTGAAGTGCATGAACCGCAAAATCTGCTCGTATCGTGCCCTGGCCATGGAAGCAGAGAACAAGGGTGAATGGTAAATTGGGTCAGTGGACCAATATGACCGCAACTCACTCTTTTTATTCAACCCCATGAGGAGGGAAAGGCCCAGAAAGATCTTAAATTCGGAGACCGTAATTGGTCTCCAATCTCTGGCAAGGGTGGACTGGGGCATAGTGGCGATGTATTGACCAGCGTATAAATTGCTTTGGTCCACAATAGATCTATAGAGATCTTCGGTGAAAAACAGCGAATAAAAATCCAGTGGCGTAAAGTCAACTGTTTCCACCTGAATTCCGGGTTGGCCAGTGAAAGGGGGAAGTACGGGTGCTGCAGAAGTGGTGGGTACCCAATTCGGATTGGCCAATGCAGCAGGAAGGGCACTATGGGCACGACGGGCCTGTGTTCGTCTTCTTGGTGGCAGCGGGACACTACTAGTGCTTGCCACCTCGCCAGCTTGAACTGCACTTATGGGACTCGCCACGTCACCACGTGATACTGCAGTGCTGGATGTACGACCAGGGTGTACTAGGCCGCTGGTGCTTGCCAGTTCACCAGAAGGAGTAGCGGCGCTAGTACCTCTCTGCTCCATACGAGAGCCCTGCGGTTCTTGCACTTCAAGGACAGCATAAGTTCGGGGTCTGGTACGCCTGACCTTAGCAGGGACCACAACTCCGTCGTCAGAGCTATCTGTCATGGAGCCGCTGTCCTCTACAGGATCGTATTCTGAGCCTGAACTTGACAGATGAGTGACTTCCTCTTCACTATCTGTCATGCTCAGAATCCTGTAGGCCTCTTCACTAGTGTACCTTCGATTTGCCATTTTGGCCTCTAAATTTAGGGGTACACTAGTGAGACTCACAGGCAAAAAAGCTCCCGACTGTCAGCGACTGATTCAAAACGCTACCAAAAAACTGTTAGCGATCGCAGGGATCAGGCCTGACTCTGCGACCGCTGCAGTTATGTGTGCTTAGTGTTTTGTAAGTGTCAGTAATCGATCGATACTGCACTTGGGTGGGCTGGGCTGGGCTGGGCCGAGGAGCAAAACGCAGGTGCTAGCAGGTATCTGGGCTGATCCCGCTAACACTGCGTTTCAGGGAACCCTAAACTGCTGGGGAGTATAGATCTGATCGGATCAGATATCGATCCGTTCAGATACTATAGCACTAAGGGAGGTGTATGCTGCGTGCGTGGGTTTTAGCGGTACTGGCGCTAACCTGACGCTGCCTGGGGCGACGCAGACCTTATCTGATCCTAAAAACTTAACTTCTATCACCGCCGGGCAATTAGGGGGTTAAACCTTTATAAGGTAATAAACGGCGGATGCCCTAAAACTATAATAAACTGTAATAAACTGTAATAAACTACAAAAAACAAACTATCTAACCAGCGTCACCCGTAACACTTATACGGTGATTGCTGGTGAAAGGGTTAACTAGGGGGCAATCAGGGGGTTAAAACCTTTAGTAGGTAGTATATGGGGGTCCCTGTCGCTATAAAACACTGACAGCGAACCTATATACTTACCTCCCTAAACTAGCGTCACCTGTGTCACTAATACAGCGATCAGAAAAACGATCGCTTAGCGACACTGGTGACGGGGGGTAATCAAGGGGTTAACTTTTATTAGGGGGGGTTAGGGGGTACCCTGGACCTAAGGGGGGTACCCTAGACCTAAAGGGGGCTAACCTAACTGCCCTAACACTTATAACTGACAAACTGACACCAATGCAAAAAAAAAAAAAACACTGCTATTGGTGTCAGAGTGACAGGGGGTACAGGGGGGTGATCGGGGGGTGATCGGGGGGTGACAGGGGGGTGACAAGTGTGCCTGCGTGTTCTACTGAGTGTGTGGTGTTGGTGCACTTACTTGGATGTCTTCTCTCCTCGGCGTCGGATCAAAAAGACCGGCTCCAGGAGAGATTACATCACTTCCTCTCCCTCTGTTTACATTACAGAGGGAGAGGAAGCATTTGATTCGTGGGAGCGATCGGGAGGGGGTGGCCATCAATGGATGGCCTCCCCCTGACCCCTAATCGCCCGCGAACAAGAGCCGACCACTCAGGGCACCGGGGGGGGTCCGATCGGACCTCCCGCCCGCGGGAAGGCATCACGTATCAGGTACGTGATTTTGCCTGCCCGTGCCGACCTGCTCACGTATATATGCGTGAGGCGGTCGGCAAGTGGTTAATCACTGCTGTTTTTTTTATTTTTTGCGCTATAAATCAAAAAAAGACTAAAAATTAGGTAAAAGAAAAAAAAACCCTTTGTTTCTGGTAAAATTTATTGCAGAATATTGGCGAGTATTGCAGAGTATTGCAGAGTATTGGCAGAGTATTGGCAGAGTATTGCAGAGTATTGGCAGAGTATTGCAGAGTATTGGCAGAGTATAGCAGAGTATTGCAGAGTATTGGCAGAGTATTGCAGCGTATGGGCAGAGTATTGGCGAGTATTGCAGAGTATGGGTAGAGAATTGGCAGAGTATTGGCAGAGTATTGCAGAGTATTGGCGAGTATTGGCAGAGTATTGGCAGAGTATTGGCAGAGTATTGGCAAGTATTGGCGAGTATTGGCAGAGTATTGGCGAGTATTGGCAGAGTATTGGCAGAGTATTGCAGAGTATTGCAGAGTATTGGCAGAGTATTGCATGGTATTGGCAGAGTATTGCAGAGTATTGCATGGTATTGCAGAATATTGCATAGTATGGCAGAGTATGGGCACTGAGCAGCGCTGTGTGCTGGATCTGTAGTGCCCACAGCACTGCAAACGATCTCTCTCCTCTCACACTGTACCGACATGTTTGTTTACAAATGATGCTCCGTCATTTGACGGAGTGATTACGTGGTAAACGACCGCTATCAGCGGCCATTTACCGTGATCCGTGATGCGCCGAGTCCCCCAGACCCAGCGGTCACGGATTTTCCTGAGTGCGCGCCCCAGGGGGCACGCGGGAGCACGATTCTGTGAGGACGTCCATGGATGCCCACCCAGAATAAGCCAACCGCGTTGTAGCCGTCTTTCAGCTATGGCCCAGTCGGCAAGTGGTTAACAAGCAGCAGCTGAAAAGTAGTCTGGAAAATGAAGTCCCAGCACAAAGCTGCTCACTGATTTTTAAAGGCACAGAACTACAAAACCCAGCCTGTATTGCATGAAAAGTAGAGGATGATGGGAGAGATTATAAAATGATCAGCAGACAAGGCCCAAGTGAGGTTGCTTCCTGAATCCCATTGTGAGAACACTATCCTGTTGCTGTGTGAAGGGATTGTAGCCTACCAAGGGGCACACAGCCTACAGGTCCAATCCAGAGGGTCAGGACGCCATCTGCTTTCAGAAGGACACTCTGCAGCAACGCTGTATGCCACAGAATCAGTCGATTCACCAGGTCAGCAGACTGAATGCCATTGCAACAGATCTGCGATTAGGAGAATTGTTCGATCACTCTTCAGAGGATTGCTGAACGTGTACAGGTGTTTGGTAAGGGGGCTCTTGCTCAGGAATCTCATTGCCTTTTATAAATTACACATTTGAACACTGTGCACAGACATCTGTTACCCAGATCATGTAGAGGAGTGTTATATCACAAGACAGCTATCTTACCCTGTTCCTTATCACTCTGTTACATCAAAGGACCCTTGTTCTTAGAGCTCCAACATGCCGGTGAAGATTGTGTGAGGCATCACTTTTAGGAAACTGTTATATTCTGCTCTTAAAGGGGACACACAACTGATACCTATAGTGTATTATTCCCAATAGACTTTGAGATATTATAGGTTGGCCCGGGATCCCTTTTAGTGATATTAATATCTATAATTATTCTTAGCTTGCTTAAAGATTTGCTTATTACTGTTTAACACTGTACTCACTGGTGTTACTTTTGTTGTTGCTAATTGCCATTTATTGTTTTAAAAGTAATTGTTTCAATCAAGCCCTGTCTACTTATACAGGACTTGGAGAGTGGGACCTGCCAGAGGCCCAAAAGAAGCAATGCATCATTGAGAGTTTGCGAGGAGCCGCTGCTGAGGCTATCAGGAACTTGAGATTTAGTAACACAACCTGTACGGCTTATGATTACCTAGCCATGCTACAGGAGGAGTTTAGGCAGACAGCGAAAGCAGCTGACCTGATCTATTAATTCAAACATGCCCTTCAACGCCAAGGGCATCTGAATACATTAGACGGCTGAACAAGATGCTATACCAGATTGTGCTAAAAACAGGGATGATGCCTTCTGCCATAGACCAGGCCAGAATACAGCAAATCCTAAAGGGGGCCCTACGTTTCAACCTAGTCTGGCTTCAGCTGAAGACCTATGCGTTTGTTATGTCCCTAAAATACCCTGATCTCATCAAAGTAGTGAGAGAAGAGGCCATGTTCCATGACAAGCGAGTAGCTGTTCGTCCAGCCTCTACACTTCTGGATGAAATCAGGCCTGTGGGGGCAGTGGGGCAAAACTCTGAAATAGCCACCCTGAAGTCTCAAATGGCACAGATAATGGAGATGATGACCTTTTTGGCAGTGAAAATCACCAAGACAACTGATGAGGGTGTCACAGTGACAGGAGTGCCTCCAACTCCATCTACTGCCTCTGGCCAGAGGCCAATGAATAATGAAGTCTGCTTCAACTGCAGAGTTGTAGGACATTATCGACGAGTATGCCCAAGCCCAGTGAAGACTGAAGCACAGCGCCAAAAGCTAGTGGGAAACTCTAGAAGGCCCTGGTGAAGGAGTCAACTGGGTGCTCATCTACATTAGCTAGCTTCAGAAAAACCAACGACGCGAAGAGACCGCAGTGGAAGTCCAAACCCTTGCAGAGGGCTCCTGTTGTTGCCTCCGAGCGACCCAGTGTCCCACTCCCTTTGACCCATGCTACCTGGCATTGGAGAGTCAATGCACACCAGACACCTAGAGCTGAACAGAGACTCAAGCCAGATCAGAACTTCTGCAAGAAAGGAGTGCAGATACAAGCCACCAAACAGGCCAAGCCTGCCACTTCCCACAAATTCCCTGCCAAGCTAGTGGGACCTTCTCTGGTTGTCTCCATCCAAGTGGAGGGAATCTACACCAAGGCCATCCAGGATAATGGAGCTCAAGTGACCCTCCTCTACAGAGACTTCTATGACAGGCACCTTAAACACCTGCCATTACAGAAGTTAGAAGGGCTAGAGATATGAGGCATTGGGACTCAGAACTTCCCCTATGATGGCTATCTACCAGTCAAGCTGATCTTCGATCCCTCCATAGCTGAGACCTTTGACACTTTGGCAGTGGTCTGTCCTCCCCCACCAGGGGCTAGTAAAAGTTCTCTCATCATCAGGACTAATACTGATCTTGTCAGAAGACTTTTGACACCTCTTGTCCAAAAGCAGGACACTTCAACTACACTAGTGTGCACCCCATGTTGAGACAAGCCTATCAGTGCCTGATGCAAGAACAGAAGGCCCCAGCTGAAGGAGTGGGAAAGATCTGGCACCAGGACCAGAGTGAGAAGGTGTTACAGCCTTGTGAAGTGGCCTGTTTACGGGCATCTGTCAAACTAAGTTGGAAACAACCAGGCTCTTTCATTTTCCTTGAAGCAGACAGACAGAAAAAAAGACATGGGAGTGGAGATGATTCTCGAAGTGATTTCAACCAAACCAAGTGATTTCAACCGGGAGAAGTCCGCCTTCATTACCCCGGTGGGGTTCTTTGAATTCAACCTCATGCCTCAGGGCTTGTCCGGCACCCCAGCCACTTTCCAAAGGCTCATGGAGAAGACCGTGGGTGACATGAACCTGACAGAGGTGTTGGTATATTTAGACGATATCATCATCTTTGGGAAGACCTTAGAGGAGCATGGGAACGTTTGGAGAAGGTTCTGAAGAGACTCTATGATGAGGGGTTGAAGCTGTCTCTGGAGAAGTGCCAGTTTTATCAACCCTCGGTCAACTACCATGGTCACATCGTGTCTGCCGACAGAGTGGCCACTGACGCACAGAAGCTGGAAGCCGTCACCTCCTGCCCGAAGCCCACTAATGTGACTGAGCTCAGGTGATTTCTGGGATTCTGTTCCTGTTACAGAAGATTAGTCGAGGGATTCGCTAAAATAGCTCGCACACTCATTGAGCTACTGAAAAGCAAAGGAAGACAATGGTCCGACAAAGCCTGTCAGACCAGCTGGAGGGGCCAGAAAACCCAGAGATTCCATTCAGGAACAGTTGACTGCCCAATGTGAAGAGGCTTTTAGGCAGCTGAAATGGAGCCTAACACCTGCTCTAGTCCTGGCCTATGCAGATACAACAAAGCCATATTAACTACACGTTGACGCGAGTTGAGATGGGTTAGGTGGGGTGCTGTATCAAGAGCACGACAGCCACCTACGGCCTGTTGCCTATGTGAGTTGGAACTTGGCACACACCGAGAAGAACTACCCCACACACAAACTCAAGTTTCTGGCCTTGAAGTGGGCAGTAGTGGATAACCTGAGGGATTATCTATATGGAGCGGAGTTCGTGATTAACACTGACAATAATCCTCTCACCTACATCCTCACCACTGCCAAGTTGGACACCACAGGTCACAGATGTTTGGCTGCCCTATCTAGGTTTACTTTCAGCCTGAAGTATCGACCGGGGTTTGGGAACAAAGATGCAGATGCTCTGTCAAGAAGGCCCCATTGCTCCAGTGACCCTCCAGAAGAATGGGCCCAGCTGACATTTGAAGGGTTACAAGCCTTATGTCAAGGAGAAAAACACCAAGCTGGAGGAGGATCCAGGACCAAAGACATTGGAGTTTAGTCTGCTGATGTCCTCAATTGTTATTGCAATGTCACCCAAGTCAGGGATGAAAGTCTGCCAAAGCTTTCTAAGAAGGACTTGCAAAGGGACCAATTGGAAAATCCTCTCTGTAGCTTGGCATTGAAGGCCTTGGAGAGATAATGCCCTGACATGCTCCTCACTGACTCCCCGAAGGATGCCTTCTACTGCACCGAGAGTGGGATCGTTTGCAGCTGCATCAAGGGGTGGTCTACCGAAAGGGCCCCTCTGATGTTCTCGAAGAAAAATGGCAGTTATTTCTACTGGAAAAACATAGGGAGACAGTATTAACTTCCCTTCATGACAACCATGGCCACCTAGGGCCCTAGAGGACTTTCCACCTGGTGAGGGACCGATTCTACTGGCCCTGCATGCAGGCTGAAGTCGAGGGCTATTGCCACTCCTGCATCAGATGTATTCAAAGAAAAACTTTGCCTCACCGAGTCAGGGACCCATAGAGCTGGTGTGCATTGACTTTCTGTGCTTGGAGCCTGATCTGAGTGCACAGGGAAATATTCTGGTATTGACTGACCACTTCACTCGGTATGCCCAGGCACTTCCCACAAAGGATCAACAGGCATCCACGGTGGCCAAGATCTTAGTGGAGAAGTTATTTGTACACTATGGTCTGCCCCAACGTATCCACTCTGATCAAGGGAGAGACTTCAAGAGCAGCCTCATAAAAAGACTTTTAGACCTGTTAGGCATTAAGAAGTCCAGAACCACCCCATACCATCCTCAAGGGGATACTCAGCCAGAGAGTTTCAACCGAACCCTCCTGGATATGCTTGGGACTTTGAATTCAGAACAGAAGCAGCACTGGAGCAAGTAGTGCAGGCTTATAACAGCACCGCAAACGATGCCAAAGGATACTTCCCCTATCGTCTGATGTTTGGACGGGAGGCCCGGCTGCCAGTAGACTTGGCCTTTGGCACGTCCTTAGACCATACTTCGACAACCTCCCACAGAGGGTATGTGGACCGCTTATGGAAAAGTCTGAAGACCATCTATGACAAGGCCAAAGCTGCTTCAGATGCCCCAGGACAGAGGAACAAAAGAAACTTTGACATCAGGGTATGAGTACAGGACTTGCATCCAGGCGAAGGAGTGCTGCTGAGGAATCTGGGTTTCCCTGGAAAGCACAAGTTGGCTGAAAGTTGCAGCCCTATGTCATTTGCAAGCAGCTGCCAGGACTCCCAGTGTACCAAATATGGCCAGAGGGGGGTACAGGCCCGCTAAAGACTTGGCACTGCAACCATCTGTTGCCTCTACCAGAAGCAGTTAGTTTGCCACCACAGCCAAATTCACAGTCCACACCCACGGCCTCTCAGAGATCCTGAACCGGTCACTAGATCTCAGTCTGTACCCCTTGCTGTAGACGATGAGGACAGCGAAGATGAAGAGATGGGAATAGACTGGATGTGGCCCTCTCAAATGCCAGGGCCTGCCACCCCCCCCTTCGTCTCCTCCCAAGGTGACAGACATTAGGATTCTCAGACCAGAGGCTCCTGAGTTTGTGCCTCAAATTCCACCTTCTGAAGTGTTGGAAGACCCTCAATCTTCCCTGCTGGCAACAGGCCCCGAGGATTCTCTTTTTATTGATGAAGAAGAAGCTGAGGCTGACATGCAGGAAGAAGAAAAAGCTGTGGATGAAGCAGAGACCTTGTACCTCCAGAGCCTAAAGAACAGAGCGAGCAAAAAACTATTCATCCACCTAAGAGACTGACCTATGATATGCGTATGATGTGTTGTTTTCACTTCAAAAACGACTCTTGAGGCGCCTGGTTCTTCCACCATGCATTTGGTGGAGGACAACCCCAACTCACCCCCTGGCACATCTAGCTGGGCTTTACCAACTCAGGTGGCCTGTAGGCAGGACAATCTCCCCTCCTATGCTAATTTGAGGGAGGTTCCTCTGCCAGGTTTTATGCAGATGCAAACTGTCTGATTTCCTGTGCACACTAACTTGCTTTCTCCGCTTGTATATAAAAAGCATGTAACAGGTCACAGATTTTTTTACTTCCTTTGGGGTCCAAAGGTTCTTTGGTCGGGGGAGTTTGTAGCGGGTACCTCTCCAAGCTGATTGAATCCACAAAGGAGAGAGAGCTGCCTGCTAGCAGCTGCATGGACTTTTCACCCCCTTCCTCTCCTTACACACACACACACACACACAGGCTAGTCTGTTCCTTCCCTGTGTTCCTATTGGCAGGAGGAAGGAAGCCAATTGTAGAAGCAGTTACAGGAACCAATGAATGTGGCTTTAACCAGCAGCAGCTGAAAAGTAGTCTTGAATATGAAGTCCCAGCACAAAAGCTGCTCACTGATTTTTAAAGGCACAGAACTACAAAACCCAGCCTGCATTGCATGAAAAGCAGAGGATGATGGGAGAGATTATAAAATGATCAGCAGACAAGGCCCAAGTGAGGTTGCTTCCTGAATCCCATTGTGAGAACACTATCCTGTTGCTGTGTGAAGGGATTGTAGCCTACCAAGGGGCACACAGCCTACAGGTCCAATCCAGAGGTTCAGGACGCCATCTGCTTTCAGAAGGACACTCTGCAGCAACGCTGTATGCCACTGAATCAGCCGATTCACCAGGTCAGCAGACTGAATGCCATTGCAACACATCTGCGATTAGGAGAATCGTTTGATCGCTCTTCAGAGGATCACTAAACATGTACAGGATTGGTGGGGGGCTCTTGCCCAGGAATCTCATTGCCTTTTATAAATTATACATTTGAACACTGTGCACAGACATCTGTTACCCGGATCATGTAGAGGAGTGTTATATCACAAGACAGCTATCTTACCATGTTCCTTATCACTCTGTTACATCAAAGGACCCTTGTTCTTAGAGCTTCAACGTGCCGGTGAAGATTGTGTGAGGCCTCACTTTTAGGACACTGTTATTTACTGCCACTGATACCTATAGTGCATTATTCCCAATAGGTTGGCCCGGGGTTCCCCTTTAATGATATTAATATCTATAATTATCCTTAGCTTGCTTAAAGATTTGCTTATTACTGCTTAACACTGTACTTACTGGTGTTACTTTTGTTGTTGCTAATTGCCATTTATTGTTTTAACAGTAATTGTTTCAACCAAGCCCTGGCTACTTATACAGGACTTGGCTGACTAATATCATTTTAAACCTTTCTCTGGTCCAAGTAAATTTGAGAGTGCAGAACTTTGTCTGTGTGTTATTACTGTGTTATTCCATTAATCACATTGCTAGGTGCTCCAGAGGGGCTGGGGTTGAGAGGCAGGGTAACAGACTGAACAAACAAAAGCAGCTCCTTCAGGGGTATCGCTACATGTGGGGGCTCTTATCTGGGATTTTCCGCTACTCTGCATTCAACTCCCCTATAAGCACCAGGATGGACCTTGCCGCTGCTATCCAGTGGTGTGAGGAAGAAGGCGAACAAATAAAAGCAGCTCATTCGGGGGTATCGCTACATATGTAAGGCCTCAAACAATTTAGTGCTGCGCTGAGAGGAAATTGGGAAATTTGAGGTAAAAAAAATAATAGGGAGAGACAGAAACTGTCTTGTATCTGGTAAGACTACTTCCTAAAGTCAGAGATCCTGTGCAACCAATACTTTAACAGCATTCCCCCCAAATTTTTTGCTAAAAGTGGGGATAGAACTGTGTGTCAACAAAGATTTGTTGGATACCTTATCGAACTTGGTGGCTCAGGAAGACTTCTGTCTAGGTTTAGACCTGTGTTTCAAAGAGCAATTTAAACCTTTTTCCTGCAAATAAAATGATGCAAAAAAAAAATTTGAAAAGAAAAAAAATAATTTCTTAGAAGAGAGAATTAGCTTCCATGTCAGGGAAAAATAAGCACCTTTTCCCCTGTGGCAACCTTGATGGTATGACGCAGATAGGCCTCAATTGATACAAGCCGTTAAATGGCCAGGTTGGTCTGCAGACCAGCAATTAGCTAGAGAGTCCTCCTCAAGACAATAGCTGCAAAGCTAATGTTGGAGAATAAGAGAGTTGCATCCAGGGAAAGCATCACTTAGGAGTTTGCTAAGCCAGTGTTTCTCAACTCCAGTCCTCAAGGCGCCCCAACAGGTTATGTTTTCAGGCTTCCCGTTATTTTGCACAGGTGATTTGATCAGTTTTACTATCTTAGTAATTACCACAGCCGTTTCATCTGAGGGTAAAACTGAAAACATGACAGGTTGGGGCGCCTTGAGGACTGGAGTTGAGAAACACTGTGCTAAGTTATTTGTTCCCATCTTTTCAGGGCCTCTCTGGATGAAATTATCAAAGATACCACACGGGGAAAAGGTACTTACCTTTTCCAGACATGGAAGTTGAAGATCTCTTCTAAGGAAGGATCTTTCTATTTTTGATCAAAAAGATCCTTCAGAGCTCAGTTTGAGACTTTGTTCATTCATGTGGAGGCAAACACTGGTCTAAGAATCCACAGTAAATCATTTTTGTTCACTGGGGCTTTAAAAGGCTCACAATCAGTATGGATGACCTTTGCCAGTGGGTCTACCATGGATACTTCTTCACCGTTTTTTTTGTTTTTGTTTTTTTGTTAAGAAGGTAAGAAATGTCCAAGTGGCTTGGAACAAAACAGGCCTGTTTATGGTGTTACCTCTCCTTCCATAGAATGTCCTCAAACTTCTAAGCTGTGTGATTCCTAAAACTGAACTTTGTAAACATGCTGTTGTAAGTTTTGGCTAACGCCTAAAACCTGGGCTTCTAAAGTACAATGTATTGCCTAAAACAGGCTGTCAATTGTCTCTTTATAGTGAGACAATTTGACTTGACCTTAGATTGCTCACCATTCCTAAGAGAAACTGCAATCTTGGTGAACTACAGATGACCTGGGGGGTTCTAGAGAAGGCTCATTTTTGGAATCAGAAGGAGCAATAAATTCAGGAGTAGGAAGAGGTTTCTTATGAGAGCCCTTGGGAAACTGAGAACCTAACTGAGATCCACAATACATTCTCTATTCCTACTTCTGAAAGCCCTAAAAAGGGCCAAGTAACAGTCCATTCACTCTGGCTCCATCAAACAATCTAGGGGTTGTCTCTTTGTGATTTATTGCTGACAAAAATTGTAATAGGAGAGGGTTTGGGGCATGGGATACTCCAAAAAGCTCATCAATAGCCAGTAATCAGAAGACAGTCTTTCTAGAGCAGTAATGGTTAATAGTGAACAGTCCAAGGCCCACGGCTGTAGACCATGGGGCAAGAATTTTGCATCTGATTACCCTGTGTCAGTGCGCAATGTACAGTACCCAATGTAGTGTCCATTACTCAGCCTCAGGGATCAATGTAAAGTCACTATCAGCACTGTGAAGAGATGAGCTACCAGTATATGATTACTGTTAAACAGTAAAGCAAGGGACACAGTGAGACAGCAATAAATAGAAGCTAGGGAGACCCTAAAACCCCCTGTAAAGATACAGCAGAACCCCTTCCCCAGAGCAGCCTTATTCTTTTTAAGAAGTATGCTGATGCAGCAGTGAATCTCCAGGGTTTATGCATAATAGTATGAAACTTGGCTGAAGGATTTCTCTTTGTAAGATGAGAAATAGCAGAAGCTACAGTGAAACTCCAAAGTTTAGAGATCCTGTATGAAACTGAGTTTGTCATGGGTTTCTTATCCATAGTGACCTTTGAGAAGAGGCTGCAGTAAAACTATTGGATCTGGTGACCAAATTATGAAAAAGAGCATGTAGGTGACTGTGGCAGATACCCTCTAAGACGTGGAAAAAAATTTTATGACATTGTCAGCAGCATGTCATATACAATCTTGAATCAGGAAACCTAGCCAATCTTGCTGCTTTCTTAAACTGGCCAAAGATGACCTTTCTGGAATCAGGATTGGAGAGCATGCTGTGAGACGATGCTTTGGAAAAACTTTTATCCACAATATACAAAGCTCTCCTTCCATCTATTCATGATAGCCTTGATAAACTGCTGTCCAGCTGGCGCATGGAGGCCCCAGATATGGACTTGGAGGACTTGGGAGGATGTCTGGGAATATCTTATGCAAGAGCTGGTCTCAGCAAAAGACAGACTAATCCAATTTAAAATACTGCACAGGGTATATATATCACACCGCAAAAACTGCATAGGATTTACACAAACATTTCTGCAAAATGCTGGTGCTGCCCAGAAGACCCAGCAATATTTATAAATGGCTGTGTCCAATGTTCCAATCCTTTTGGAAAGATGTTACTGAGTGTATTAAAAAGTGTACTCTGCTCTCTGTACCACTGACGGTGGATGTTTGTATACTGATCTGGTCTACTTGCTGGCCATGTCCAGAGCTATTAGAACGCTGATAGGGGTTTTATTTAATATTTTACGCCAGCAAGGCCATACTGCTCAAATGGAAGTCTCCAATGGCACCTACACTTGATTTTTGGAAAACTCTGGTCAATTCAGCAATACCGCTGTATAAGTTCACTTATGAGTCCAGGGGTTGTCCTGGGAAATTCACCAAAACATGGGATATCTGGGTCCCCCCTCCCTGATTTCATTCTACTGACTTAATGAGAGCATCTGTAGGGCAAAGTAGAATAGGTGGTGCCATTTTTGCCTACGCCAATGAGCTTTATCCAAATCAGACATCTTTTTTTCTCTTTTTATGTCTTTTTTTTTTCCTTATAAGCCTGGGTATGCCTAATAAGCTTTGTTTTGTACCTTAAATTCAAAAAACTTAAAAGAGAAGTATGGGTTTGGGGTTTTTTCCTCCATCGTATGTACCTAGGTGGATGTAGCTTTGGTCCGATGCTGCAGCTGTCCCCTGGCGCCTCTGAGAACCAAGCGATCGAACACTGCCGATGGCTCGGTTCTCACAGCTCCCCGAGCAGACTGTCAATCAGCAGCTCTCCGCTCTGCTCCTCCACGCTTACTGGAGTGCTGAGCTGTGGAGGGAAGCACCCATCTCAGGCTCTCAGCGGCTCGCTGAGGGGCTGAGATCTGTGTCAATCCAGGCACCTGGCAGATTCAGACTTTATTGTTGCGATGATGCGGTGCTTGGACTGATTTCTGTGACATGAGCAGAGAGCAGACTTCAGTCCACTCTCTACTGAAAATGGGTCACAGGAGTGCACAACGGATTGCACTCCTGTGACCTATATGAGAAGCCCAGCCAAACAAGCTTTGGCTGGAATTCTAGTTTAATTAAGAGTATCTGTAAAAAAAACGGGTATAGATGGCTAGAATTTCAACAAAAGTTCTTTGGAAGAGAATGTTCTAAGAAAGTTTGTGTCAGGTCCTGGTTCATCTGCCAGTGGTGCTGTGGTTCTCAGGACTGATAGTTGCAGTTCCAGTGTCCGCCAGCAGATGTTTCCCAGAAGTTAACAGGTTTCAGCGATCAGCTCCACCTGGTTTCAGCTGCTAGGTGGCTGTATAAGGCTGCTTCTACTAGCACATGGCGCATCAGTGTTTTGGCTGCTCCTGCCTTGTTCCCTGTTTGCCATGGTGCTGCCAGGCTCTGTTGCCATTTACCCTTGATCTTTCCCTGTATCCAGTATTCTGTTGCCTTGTTCCTTTCTCAGTCTTGTTTCCCTTCTTCCCATCTGCTCCCCTAGTTTTCCCCCTGCCTTGTACATTTCACGTGTATACTGTATATTTGTATATTTAGTTTGATGTTTAGGTTGCTGCAGTTTGTTATTTAGTTCTGATTTAATGCACTCTCGTGTTGCTTGCTGGTGTGAAGTTATCTTTCTTTCATCGTAAATAAATCTCACTTTAAAGATATATACTTTTGGTTGGGTCCCAGATTCTTTGTGTAGCTACATATCTCCTTCATCTCCTGTGCAGACTCCTAACAGTTTGTTTTTCTAACAATTAGTGAGTCAAACGGACGTTTGTTTTTGACTACAGTGATGAGAAAATTTGAGGAAAATTTTCCTCAAAGGAACACACTTCTAACAGTGTATTTAATTTTTGATTGGCAAAATCTATTCTCTCCAAAATCAAATGTTAGAAGCAAACAAAACCTTTCAAACGACATTTGAATGTCTTGACAAATTTTCCTAAGAATTTTAGTTCAAAATTCAATCCATCTATGGCCAGCTTTAGTGTCCACTCTTCTAGTGGCAGAGCCTATGACCAGTGGTGTACTGTGTTCCCCAATGAATGAGGGAAAAGCATTTAAAAAATCCCAAAATCCAAAGTAATAGCTCTAAACCACACGAGTACAAAATATGTAGAATATATATCTGTGTCAAAGATAGAAAAATATAAATCCAATAAAATGTTTCAAAATAGAACTAAAAAGATGCATAAACTACCATCAACAAAATTAAATGAAAAATCCACTCAAAAGTACCACTGAGTAAATATACTGTAAATAATTGTCACATTCCAAAAAAATACCTAATTATATAGACAATGATATGTGCTGACTCCAGAAGAAAGAATCATTATCCGATCACAAAGGTAAAACAATTCATAATGTTCCATGCATATAGTAGCTGAAGATGCCACTTGGCAGGAGCTGTCATGTATCTGCACTAAATCATTGCATGAATTACCGGAATAGACATCATAGCGAAACTGGAAAATGGCTCATGATAAGGCATGGAGTAGACAACAAGAGAGAAGAAAACATACATGCCATGCTAATACTGTACAATTAAAAACAAACACTTTCACTATATATAGTTTTCTACACATCAAATATGGACAGAGAATTAATATTTTGTCTGAGTCTACCTTAAAGAAGAACTTCACAAAATATATTGGGGGCAATTTTAAAAAACAGCAAATGTTGAGACAATGAGCACTGGTCAGTAGTGTATAATGTACAAAAGAACTTACTAGGAGCAGTGGCCTGGAGAATAATATACAACTTAGTAAATGGTGTGCAAATAGGGGAATGTGTCTGAGATATGCACTCTAAAAAGTGGCCAGTGTAGTGACTCTTACATTGGTGGTCAATGGAGAAGTGCCTGCTTAGGTCGGTGGTTATAAGAGAAGTTCCCCTTACATTGGTCATTAGTGGAAGAGTGCCACCTTACATTGGTGGTCAGTAGAGAAACCCACCCTTACCTTGGTTGTCAGTGGATTTCTCCAATTGGATACAAGTAAAAGGCGCAACACACTAGTACCTCCTGAGGTGACCATATAAAATCCATAAAAGTCCAACAATAAGTATATGATGGGTAATGGGTCTGCAAGTCAGGCCTGCCACCGATGTAGACCAGAAGCCAGAAATCCAGTTGAGCTGAGAAAGACAAGGAGAGGGGCGCCTCTGAATAAATAGTAAACACTTTAATTCCCAGCAGCAACTGTATCAGTGAGAAGTGGACCTCACCGTGACATGATCATCAATCCTGACCCTGATCCTGGACTGTATCCAGTTCACCCATGTGCAACATTGCTTTTTCTCATGTGAGTCAATATTGCTTTTTTTAATTAAAGTGTTTACTATTACTACTTTACTTATGTGACAACACTGAAGAAATTACACTTTGTTACAATGTAAAGTAGTGAGTGTACAGCTTGTATAACAGTGTAAATTTGCCGTCCAGTTAAAATAACTCAACACACAGCCATTAATGTCCAAAACGCTGGCAACAAAAGTGAGTACACCCTTGAGTGAAAATGTCCAAATTTGGCACAATTAGCCCTTTTCCCTCCCCGGTGTCATGTGACTCGTTAGTGTTACAAGGTCACAGATGTGGATGTAAAGCAGGTGTGTTAACCACTTCAATACAGGGCACTTATATACCTTCCTGCCCAGACCAGTTTTCATCCTTTAGCGCTGTCGCACTTTGAATGACAATTGCACGGTCATACAACACTGTACCCAAACTAAATTTTTATCATTTTGTTCCCACAAATAGAGCTTTTGGTGGTATTTGATCACCTCTGGGATTTTTATTTTCTGTGAAACAAATAAAAAAAAGACGGAAAATTTTGGGAAAAAATGTATTTTTTGGGTTTTGTTACAGAACTTTGTAAATAAGTAAGTTTTCTCCTTCACTGATGGGCACTAATGGGGCTGCACTGACGGGCACTGATAAGGCGGCACTGATGGGCACGGATGAGGTGGCACTGATGATGGGCACTAATATGCGGCACTGATAGGTGGCACTGATGGGCACTGATATGCAGCACTGATGGGTACACATAGGTGGCACTGATGGGCACTGATAGGCGGCACAGATAGGCACTGATAGGCAGCACGGATGGGCACTGATAGGCGGCACGGATGAGCACTGATACACAGCACAGATGGGCACAGATAGGTGGCATGAATGGGCACTGATAGGTGGCACGGATGGGCATGGATGGGCACTGATAGAGACACTGATGTACACTTATTGATGGTATAGATGGATGCCAATCAGTGACAAACAATAATGCCTGCCAATCAGTGATGCCCTTTGTGGGCAATGATTGGCATCCATTGTGGGCACTGCTTGGCATCCCTGATAGTCTAGGGTGACATACCTAGTGGTGACATCCCTGGTGGTCCTAGTGGCGTCCCTGGTGGTCCAGCGCGGGGCATCCTCGGGGGGGCTGTGCTGATAATCAATCAGCACAGACCCCCCGTCAGAGGCGCAACAGCTCTTCCTGTTTACACTGAGGTAAACCGTGATTGGACATGGCTGATCATGTGCTAAAGAGTCTCCGTCAGAGACTCTTTACCTAGATCGGTTTTGCGCTGTGTCAGACTGACACACCGCAACAATGATCGCCGCGATGCGCGCCCCCAGGGACGCGCAGCGGCTTGATATCCTACTGGACGTCATATGACGCCCGGTCAGGATATTGAAACCACTTTGCCGACGTCATATTGCTATATGGTGGGCGACAAGTGGTTAAATTTGGTGTTATCGCTCTCACTCTCTCATACTGGTCACTGGAAGTTCAACATGGCACCACATGGCAAAGAACTCTCTGAGGATCTGAAAAAAAAATAATTTTTGCTCTATATAAATATGGCCTAGGCTATAAGAAGATTGCCAAGACCCTGAAACTGAGCTAAAGCATGGTGGTCAAGACCATACAGCGGTTTAACAGGAAAGGGTTCCACTCAGAACAGGCCTCGCCATGGTCCACCAAAGAAGTTGAGTGCACATGCTTAGCGTCATATCCAGAGGTTGTCTTTGGGAAAAAGACGTGTGAGTGCTGCCATCATTGCTGCAGAGGTTGAAGGAGTGGGGGGTCAGCCTGTCAGTGCTCAGACCATACGCTGCATACTGCATCATAATTGGTCTGCATGGCTGTCATCCCAGAAGGATGCCTCTTCTAAAGATGATGCACAAGAAAGTCCGCAGTTTCCTGAAGACAAGCAGACTAAGGACATGGATTACTGGAACCATGTCCTGTGGTCTGATGAGACCAAGATAAACTTTTTTGGTTCAGATGGCGTCAAGCATGTGACGGCAACCAGGTAAGGAGTACAAAGACATGTGTGTCTTGCCTACAGTCAAGCATGGTGTTAGGAGTGTCATGGTCTGGGGCAGCATGAGTGCTGCCAGCACTGGGGAGCTACTACAGTTCATTGAGGGAACCATGAATGCCAACATGTACTGTGACATACTGAAGCAAAGCAGGATCCCCTCCATTTAGAGACTGGGCCACAGGGCAGTATTCCAACATGATAACAACCTCAAACACACCCCCAAGATGACCACTGCCTTGCTAAAGAAGCTGAGGGTAAGGGTGATGGACTGGCCAAGCATGTCTTCAGACCTAAACCCTATTAAGCATCTGTGGGGCATCCTCAAACGGAAGTTGGAGGAGTGCAAGGTCTCTAACATCCACCAGCTCATCATGGAGGAGTGGAAGAGGACTCCAGTGGCAACCTGTGAAGCTCTGGTGAACTCCATGCTTAAGAGGGTTAAGGCAGTCCTGGAAAATAATGGTGGCCACACAAAATATTGACACTTTGGGCCCAATTTTGACATTTTCACTTAGGGGTGTACTCACTTTTGTTGCCAGAGGTTCAGATAATAATGGCTGTGTGTTGAGTTATTTTGAGGGGACGGCAAATTTACACTGTTATGCAAGCTGTACACTCACTACTTTACATTGTAGCAAAGTGTCATTTCTTCAGTGTTGTCACATTTAAAAGATATAATAAAATTTTCACAAAAATGTGAGGGGTGTACTCACTTTTGTGAGATACTGTATGTATATGCACTCATAATATCTTTGTAATTCTCTGCATCTATTGAACACTGTATGTTACCTTTCTTCTTTGGCTCACTATGCCCATGCTATATGGTACACCCATTACGACATGGATATCTTAAAAGAAGTAGAAACCCATAGACATAACACCCTATATACTACACTTCCTTCCTCAATTTTCCCCCATAATGCTACACTGACTGGCAAAACCAGACAGATTTTGTGTGGGAAATTCAAACATCTCGAAAGAATAAAAAACACTAACCAGCAATGGTGGGATAGATTCTTTCTGTAGAAATATATTTCCACAAAAATCCCACCTAGAGGACTCAGAGTCCTTAAGGACTGCCCATTGCTTGATATTGCTGGCAAAAAGGAATGGGAAAATATATCCGAATTCTGCACATCCAAATGGATGGAGGTTCTAATCCAGCATAGATCACATTGGCTGGGGAAACTCACTCACTAAGCCCATTTACTAGCTCAGGATATTATTAATCATAAAGCTACTATTCCTCTTTCCTGGCTTGATGTGTTAAAGAAAAACACAAAGTCAGAGGAAGATTTTATCATTAAGACCAAGTTAGGAAAATTCAGAAGAGAGCTAGATGATTTCAATATGGATAGAATATTCACTTGGAAAGGGAAAAAAAAAACAACCAACTCATGACATGGGTCTCACCCGTTCCTTTCCTTCCTGTCCCAAGCCCATCCCCACACCTTCCCCTCCCCCTCTTCTGATGTCATTCCCTATCACTCGCACCCCTTTTCCACCCTCTCATTCCATCCCCTCTTCCAGACACCTACCTCTACTCCCACCAAAAATCAATAAAAATAGTGTATAACTAGCCCTACAGAATCACATCCCCTGACCGACAGCCCTGTGGACATATATAATCCATCTATGGCTGTTAGATCACCTAATGATATCAATTCTCTTCCAGTGGTTAGCATGCCAGCAGATTCACAAAAATTTGACAGCCTCACCTAGCAGACCCATAGTAGCTGCTATTGACAGCGTGACTATGAGATTCTGCCGATATATTGATCAATAAAAATAATGTATAACTAGCCCTACAGAATCACATCCCCTGACCGACAGCCCTGTGGACATATATAATCCATCTATGGCTGTTAGATCACCTAATGATATCAATTCTCTTCCAGTGGTTAGCATGCCAGCAGATTCACAAAAATTTGACAGCCTCACCTGGCAGACCCATAGTAGCTGCTATGGACAGCGTGACTATGAGATTCTGCCAATATATTGATCAATACCTTCAGCCGTTAGTCCACCAACTACAATCTTTGGTTGTGGCTTTCCTTAGATGTTAATTCCCTCTATACCTCTATACCTCTATTCCCCGTCAGTTTGGCCCACTAGCATTAGAGTATTTTCTCGCCAATGACCCATTACTAAATCCTAGACAGGCGGCCTTCATTTTGGAAGCAACCAATTTTTGCCTTACTCATAATTATTTTAATTTTGATGGCAACTTCTACTTGCAAATATAGGGGACAGCTATGGGGGCTAATTTTGCCCCCTTGTATGCCAATTTGGCTATGGGCTATTGGGAAAATAATTACATTTGGCAACACAACCCGTTCTCCGCCCATATTGTCTTTTTTGGAAGATATATTGATGAACTCATCATCATCTGGGACAGATCTATTGAACTTGTTGCCTCCTTTGTTAATCATTGCAACACCAACCCATATGGTCTGTCATTTACACATGTTTCTGACCCTTACCACTTAGCCTTTCTGGACCTGGAACCGTGACACCATCTTTGCCAAAAATTATACTAAGCCTACTGCGGGCAACTCCTTTTTGCACCATAGTAGCTGCCATTATCCTAAATGGATACAAAATATTCCAAAAGGCCAGTCTTGTCAGCTCCAACAGAATTGTGCTATTGACACTGATTATGCCCAAAAAAGTTTACTACTCAAGAAAAAAATTCTGGACAAACAATATCCCAAGGAATTGGTAGATAAAGCTTGTGAAATTTATTCAAAAGGCAAACCACCCCAAACAGTACGTGAAATCCATAGATCACTCCACCAGATTCATAACCACATTTCACTACCAATATAAAAAAATGGAAAATATACTTAGCAACCACTGGCACATACTGTAACAGGACCCCCATCCTAAAAACATTCTTCCAGGTAAACTGAGAGTCACCTACCGAAAAGCCCCTAATGTCAAAAATAAGATATCTCCCAGTAAACTCAAACCTCTTCATGTTAGTCCCAGCCCTCTGGTTCTCATACCCCTTGTGGGTATGTACCAGTGCCGAAAGGTTTTGTGCAACATGGCAAGAAATCTTTTTGCTCTAAAGGTAAAACCTCAGCTGGAAAATTTCTTCAATTGTTCATCAGATTTCGTGGTCTATGAACTCACTTGCCCTTGTGGGTTGATATATGTTGGCCGCACCATCTGCCCTCTTAGGCAGAGGTTCGGCCAACATAGAAGACTCATTGAAAGGGGCAAGGATAAACATAGTGTCCCACGGCATTTTGCTGAGTTTCAACACAAATCCACTGCTGGCCTGCAGGTGTGGGTGATAGAACAAATACTGAGGTCCCTCACGGAGGCCGTGCGCTTCAAAAAACTGTGCACCAGAGAAAGCTTCTGGATTTACAATCTTGATGTGCTCTCATCTGGAGGCCTGAATGAGGGCGTTGAAATCACCACGGTATTATAATCTTGGTCTATTGATCTGAGGTTTTTTTGTATTAGACTATAGGTAGCCATATGTGTGGGACTTTTTATATATGACTTATATATATCCTTTTTATATATATATATATATATATATATATATATATATATATATATATATATATATATATATACACCTGACCTGAAGATGACCTACATAGTCATATGCTTCTCCCCTTTTCCTTCCCTTTCTTTATATCCATATTCCTTTATTTTCTGTTTTTCTATTTCCCTAGTTCCCTATGTGTATGCATATGAGTATATGCCGTCATGTTGAGAGTGTGCACTGGACAACTGATCACTGTCACCTTCCAGTAAATCCATAAAACCCATCAATTACCTCAACAATTAATCAATTGAATAATTTAACATTTTTTTTATTTTTTAGTTTCATATTTATTTAATCCATTCTTTCGTGAGCCCTTCTACTTTTTCTGTGTTTAGTAATATTGTGAGATTTTTTAGTGAATTTTTTATGTCTTCTTTATGTTGTATATGATGCACTTTATGCTTCCATCAACTATTGCTTATGCACGCTCAGGACTTCCACCACCTCTGGCTCAGACCCTTTGGTGCCTGCTCACCACAATCACTTGTAAACACAGAAGTCTGGTTTCTGTGTTTACAAGTGACAGCTCAGCACTCTGTATGTAATGCAATCCTGGTATTTAAGGCTCCTTTAAGACCCTCCTACTGTTTTCGTGAAATTTGACTGAACACACCCACTATTTGATGTGATTTGGAGGGTGTGTGTAGGGGGAGGGGTTTTGTGGGGCCGTGGTTAAGTTCCAGCACCTATTGTTTGAGAAAAAAAGCCCTGTGCATGCTCATTAACTCCGCCCCTTGTCCCACTACATAGGACTGTTCCCCTCATTCCATTCTCTATGCTTAAAAAAGGAGCACTGCTGCCACACCACTCGCAGCACGAATGCTCGGAAACGCATTGCATGTTTGTGACGTCACAGCACCACGCTGCCACATGCTTTCCAAGCCTCGTTCTGGAGGAGATCTGACACAACACGGCCGTTTTCCACTCTGCAACAGTTACCAGTGAGGACAAGTAAGGAATAGCAGCACTGAGCGCTCCAGCTCTGATAGCTCACTACTTCCAACCCCCCCCCGATAACTGATGTCCCAGCAGGATTTCAACTATATCAGTGAGAAGTGGACCTTGCCTCGACATGTTCATCTATCCTGACCCTGCTCCTGGAGGGTATCCAGTTAACCCATGTGCAACATTACTTTCTCTCATGTGAGTCCATATTGCTTTTTTTAATTAAAGTTTTTACTATTTATTCAGAGGCACCCCTCTCCTTGTCTTTCTTATTTCTCCAAATACACTGGTGTCACCATTGAAGTTCCCCCCCCATTAGTGTCAGTAGCAAACAGTAAGTGTGACCACAGAGTTGAAGACTAGGATGAAGAATTATAGTTTAGTAAAACACTATAAAACTCACTGAACACAATGCACAGTCCTTTCACATTTTCTGCTTGTACGCAGGTGTTACCCTTTTAGGGAGACCCCGCCCCTTTGTGTAGGTGTGGGTGGAGTCCTTGCCCCCCTTTACAAACTTGTGTGGATGGGGTACACAGGCTACACCTAACTTACAAAATGCAGATTTGTATCCTAAAGTTTAGAAGGTCATTTGGTCCTACCAGGAAAGAGACCCGGGGTGGGGACCCACAATAGTGGGGATCATGATGGAGAGAGAGAAAGGGAGAGACAGCTGGACTGTCTATGTTTAAAGTTATTTGCACTGAATAGGACTGTACTGATGGCTTGATTATGAATTTGAAGAAGTGACTGTACAAAATGTTATCCTGTTATTTCACAATAAAAGAGTTGAAAGACTATTCTGTGGACATTCTTTACCCAAGAAGGTGGGTTTCAGGCTTGGAGTATGTGAGTCACAATATGGCAGAGTCTCTCCCATGGCAGATATGTACATACCCATAGGTGTGCGTAGCCTATTGCAGTAGGGTGTGCACCCCAAAGCTCAAACACACATGCCTTTCTCTGCAGCCTCAGCTGCATGGGACAGTGAATGAACGGTAGGTGCTCCGTTCTGGGCGGCTTCCTGTTCATTCACAAACTGAAGCATAGTAAACACAGTTTACTGTGCTTCAGTCATTATTGAACATAGTGTGTGTTTCTTTAGAAAAGGACGGGGCCAGTAAATACCATATTGATTAGCACCTTCCCCCACTCTCTATCCTCAAACATCCCCCCGAGCAGCTGTGGGGAGAGGAGAGGAGGGAAGCCAGCAAAACTGGTGTGGGGGTTTGGGGGCGCAACACGGGGAGGGGGGGGGAATGTGCACTGCAAAGAGTGATTAGGGTGTGCACACCTGGCACACCTCCTGCGCACACCTATGTACATACCCTATTCCAAGAAGGAATGGGGCAGAGACCCTGACCAGCTTGTTTTGAGCTGGTCGCAAATCTGAGCTGCCAACATGCTGCTGGTTTGGGATCTATTGTAGATATGGGATCTGTACCTGCCAACTCTATATAATAAAAAAGCAGACATATAGGTACATCGATTTGCAGCATGCACAGCATTTAAAAATGGGTGTGAATGCATATTGCTAAATATTGGGCATTGTTGAAACGGGCACAGGAGTATGCCATTGCACAGTACAGCTTACAGAGCGCAGCGTTTAGGATTATATAATATAGGAGAAAAGCTTCCCCAGTGCTTGGTGAAAAACTTCCAAAAATTGATGATCAGTGGTAATGGTCCATAGAAGGAAAAATGTCTGGTCTTCAGTGTCAGCATGAGGAAGAATGGTGTGGTGTCAGCAGCCAGTGGCAGGATAAAATGTCCCAGGGGCTGAGCTGTATGTTCTTGTTATTGCACATTTTATATGTTTGGATGTTCTGTGGTGGCCGCCTTCCTTTTTTACAATGTAATGCTGTTTTTACTATGGTGTAGGTGCAATACTTTAAATAAATGCAAGCCTTAAGAGGTTTTACACTGTCAAGCGTTTTAGGTTTTATTTGGATCTGACTACACGATCGTCGTTTGGGTGGAGTCCCCTGGATGCTCTGGAGCTGTTCCTGACATGGTTCCTTTGCACATTCCCTGCTGATGACCCCTACCGGGACATATTCATCAAGTCTGTTTGAACCTTTGTAATAAAGGGTCCAGGCTCCTTGGTAAGAATCCAACCTATTGTGGTGGTGGCGTGTTCGCTTGGTGAAGGGATTGGATAACCTTATCCACATATGGTCCATTTGAGATACTGGTTTTCCTAGACTGTTTGTTTAAAAAAAAAAAAAACAGTATTTTTAATATCACTGTAGCACAACACACATTTATTTTGTAAAATGCCCCGGTGTCAGTGATCAGTAGGAGGGAAAAATAAGGAAGAATGCCCTAGCAATGGTGGTCAGTGGAATAAAAAGATGTCCCAAAATAAATGGAAGGAAAATTTGTCTCAGCGGGGTCAATTCATTAACAGTTATTGCATTTGTGTTTTTTTTATCACATGCAATAATAAAAGAGTCAATGAATCCAAGTAAAATATCAAATATGAGATAAATATCATAAAACATTAGATAGATCATTAAAGTCAATGCACTAAAAAACACATACATTTTTTATTTATCTCATAGTACAGGCTGTCAATATTTTAGGAATGTACAAAACTGGGTCTAAACTCTGTAGTTAAAAGTACATAGTGTATCTGTGTGCAAATGTTATGACATTAAACAGAGTTCACACTATGTTGGTTTGGTGGTGGCCATGTTTACACGGGTACAGCAGCCCATTCATTTGAATGGGCTACAGTACCTACAGAAAACACAGGGAAAAGGTCCCTGCAGCTGCATGGAAACTGCATAGTGATGATTTATTAAAACGTTCTGGTTTCCAGTGCACAGCAGTGGCATTAACCACTGGAAGGATTTGCCCCCCTTAATGACCAGGCCATTTTTTGCGATACGGTACTGCGTCGCTTTAACTGACAATTGTGTAGTCGTGCGATGCTGTATCCAAACAAAATTTATGTCCCACAAATAGAGCTTTCTTTTGGTGGTATTTGATCACCTCTGCGGTTTTTATTTTTTGCGCTGTAAACGCAAATAAAGAGCGACAATTTTGAAAAAAAAGCTAATATTTTTTACTTTTTGCTATAATATCCAAAAAAAAAACAAATTTCTTCATCAGTTTAGGCCAATATGTATTCTTCTACATATTTTTGGCGAAACAAAAAAGCAATAAGCATATTAATTAGTTCATGCAAAAGTCATAGCGTCTACAAAATAGGGGATAGATTTATGGCATATTTATTATTTATTTATTTTTTACTAGTAATGCTAGTGAGCTGCAATTTTTAGCAGGACTGCGACATTGCGGCGGACAGATCGGACACTTTTGACACTTTTTTGGGTCCAGTGATATTTTTTACATCAATCAGTGCTATAAATAACAACTGATTACTGTGACCCTGTACCCCGGATGATGTCTTAGTGGATGAAACGTTGGGACGTATTGTGCTGGCTCCATGTTATCACTCTGGCTATAAATATCACAGCGATGCCATGAGTCTCTTGTCTTTGATAACGCCCTGTGAGAAGGGAGAAACGCAGCGTCAACCGCAGCTTGCGGCTTGCATTTAGGCTGTAAGAGAACCTATTGATTAATGGACTGGTAATTGATGTTCATTCGTTTGCCCTTCACCTTGGAACCTTGTAAAGATTGATTTTATGATTGGAACTTTGTAAAGATTGATTTTAATGAATTAAACAAGATGTACTTTACTATGCGGGCTCTTTCTCCATATGTTTGTGCCTGAAACACCACAGGAAGGATCGCACCCAGGAGTTGGCGTTTTCATCACCCTGCTCACCATACTAAGCCTACCTGACCCGCAACGCAGTACTGCCTGGGGGTCCACTGGATCTGGTGTGGATCCCAAATGTACCTGTTTACAGCATCATATGTTTTTTTTTAGCATAGCAGCCCTTTTGAAAGGCACTTGGGAAAGGAACTTATCAACTGAGAACTGCCATATGTTTATGTGCACGTGTTTTTTGGACTGGTCACATGCTTAATATTGATTTGTACTATTTCTATCACAGCAGCACCTGTGAAAGGAACCTTCCAACTATAAGTTTGTACATATTTGCATGTGTTTTTTAAGCTTTCACTGGCTACATGCTTGATATATTTTTGGGGCTTTTTTTAATTCATTTTGCACTTAATTTAGTATGCACTACAGTTGCACTTTATTGTATTTATTCAGGCTGTCAGCGCTGTGGTACTTATACCCTTTTTTCCAAACTACACATACAGTATCTCACAAAAGTGAGTACACCCCTCACATTTTTGTAAATATTTTATTATATCTTTTCATGTGACAACACTGAAGAAATTACACTTTGCTGAAGAAAGTAGTGAGTGTACAGCTTGTATAACAGTGTAAATTTGCTCTCCCCTCAAAATAACTCAACGCACAGCCATTAATGTCTAAACCGCTGGCAACAAAAGTGAGTACACCCCTAAGTGAAAAGTCCAAATTGGGCCCAAGTAGCCATTTTCCCTCCCAGGTGTCATGTGACTCGTTAGTGTTACAAGGTCTCAGGTGTGAATGGGGAGCAGGTGTGTTAAATGTGGTGTTATCGCTCTCACTCTCTCATACTGGTCACCGAAAGTTCAACATGGCACCTCATGGCACAGAACTCTCTGAGGATCTGAAAAAAAAAGAATTGTTGCTTTACGTAAAGATGGCTTAGGCTACAGGAAGATTGCTAAGACCCTGAAACTGAGCTGCAGCATGGTGGCCAAAACCATACAGTGGTTTAACAGGACATGTTCCATTCAGAACAGGCCTCGCCATGGTCGACCAAAGAAGTTGAGTGCATGTGCTCAGCGTCATATCCAGAGGTTGTATTTGGGAAATAGATGTATGAGTGCTGCCAGCATTGCTGCAGAGGTTGAAGGGGTGGGGGGTCAGCCTGTCAGTGCTCAGACCATACACCGCACACTGCATCAAATTGATCTGCAAGGTTGTCGTCCCAGAAGGAAGCCTCTTCTAAAGATGATGCACAAGAAAGCCTGCAAACAGTTTGCTGATGACAGGTAGACTAAGGACATGGATTACTGGAACCATGTCCTGTGGTCTGATGAGACCAAGATAAACTTATTTGGTTCAGATGGTGTCAAGCGTGTGGCGGCAACCAGGTGAAGAGTACAAAGACAGGTGTGTCTTGCCTACAGTCAAGCATGGTGGTGGGAGTGTCTGTAAGGCACCGCGTCATCATGACAATAAAGTCTGCATCCGCCAGGTGCCTGGACTGATGCCTGTCTCAGCCTCTCAGTGAGCCGCTGAGAGCCTGAGATGGCCGTTCCCCGCCCCTCCACAGCTCCGCACTCCAATGAGTGTGGAGGAGCAGAGAGGAGAGCTCCTGACTGAAAGGCAACAGCTCTCTGCTCGGGCAGCTGAGAGAATGGAGCCATCGGAGCTGTTCGATGGCTCGGTTCTCAGAGCAGAAACGCCAGGTGCATTGGTCCGATGCTGCATCTACATCTGTAAGTATGATGGGTTAAAAAAAACATACTTCTCTTTTAAGGCAGTGCTGGAAAATAATGGTAGCCACACAAAATATTGACCCTTTGGGCCAAATTTGGAAATGTTCACTTAGGGATATACTCACTTTTGTTGCCAGCTGTTTAGACATTAATGGCCGTGTTTTGAGTTATTTTGAAGGTACAGCAAGTTTACACTGTTATACAAGCTGTACACTCACTACTTTACATTGTAGCAAATTGTCATTTCTTCAGTTTTGTCACAGTAAAAGATATAATAAAATATTTACAAAAATGTGAGTGTACTCACTTTTGTGAGATACTGTATATCTGTTACACAACAAAAGTGAAGTACCAGAGAAACGTGAACAGTATTTGGCTCAAGTAAGCAACAAATTTGCCAAAATGCTGAGTGTATTTGCACACGGACAATGGAACTGATTATATAGGCAATTCTCAGAAAGCATGGCATTATATTTCTTGTCAAAAGATTTTATTAAGTAGGTACATAAAAGGAACATGAGAATCGTCATACAAAAGATATGTAAGGTAACAAACCAAGGAACCTACTCATCCACATTTGGGATGAGTGTAAGCATGAGACTCTATTGAGGCAACTTCTATCAGTGTAGTACAACAACATTGGCAAAAAAGTAGAATGAATAATCAACACTGGTGCAATATGTTAATAATAGAACCAAATATTAGTTTGTGGGTTAAGAAGAGAGACGAGATCTCAGGTAGGAGTTTCGGATTATTGAATCTGTAACCTAGAAGAGAGGAGAGAAGAGAAGATAAGAAAAGAAGGGAAAGAGTGAAAAGAGAAAAGGGGGAAGAAAGAAAGGGGGTGAGCGTCTCCGGCTTTGTTTAGCACTACGTAAACGGTATGTATGTACTGTAGAGCGTTCACACCCCAAGGGACAGAGAGACCCCAATAGAACAATTACAGGTGGGTGAAAGATTTCCATCACGGGGGTGCGACTCTGTCTCAGGACATGGCTCGGACATGGCTCGAGAATTATATATCGAATTACAGTTACCATGGCAGTAATAAGAATTCGTCAAAATCAGGGGGTTAAGCAGTGTTTGACCCAAGGTTGCCAGACCTTTTAGAATTTCCGGATCTTGTTGTTTTCAATGGCAGTCATTTTAGCATTTATAAGGGCTTTATTCATTCTATGCTTAGCTTCAGCCACAACCAGTCTGGGATTTCCATGCCTTGTTTGGTTTGTTTGGCCCCTGTGGTGAGTTGTAAAAGTAATTGAGCTCAGGAGGTTTAAGGTTTAAAAGGGCTGTTGCCGGGTCCATGTTGACGGTTGTATGTATGTGAGTGTGTACCCTGAGCTGTACACCCCCGAAAACATGTCCCTGGATAAGATGGGGCATATTTTGCCATCCTTGCTGGTACAAGGTACCAGCATGCTAAGGCCTTGTAGTTAGTTTTGATTGCCAGGATATTAGGAGAAGAGGATTCAGTGGCCATCCATATATTAGACCAATCTGCAATCTCAAACGTGCGCTCCAAATCATGTGACTATTTATCTGTGTATGATGGTGGTGCAGTTTCTGGAACGTTGTTCAATTGTTGATAAAACATTGTGATGAGACCTCGAACATGTGGGTCACTTTTACAGATCCGTTAGAATTGTGTCATCTGGCTGAGTTGTGATCCCATTCTAAGGAATGGCATATAAAAATTTTTGATCTGTAGATAGCAAAAGAGTTCGGATCTAGGGAGTCCTAGACTCACAAAGAGTTGGAAAAAAATGAATAGCATTATTAGAGACTAGTTTGTGAAGTCTGAATAGATTAGTATTGGACCAGGCAGTAAATGCTGTAGGAGATTCCCATGCTGGGTAAAATGCCGGGTTCCTAAGGAAGAAGAGGAGTGGATTATGGGGGGGATTGTAGGTTACGCGTGTCCCTGAACTTATCCCATATAAATAGGGAATTTATGGTAATGGGGTTTTGAATAAAGTTTCTATCTTTCGGATGGAGCCATAGCATGTTAGCTACAGATACAGGATCACAGTCAACAGATTCGACCGCTGCTCAAAGTGGTGTTTCTTTCGCTGCATTATATTTAGACAATTGTGCGTGTTGTGCAGCATAATAGAAGGATGAAAAATTTGGGATTCCAAGTCCCCCACTGGCTTTGTGAAGAAGTAGGATGGTTTTGGGAATACAGGGTTTTATAGGGTTTTATAGTACCTCAAATATAGGACATCACTCTGCGTAGGTGTAGGAAATACGAGGGTAATGGAATGGGTACTCTAAAAAGGTACAGAAACTTGGGCAGTATCGACATTTTGGTGGTGTTAATTCTATCCATCCAGGAGAGGGGGAGAGAGAACCATTGAGACATGAGGCTGGTAACCTGCTTTAGTAGTGGTAAATAATTGCCTGCAAATAGATCAGTTATAGAGGCAGTCAGTTGAACCCCTAGGTATGGAAGGTGGTGTGGCACCCATGTAAATTCTGGAAAGGACATGGTTCATGTGAGTTCTTACGGTGATAGGGATATATTGAGGGCCTGCGATTTGGTATGGTTAACATGGAGGCCGGCAATATAGGTGAAACTCTCTAATATGGAGAGTAGTTTGGGGGTGGAGATGTGCTGGTGGGATAAGAAGATTAATATATCGTTCGCGAAGATTTTGTGTCGGTGGCCTCCCAATTCTATCCCCTTGACATCAGGGTCCGATCTGATCCAGCGGTTCAAGGAGTAAGGCGAACAACAGCAGGGATAAGGGGCAGCCCTGTCTAGTGCCTCTTAATGTCAAATATTGCTGATTTATAGCCAGCATACTTTATGTACGCTCGCGGATTATCATATAAGGAGGAGACCCAAGCCAGGAAATGATTCCCAAAACCCCAACGTTGAAGTGTGTAATTGAGATGTGGCCAGGCGACTGAGTCAAATGCTTTCCTGATGTCAAGGTAAAGGAAACATGTCAGGATGCATCTATTTTTGGCTGTTTGGGCTAGCAATAGGGCACGACTGATATTATCGCCAGCCTAGCGAATTGGCATAAATTTGGTTTGGTCACAGTGTATTAGTTGACCTATGAGGTTATTCAGGCAGGTTGCTGGGATCTTGGCTAGTAATTTAATGTCGAGATATAGGAGGGAGATGGAGTGATTGTCCACGAAGAAGTGTCCAATCAGGGTTTAGGTATCATAGAGATTATGTAAGAAATGGAGAAATTACTGCTCTAAACCAATATGGGTGAAGCTGCTAACACTAAAACAAACAAGGCCAAAAATGAATGTGAAAAACAAAGTGTAGCGCTAGATAAACTCCTCAAACACTATGACAGTGGTGAACTGAAAGCATTGAAATATGCAAAACATGAAATACGACATGTGATATCTGCGTGTTAAAATACAAACATGTGACATGTGAATATAATAATCACATGTACAAAAAAAGAGGTGATTAGTGAAGATAATGTCCAAATGTCTGAAAATCTAATTTTTGGATTTCCGAATTTTCGAATTATCGAATTTCCGAATTTCGAATTTTTGGATTTTTGAATTTTTCGAATTTCCGAATTTCAATTTCATTTTTCTGAATTTCTGAATTTTCGAATTCAGAATCTCAGAATTTTCGAATTCTCTGAATTTTTGAATTCAGAATTTCTGAATTTTCAGATTTAATAATAACTAACTATTAAATTATAGGTATTGGCATTTCCTTTCAAATTTGGCTGTTTGTGAACATAACTAATACAAATTTATCTGAAGTTAGGAATTATCCAAAATAACGAATGGCGCATATAAACAAATGGAATGGAACAAATTAATAATACATAATAATAATAAAAAGGTTTTATTATTATTGTTATTTATTATTATTAGATTGTTACATTCCATTCATTTAGATGCGGCATTCGTTATTTCAGATAACTTTGGATAAAGACATACTCGTTACGTTCACTAACTGCCAAATTTGAAAGGACATTACCTATAATTTAGAATTTATTATTAGTTAGTTATTATTTCAGATTTTCGGGTTTTCGAATGTTCAGATTTTCATTATTATTTTTGGAGTTTCAAATTTCCAAATTTTTGAATTTTCAAATTTATGAAATTTCAAAAATTCTAATTTCCTTTTTTCTAATTTCTGAATTTCCAAAATTTCAAAATTTCCAATTTCCGAACATGTTCCAATTTCCGAATTTTGAATTTCCGAAAATTTGAATTTCCAAAATTTCCAATTTCGGAAATTTCAAGAATTCCGAATTTAGAATTTCCAAAATTTCCAATTTCCTAAATTCCGAAATTTTGAATTTTTGAAATTTAGAATTTTTTAAAAACTCTGAAATTTGAAAATTCGGAAATTCTAAATTCGGAAATTCAAAATACGGAAATTCGAAGTTTCAAAAATTTTGAATATTTCAATTTCCAAAATTTCCAATTTCCGATTTTTCAAATCTTTCAAATTTCAGAATTTTCGAAAATTCTGAATTTCGGAATTTCAGAAATTCAGAAATTCTGAATTTTGGAAATTCTGAAATTCTAAATTTCAGAAATTGGAAAATTTAAAATTTCAGAAATTCAACATTTCAGAACTTTCAAGTTTCTGAATTTTCACATTTCAGAATTTTTGAAAATTAGAAATTTCGGAAATTCAAAAATTCGAAATTCAGAAATTCGAAATTTGGAAATACCAAAATTGGAAAATTCGGAAATTCGGAATTCGGAAATTCGGAATTCAAAAATTCGAAATTTGGAAATTCCAAAATTGGAAAATTTGGAAATTCAGAAATTCGGAATTCGAAAATTTGGAAATTCAGAAATTTGAAAATGGAAATTTGAAATTTCGGAAATTCAAAAATTCGGAATTCGGAAATCCGAAAATTCGGATTTTCACATTTCCGAATTTCCAAATTTCGAATTTTCGGATTTCCGAATTCTCAAATTTCCGAAATTCCGAATTTCCGAATTTCTGAAATTCCGAAATTCCGAATTTTCGAAAATTCGGAAATTTGAAAATTTGAGAATTCGGAAAATCAAAATTCGGAAATTCGGAAATTCCAATTTCGCAAATTCCAAATTTTGGAAATTGAAAATTTTGGAAAATTCGGAAATTTCGGAAATAACGAATTTGTCAAAATTCGGTAAAAAATGAATTTGGAACTAAATGAATTGCAAAAAAAGGATTTGGAACTTAAAAAGTACAAACATCATGTAGATGAGTACAGAAAAAATTGTGATCATGGAATAAAAAGGTTAAAAGCAATATGGGGAGCAAATGAAGCAATGCCGATGCGTTTCGGCCTAACGGAATTCAAGTGGGGCATAACACTGCTCCCCCAATTTATAAATAAATTTAATACTTATTATTAGTTATTTATTATTTCAGATTTTCGGGTTTTCGACTGTTCAGATTTTCATTCTTATTTTTGGAGTTTCACATTTCCAAATTTTTGAATTTTTAAATTTATGAAATTTCGAATTTTCTTTTTTCGAATTTCTGAATTTCCAAAATTTCAAATTTTTGAATTTCTGAAAATGTTCCAATTTCCAAAATGTACCAATTTCTGAAATTGCGAATTTCCAAATTTCATATTTGCGAAATTACTAATTTCAGAATTTCCAATTTCCCAAAATGTTCCAATTTCAGAATTTCGAATTTCCGAAATTTCGAATTCCGAATTTCCAAATTTCGAATTTCGAATTTTTGAATTTCCGAAATTTTGAATTTTCGAAAATTTGGAAAATTTTAAAAATTTGGAAATTTGAAATTTCTGAAATTTTGAATTTTCAAATTTCCGAAATTCCGAATTTCCGAATTTCTGAAATTCCGAAATTCCGAATTTTCGAAAATTCGGAAATTTGAAAATTTGAGAATTCGGAAAATCAAAATTCGGAAATTCCAATTTCGCAAATTCCAAATTTCGGAAATTGAAAATTTCGGAAAATTCGGAAATTTCGGAAATAACGAATTTGTCAAAATTCGGTAAAAAATGAATTTGGAACTAAATGAATTGCAAAAAAAGGATTTGGAACTTAAAAAGTACAAACATCATGTAGATGAGTACAGAAAAAATTGTGATCATGGAATAAAAAGGTTAAAAGCAATATGGGGAGCAAATGAAGCAATCCCGATGCGTTTCGGCCTAACGGAATTCAAGTGGGGCATAACACTGCTCCCCCAATTTATAAATAAATTTAATACTTATTATTAGTTATTTATTATTTCCGATTTTCGGGTTTTCGAATGTTCAGATTTTCATTCTTATTTTTGGAGTTTCAAATTTCCAAATTTTTGAATTTTTAAATTTATGAAATTTCGAATTTTCTTTTTTCGAATTTCTGAATTTCCAAAATTTGAAATTTTTGAATTATTGAAAATGTTCCAATTTCCAAAATGTACCAATTTCTGAAATTGCGAATTTCCAAATTTCATATTTGCGAAATTACTAATTTCAGAATTTCCAATTTCCCAAAATGTTCCAATTTCAGAATTTCGAATTTCCGAAATTTCGAATTTCTGAATTTCTGAAATTTCCAAATCCTGAATTTCTGAAATTTCCAAATTCCGAATGTAGACTTTCCAATATTTCAAATTTCCTAAATTCTGAAATTCCAAAATTTTGAATTTTCTAAATGTTGAATTTTTCAAAAATTCTGAAATTTGAAAATTCGAAAATTCGAAATTCAGAAATTCGAAATTTGGAAATTCGAAATTTCAAAAAATTTTAATATTCCAATTTCCAAAATTTCCAATTTCCGATTTTTCAAATTTTCAAATTTCTGAATTTTCGAAAATTCGGAATTTTGGAATTTCAGAAAATCGGAATTTGGGAAATTCAGAATTTCGGAAATTCAGAATTTTGGAAATTCTGAAATTCTAAATTTCGGAAATTGAAAATTCAAAATTTCAGAAATTCGACATTTCAGAAATTTCAAATTTCCGAATTTTCAGAAATTCAAAATTTCAGAAATTCAAGCATTCGAAATACGAAATTCTAAAATTCAAAATTCGGAAGTTGGGAATTCGAAAATTTGAAAATTTGAAATTTCCGAAATCCGAATATTCGAAATTCGGAAATTTGAAAATCGGAAATTTGAAAATCGGAAATGTGAAAATTTGGAAATTCAAAAATTTAGGAATTCGGAAATCTGAAAATTCGGATTTTCAAATTTCTGAATTTTGAATTTTTGGATTTCCGAGTTTTCGAATTTCTGAAATGTCGAATTTCTGAAATTTTGAATTTTCCATCTTCCGAAATTTTGAATTTTCCAATTTCCGAAATTTTGAATTTCGGAATTCGGAAATTCGGAAATTCGGAAATTCGAAATTCGGAAATTCCAATTTTTGGAAATTTGAAATTTCGGAAATTGAAATTTTTGGAAAATTCGGAAATTTTGGAAATAACGAATTTGTCAAAATTTGTTAAAAAATGAATTTGTAACTAAACGAATTGCACATGTCTAACTGAAACCCAATGAAGGGTCCGTTTGAAGACCAGTGATGGATGGGGAAGTATTCTCATTCAGGTCAACATACAAATAAGGAAATAAAAAATCTCCATATGGTGTAGGTCAAAAAAAGGATTTTAATCTTAAAAAATACAAACATCAATGTAGATGAGTACAGAAAAAATTGTGATTACTGAATAAAAAGGTTAAAAGCAATGCGGGGAGCAAGTGAAGCCATCCCGACGCGTTTCGTCCTAACGGACTTCAACTGGGGCATAACACTGCTCCCCCCCACATTGCTTGTATTTATAACATATCTTGCTGATCAAACATGTGACAATGAGAAGTATGGCTCCGCCCTCAGTATTGAAACCGGTAGTAGTGGCCTCCGGCATCAGCGCCACGCCTCGTTAGAGATGTAATCCCACATATATGGATGGAGGGCTAGATTATGCCCACTATACCAAGACTCAGAAAATATGGCCATTGGCGCAAATTCCACGCCTCATTCCTAGATTTCCAGGTCGAGGTAGGAAGGAAACACGCCGCTAGGGAACCACGTAACTGCAAAGGCGAGGGTGCAACCCCCGCATGACCCATCCATAGAAGAACTTCTAAACAGGTTGCGTGATTGAATACGTGACTCACCACAGGTCTCGTGGGCTTCATTCTTGTCATGGCACAATGGCATCACCCGATGTCATGCACTCACTGGGTGAGCGTGATTGCCCGGAGCTTCCTAGATGGGTCGATCACATGACCACCATTTGACTTCGCCTAAGCCACACAGGCTTCACTGCCGTCATGGCGCAAGAACGTACTGGTGTCAACAGGTGGTATGCGCTCCAAACTGCCACCTGGAGGCCCGTTCGAGTCTTACAGTGGAGAATGAGCCGACATAACCACGAAAGTAACAAATATAAAAAACATCAATGGGACCAATGACTTAACTGGAATCATGATCTAAAATAACACAATAATGTAAAATTAATATGCCTAAGTACCATAATATCAAAAAACTAGTAAAACAATAACACAAATAAATTGAGAAATCTAGTACAAATAACACTGAGAATAATGGACATGTATCAAAATGTGCATAAGTAATATAGCAGGTCAAACACAAAACAAATGGATTAGGCTTGATTAATAAAACAATTTATGTCCCAATCGACATTCATGCTGAGCGGCAAATAGGACTTTAATTCATGTATCCAGTAGGTCTCAAGATGGGATACTCCGCGTAAGCAGGAGTTGCCTCTCCAATGTGGAACAAATTTATCCATTATTTGGAATTGAGTGCCCATAGGATTTTTATCATGATGTTTCAGGTAATGACGAGGCGCACTGTGATTAATACAACCCTTCCTGATGCTGGCCAGACGTTCATTGACCCTCACCGAGAAGGTCCTCATGGTGCGTCATACGTATTGTTTTTTGCAAGGACAGGTAATAAGATATACTATATATCTACTGGCACAGGCTGTATTCCTGCTGACCTACCATGTTTGGAGCTACCTCCTTTCATGTTCCAGTCGCATTTGAGTTGGTACCACTTTTGACCACTAGGCTTCTGGCAAGTGGGTTCACCTTGTCTGGTAAGATTATATATCTACATCTTTCCATTAGAAGACTTTCTTGTTTTAACAGCTCTACAGCCAGCCTCTATTCATCCTGCTGTATCATTACCATTCCTACAGAGGATTTTAAAGTCAGCCATTTGATGGACACACTTCTTAGGAAGTTAATTATTTTGGTGTTTATATTTTTTTCTTCACTGTTTGGACATTATCTTTACTGATCACCTTTTTTTGTACATGTGATTATTATATTCACATGTCACATGTTCGTATTTTAACATATATATATATATATATATATATATATATATATATATGTCATATTTCATGTTTTGTATATTTCAATATTTTCAGTTCACCACTGTCATAGTGTTACATGAGTATATCTAGCGCTACACTTTGTTTTTCACATCACAGAGATTATAGATGTCAGAGTTTCAGATCTGAATGAGTGTCCGTTAAGCAGTGAGTTGAAGGCATTTGTGAGTATAGGTGCTAGAATAGGTGCTAATATTTTATAGTATGACGCTGAGAATCCGTCCGGTCCCGGTCTTTTATTTGGTTTAAACACTTTAATGGCAGCCGTCACTTCTAGGTCTGTGATAGGGCACTTAAGTAAATCTTGCTGATCTTGTGTAAGTGAAGGGAGGGTGATATGGGAGAATAGGTCGTCCACTTTGGCAGGGTCAAAGTCTTGAGAGGGTGAATAGAGTTTGGCAAGGTTTGCACGGAACACTTCTAATATTTTGACTGGGTTACTTGTATAAGCATTACGGGTTGTTTTTAATCGCACAGATGTTGCGGGGTGATTAATGGCTCATAGTGCGCGTGCCATAGGTGTGACTAGTTTATTGGCCTTAAGATAGGATGTATGTTGGCGTTCGCAAGGGCGAGTTTGTCAGCGGAATCGGTGAGAAATAGGTCAATATCTAGTCGGGCCGTGTCGAGAAGCGAGTTAGTGGTAGGGGTGGGGTTGGTCTGGAAAACTGCGTGAAATGCAGTAAAGTTTGCTTCCAACTTTTGGAATAGGATCCTGCGTTCTCGTTTAAGGGATGTCGCCTGTTTGATCAATCTTCCCCACATAACCGTTTTGTGGGCTTCCCATAGTGTTAATGCCGATTGTGACGGGAGGGCCCGTGGAACTCACAATACATCTTATGTCTAAGTCACCCTGTGCCATCCTGGCACAGGGTGAGTGAGAAAATATATATTGGACTACTTAAAATGGGACAGTAATATTTGTCCACAATATCTCCCAGGATGTATGTAGAGACTATTATTGGTTTGGTTGATTCTGAACTCAACCTGTTAATTGAGTGAGCTGATCACATTAGCCTCCAGGACTGGCTAGGAGCCGAACTTTTGATGAATAGGCTGAGGAGGGGGGAGATTGTTGTTTGTATTGTTAATTGTAATTAGTTCCAGCTATTGTGTTTATACTACTGTGTGAAGTTCGGTGCCCACAAGTCTGCCATCTGGTCTGGGTAAATTTTTTAGTTAATTAGCTCATGTTAATTATGTTAATTAGGTTACAGTTGTATTGTTAGAGGAGGTTCCAACGGCATATAAAGTCTTGTAATTTTGATTCTAAATAAAAGTGAGTTCATGGTAGCAACAAGCAAGTGTCGCCTTGTTTTGATGGCAATCACTTCCCAGCAGCAGATACAGGGGGAGAAGAGAGAGGAGGTGTGTGTTGTCCCTCCCCAACAGTTGGTCAGGGTGGAGGAAGCGGCCTTCCCTCCCCAGCAAAGATCAGTGCACCTGGGAGACAGTACCATAGACATGTCGTCTAAGCAACCAGATGAGGGAATGGAAAAGGAAGCAGCCGGCTCACCTCCCCAATGGCAGCTACACAGTTTGGGAGTGGAGGAAGCCAGCCTCCTGCCCCAACGGTTAGCCGAAGCGGAGGATGCGGAGTCCCCAGCAGAAGTGCTGGCAACAGGGCAGAGTGTTACCAACCTCTGCCCAGCACCAACTACAGAGTTCCAGGGAGGCGGGGCAGTCGGCCTCCCTCCCCAACAGTTAGCCGGAACAGATGGTGTGGGGTTTCCAGCAGAAGGGCTGGCAACAGGGCCGAGGACTGCTGGACTCTGCCCTCGACTAACAGAGGATGGATTTCCTGTGAAGGTGGATGGGACTTCAGTCTCCACCTGTATACCCCAGGGATGCTGGGCAGTGGGCCCCGATCCCCAACAGCATGACAGAGTGAGCCCAGACACCCTGTCTTCTCTCCAGCGGCAGAAAGGACTCCAGGGAGAAGGGCCAGTCCGGGCCTCTCCCCAGCGGCAGATATGTTCTCTGAGAGAGGCAGAGGTTGGCTGGGTGAGTAATGCTTTGTTTGGAACAATTTATTTGGGGTACTGTGTAGGTACAGGCAGTAGAGGACTGGAACTACTTACTAACTTCGGAGTCAACCCGTCTGGGGTCTCCTCCTGTGTTAGTCTTCTGCCGAAAGGGGAGAGATGTGACGGGAGGGCCCGTGGAACTCACAATACATCTTATGTCTAAGTCACCCTGTGCCATCCTGGCACAGGGTGAGTGAGAAAATATATATTGGACTACTTAAAATGGGACAGTAATATTTGTCCACAATATCTCCCAGGATGTATGTAGAGACTATTATTGGTTTGGTTGATTCTGAACTCAACCTGTTAATTGAGTGAGCTGATCACATTAGCCTCCAGGACTGGCTAGTAGCCGAACTTTTGATGAATAGGCTGAGGAGGGGGGAGATTGTTGTTTGTATTGTTAATTGTAATTAGTTCCAGCTATTGTGTTTATACTACTGTGTGAAGCTCGGTGCCCACAAGTCTGTCATCTGGTCTGGGTAAATTTTTTAGTTAATTAGCTCATGTTAATTATGTTAATTAGGTTAAAGTTGTATTGTTAGAGGAGGTTCCAACGGCATATAAAGTCTTGTAATTTTGATTCTAAATAAAAGTGAGTTCATGGTAGCAACAAGCAAGTGTCGCCTTGTTTTGTGCTCAGAGAGGTTGGAATATCTGATATCTGTATACAGACTGGGAGGAAGTGGTATATGACGGAAGCACTGAAGCGGAGTGAGGGACGTTCCGTGACACCGATATATCGTCAGTATTGTTATCAGAGAGATATTCTTTTAGAGCTATTTCAAGGTCTAGGCAGTGAGAGGGTTGGGAGAGAGTGGTATTGTTAATACACCATGAGGTATCCTGCGTCCTGGGAATCCTGGGAGACAATGTCTCTGCTGGCCACCATTTTTAAGAAGACCATACGAAGAACATGGGTGGCTACAATAGAAATTAAGCTGAGGCGCCGTAGACCCCAGGCCGGCCTGCCCTGCTGCCGGTCCGTCTCTGACCTATTATGGAAAGGGGCGGGTGGGCGGCGCCACAGCTTAATTTTTATTGTAGCCATGAGGCCGGCTCCGCCTCTATTTTGTTCGGTATAGGTATAGGTATAGCGGTGTCTCCACCGCCATTACGGTTTCCCCGCGAGGGAACGGGGAAACCGTAATGGCGGTGGAGACACCGCTATACCTGATGTAAGGGGGCGCCAATAGGGGATGACTGATGTAAGGGGGGCTCCAATGGGGGGACGACTGATGTAAGGGGGCTCCAATGGGGGGAAGCCTGATGTAAGGGGGGCTCCAATAGGGGGACGCCTGATTAAGGGGTTTCCAATGGGGGGCTCCGATGGGGGGAAGCCTGATGTAAGGGGGCTCCAATAGGGGGACGCCTGATTAAGGGGGCTCCAATGTGGGACACTTGATGTAATAGGGCTCCAATGGGGGATGATGCCTAATGTAAGGGGGGCTCCAATGAGGGGACACCTGATGTAAGGGTGGCTCCAATAGGGGGGCACCTGATGTAAGGGGGCTCAATAGGGGGACATCTGATGTAAGGAGGGACTCCTCTGGGGATGCCTGATGTAAGGAGGGACTCCGCTGGGGACGCCTGATGTAAGGAGGGACTCCGCTGGCGACGCCTGATGTAAGGAGGGACTCCGCTGGGGACACTTGATGTAAGGAGGGACTCTGCTGGGGACACCTGATGTAAGGAGGGACTCCGCTGGGGACACCTAATGTAAGCAGGGACTCTGCTGGTGACACCTGTTGTAAGGAGGGACTCCTCTGGGGACGCCTGATGTAAGGAGGGACTCCGCTGGGGATGCCTGATGTAAAGAGGGACTCCACTGGGGACGCCTGATGTAAGGAGGGACTCCGCTGGGGACACCTGATTTAAGGAGGAACTCCGCTGGGAATGCCTGATGTAAGGATGGACTCTGCTGGGGCACCTGATGCAAGGACGGACTCTGCTGGGGGCACCTGATGGAGTATCTTTATCTGCTGATTTGTTAAACTCTGGAATGCACATGTCTATTGTGGTGTAGGATCTGGGCCTGCTGTCCCTCCATCCCTCTTTCCTTCCTTCTCTCTCCTTCCCTCCCTCTTTCTTTCTTTCCTTCCTTCTCTCTCCTCTCTTTCTTTCTTTCTTTCTTTCTTTCTTTCTTTCTTTCTTTCTTCCTTCCTTCCTTCCTTCCATACCACCTTTGAGCCACGTCCATTTAATCCACGTCCACTATTTCACGTAAACCACGCCCATTTTTCACCGTGGCCCTATAATTTTTTTTCACAATGTTGGCAACTATGTAAACCCTGATGAAGCCGGGAGTAGTATTGTCCCCGAAACGCACTGGATTTCTGGATTTTTTTATATTACTTTTTTACTCCTTTATCTGGTTTTGTTCTGACTCTCCTTTCTGTATTTCTATGGTTTGAGCTACTGTTGGGTGCTTGCTGTGTGGCAGCCGCCTCGCCAGAGCTACAGAGCTTGTTTGAAGTTTTCCCTTATCTGACAACAGGTGCAAGTCTGAAAGCTACCTGAGTAACTTTGAGTATGTTGTTCTGGAGTACACCACAAAAACCTATCAGGGGTCTAACCCCTGGTCCAAGCATACAATTTTCTTCACTTATACATGCACCTGCTGTCAGCACAGTAAAAAATGTATAAACCATCTTTTAGCATTTTATAGAATTTTTTTCCCATTGCGTAACATAATCAAGTTGGCCTGAGCGCTGCTCAGTCATTCACAGACTAGGCTCCTTCTGATTGGCTGGGGTGGAGAGCGTGACATCATCCACGCACCTCTCCACTTCAGCAAATCAGAGGAAGCCTTGTATTTAATCATAAAAATACAAGGCTTTCTGTAAACGTCTGGCAGCGCTTAGCCCGACTCGATTTTGTCGTGGGAACAGGAACTGATGCTACATACAGTTTATACAGCTCTAACAGGGGGCGCATGTATTGGTAAAGGAAAAAGTTTGTTTGGATCAGCTTGGTCCAAATGAACTGCAACGTATTAAAGGAGTTCATCATTCATCCTTCAGTTAAAGCTTCATAAATAAGCAGCATCATAATAAACAAAATTCCCTAGCATAATGCATCCAACAAAAAATACATTTTTGCTGAGGTCTAAGATTTTAAGATTAGTAGGGCTACCCCTATCACTCTCCACCCAAAATTAAATCAGTACTTTTGAATAAAGGTCTTTAACAGTCCTGCTTGTCAGTGAACTGTCGGAGCATTACAACTACCTAAAAGATCACCAGCTTCTCAGATTGTCTACAGTACATTATGTCACATTTGTCATGGACATGTTTATGATTTAAGGCTTTAACAAAAACTTCAAAGGGGAGCTATTTGGTTCTAAATCCCCTACCACCCTATAAACACACATAATAAATGTGTTGTAATTTCTTGCTATGGTGTATATCCTGTAGAACATTTCTAAAAGTGCAGGTTAAAAGTAACAAAATATATTGTAGGATTAAGGTGACCTCATTTCCCATGTAAGGTTTAACATTTCTTATCCACAGCTGTAAGTAATTCTTGCAAGATCCTGTAGTGCCACCTTCTGGTACATTTGAATATTAAGATGACATTGCATATGACAAAAGTAAAAGTAAATAGTCATCTACATAAAGTGTCAATTCAAATGAAACTTTCACACTCACCTAATAAGTGTTTGAAGAAGCAGTATTTACATGATTATTCACCTCCACAAATATATAAAACTATTACACCACGCTCAAATGTAATGATCAATGAGACCAATCTAAACAAAGGAACTAAACAACAAATATATGCTATACACTGTTCAATCCAAAACCATAAAAACAAATTTCACAGTTTAATCGATAATAGAATTTGATTAGATTTTCATGATTTACAGCATTTTGGATTGAACAGAGTATAACACATATTAATTGGGAAACGTATCTTTTGCTAAACAACATTAAAAAATAATGAAGGACTGAAGTTGGCTTTGCTTGTTATTATTGGTGACATTTTACAAAATAGAGGGGTAGGGCCACTTGTAACTAAACCTGCAAGATTATAGTGTTTGGGCGGCACAGTGGAGTAGTGGGTAGCCTCTCTCTTGCCTAGCAGTAAAAAGGGTCACTGGTTCAAATCCCAACCACAACACTACCTGCCTGGAGTTTGCATGTTCTCCCTGTGCCTGCGTGGGTTTCCTCTGGGTACTCCAGTTTCCTCCCACACTCCAAAGACATGCTGGTAGGTTAACCACTTAAGCCCCAGACCATTTGGCTGCCCAAAGACCAGAGCACTTTTTGCGATTTGGCACTGCGTCGCTTTAACTGACAATTGCACGGTCCTGCGACGTGGCTGCCAAACAAAATTGACGTTCTTTTTCCCCCACAAATAGAGCTTTCTTTTGGTGGTATTTGACCACCTCTGCGGTTTTCATTCTTTGCGCTATAAACAAAAAAATAGCGTAAATTTTGAAAAAACACATTATTTTTTACTTTTTGCTATAATAAACATCCCCCAAAAATATATAAAAAAACATTTTTTTCCTCAGTTTAGGCCAATACATTTTCTTCTACATATTTTTGGTAAAAAAAAATCGCAATAAGCGTTTATTGATTGGATTGCACAAAAGTTATAGCGTCTACAAAATAGGGGATAGTTTTATGGCATTTTTATTAATTATTTTTTTTTACTAGTAATGGCGGCGATCATTTTTATCGTGACTGTGACATTATGGCGGACAGATCGGACACTTTTGGCGTGATTTTGGGACCATTCACATTTATACAGCGATCAGTGCAATTAAAAATGCATTGATTACTGTGTAAATGTGACTGGCAGTGAAGGGGTTAACCACTAGGTGGCCGTGTAGGGGTTAAGTGTGTCCTAGGGAGTGATTCTAACTGTGGGGGGGAGGGGCTATGTGTGACACGACACTGATCACCGCTCCCGATTACAGGTGATCAGTGTCCTGTCACTAGGCATAACGGGGAAATGCTTGTTTACATCAGCATTTCCCCGTTCTTCCTCTCAGTGAGACAATCCGGGGTATCCCCGCGGACATCGAGTCTGCTGGACCCGCAATCACACTCACGGAGGTCGCGGCGAACGCGCGCACCTGCAAACCGCTTCTTAAAGGACAACGTACAGGTACATTAATCTGCCTGTACGTGCCCTTCTGCCGACGTATATCGGCGTGAGCCGGTTGGCAAGTGATTAATTGGCTTCTGTCCAAAATTGGCCCTAGTATATGAATGTGAGTTGGGGACCTTGGATTGTGGGCTCCTTGAAGGTAGGGACGATGTATGCGTGGAGCAATGGGTATATGGGTACCTTAAATAAATAATAATATAATAGATGAGCATCTTAATGAGACACAATGTACAGGGATAGGGACAATTGTAGACACGCACCCACACTCACTCAGGATGGACTGGTGTCTTTATTCAACCTTTATAACTATGTATGCATAGACAAAACTTTTAAGGGTAAGCTCACCTTGTAATGAAAAATGAAAAGGTAAACTACCTTGATATTTCTTGGCCACCCCTCCAGACCCCGCTGCACATGATGCCCTGTGCTGCTGGTGTATCAGTCTGTGCACAATATATTGCAATACACAGTCCTGGAGTGAGTACACTTCATAATGTTAGCAGTGGCAAGCTCTCACTAGTCAGTGTGGCCTTGTAGTTGCACTGACCAATGAATTATGCATCTTCATCTGGTAAGGTGTCCCATAAGAAAGCAGCACTTCTCATTGGTCAGCTCAGTCAAATGGTCACACTAACCACTGAGCACTTGCCATTGTCAGCATTATAATGGATACTCACACTGGGGCATCATTGACACTGTGTGCAGTGGGGTCTGGAGGAGTGGCAAGGATATTTGGAGTTAGTTCACCTTTTTTTAAGGTTTTCAGTAGAGTGGGGACAGATTAGAACCCTGATTAAGTTTTTATTGCTGCCTGTGTCCCACTAGAAGAGTATAGGAGCCTTCACTGACATTTTAGTTTTTTTAGTAACAGTAGTCACATTTAAAATGAATTTGATAACGTTTGGAATTTTGCAGTTGTGCTCTTAATTGTGGGATACTGTTTGCATGAGACATGTATTATATTAATGTATATTGTGGTAATATGGTGATTTTATAGATTTTGTATTTAACTTATAGGAACTTCACCTTCCCCCTCATTAACCTATTTTTCCCTACTTACCTGATGCTGGATCGTCCTCCATTCAGATACCCACCCACCCCCCCAGCAGATCCAGCTTTGTGTTTGCAGAAGATCCTCTTCTCTGTAGCTTCCATTTGGGCCCTGCGTTGCCATGTTGCCCTATGACATCATCAGAAGACTGCTGGCTCTTCCCTAACCTGATGATCTACCGCTAGGCCCACCTCCTTCTCTTTTAGTAAATGGAATTACTGTAATGCTCCGGGTGCCTCCTGGGATATGCAAGTCACAAATCTCAGGAGGCACCGGGGGCATGGACATCATTCGCCTAGGCCAGTGGTCTCTAAACTGCGGCCTGGGTGGCCGTTTGCTTGCTTTTATCAGGTCCTTGGGGCACCATTTCACCCACTGATACCAACAATGAGGTATTATTCTCCCCCACTGAGACCAGTGAAGGGGCACACTTCCTTCCAATTATACCAACAGCAGGGCACAATTCCTCCCAATGACACCAACAACTGGGCAAAATGACACCAATGATGGGGCACAATTCCTCCCATTGACATCAATGATAGGGCACAATTCCTCCCACTGACATCAATGATAGGGCACAACTCCTCCCATCAACACCAAGAAAGGAGCACAATCTCACCAAGGATGGGGCACAATTCCTCCCAATGACTCCAAGGATAGGGCACATTAACTCTCGGTGACACCGGCTATTGGGCACAATGACACCAATGATGGGGCACAATTCCTCCCAATAACACCAATGATGGAGCGCAATGCTTCCCACTGACACCAAAGATGGCGCATTGTTTATTCCCACTGACGTCTGGACCTTTTCTACTCCCAATGGCCACAATCCTACCCCCCCAAGTCTAGGGACAGTAGACTGGCCCACTGTTTAGAAAGAAGTTTGTAGACCCCTGGCCTAGGCAATCATGGAGGTAAACAAGGTAAGTAAATAAATATTGTTGCAGCAGGAGGGGGGGGCAGGATGGAGAGGAACAAACTTGTTTCAAATGGTAAAGATCTGCTTTAAATTTATCAGAGTGAACATTACATTTTCTGTAAATTATACAGTGTCATTTTGGTTTTCACAGCAGTGCAGCATTTACTTTATATCCGTTTTTGGGTGTTTATTTATTTTTGGGATTATCTCTTTATGCTTGTCACTTGTCATGTGTGGTGAGGGTTTCTGGACATTAACCTATTTGTCCTTTTGGCTATTGTCACCAAAACAGAAAATGTTAGGAAATCCAAAATTTTACATCTGTACCTAGAACAGAAACAGAAGTTAAATCTTCCAATAGAGACACTTATTTTAGGAACAACTGTAATACAGGAATAGAGATTTACAGTATTCTCACTTTTTGTTTTATCTCCACAATAGGAAGTAAAGGGAAATCTCCCCAATAGGACACAGACAGCAAAAACTATACTGGCAGAGTTTTAACCTTTCCCTATTTCACCCCAAACTAAAATAAACTTTTGGGTGTACATACACCTTAAGCCTGAGGTTCCCTGCACTGCAAGGATCAAATACTAAGTAAGCCTACAGCAGGCAACATAATTTTACATGCAAGCAGTGCCCACCTATCACCCTTTAATACACTTGATTCCGTATAGTCAATATCTTAGACTGAAACAGAACTGTAGTGACAATAATGTCTTTGGGTTGGAAGCCAGAAAACTACAAGAACATCTTCTGGATAGGGGCTATACTAAGAAATGTCTGAGGAAGACCTATAACCGTACCAAAACCCAGTCCTGTGAGTCCTTGTTATTTTCCAAGAAACCAGCAAAACAAGATAACACTGTCAACACCATGCTATAAAAACTGTTCTACAAAAATATTGGTATCTACTTACCAGTGACCCTGCTATAGCAAAATATGTAGCACCTCAACCTAGCATTGAATTTCGACATGCATTGTCTCTAAAAGAAAAACTTGTTTCACAGTCACTTTTCTGGCCATCTTAATAGGAATTTACCAGGTGGTACTTTCAAGTGTGGATATTGTGAATATTGCACATTTTTAAACACCAATAAAAACATAGTCCTCCCTAATGGCAGAAAGTTCTTTCCCAAGCACTTTGTTAATTTGTCACACACAAGTGATTGTTTACCTCTTTACATGTGAGTGTGGATCGTTTTATGTCGGAAAGACAATGCGTGAATTCTGGCATAGAATATATGACCACACCTATGCCATAGAAATAGGGGACTTGTATTCACCAATTAGTCGACATGCAGGGATTAACCATCAATATCGTTGATTTAAATTTCATTTTTTAGCATTTGGCCATATTCCCTGTGGTCCGAGGAGAGTGATTGGGATAGGAGAGTGTTGCAGAAGGAGATGAGGTGGATTCACCCGTTCAGGGCTATCCCCCCCCCCAACCCCTGGTTTGAATAAATCCACCTCCTTTAAACCTTTCTTATCTATTTGATTCAATTTCTATCACTGATATTTGTGTTTACCCACTTACTTGCCCACTGGGCACTTAAACCCCCTTCCTAACCAAAACGTGATATGTGACACTAACCAATAAGTAAAACTAATCCAGTGAGGAGAGAAAAAACAAATATATATCATATACGTGAAAATGTATACATGATGGCACATAAATATGGCCTCCTAGCAATTTAGTAAACCTCGCAATCATTAAAAAAAACATTCCATCATATAGTGCAAAATCAAAATGATTTAAACTGTGTGCAAAATGCTCAGAGAAAGTGACAATGTGCAATGGGGTATTCCAGTCGAATGAATCCGTACCCCATATGACACAAGTTTGTTTAATGAGGATTAGCGCAGCACCACCCATTTATACTTATTCTCTGTGAAGGTCAGGTGTGTACCCGAATCGGTGTAAGCAGCTTTTCCAGGTTTAGCCGTCTTCCATATTTAGATAGCGCGGGAATAACCTTAATATTTTTAGTTTCCCCTTCCTAACCAGACCAATTTTCAACATTCAGTGCTCTCACATTTTGAATGACAAGTACTCAGTCATGCAACACTGTACCTGAAAGAATATTGTAAAGAGCTCCCCTAATATAGATATACAGTATCTCACAAAAGTGAGTACACCCCTCACATTTTTTAAAATATTTTATTATCTTTTCATGTGACAACACTGAAGAAATGACACTTTGCTACAATGTAAGGTAGTGAGTGTACAACTTGTATAACAGTGTAAATTAGCTGTCCCCTCAAAATAACTCAACACACAGCCATTAATGTCTAAACCGCTGGCAACAAAAGTAAGTACACCTCTAAGTGAAAATGACCGAATTGGGCCCAAAGTGTCAATATTTTGTGTGGCCACCATTATTTTACAGCACTGCCTTAACCCTCTTGGGCATGGAGTTCACCAGAGCTTAAAAGGTTGCCACTGGAGTCCTCTTCCACTCCTCCATGATGACATCACAGAGCTGGTGGATGTTAGAGACCTTGCTCTCCTCCACCTTCCGTTTGAGGATGCCCCACATATGCTCAACAGGGTTTAGGTCTGGAGACATGCTTGGCCAGTCCATCACTTTTACCCTCAGCTTCATTAGCAAGGCAGTGGTCGTCTTGGAGGTGTGTTTGGGGTCGTTATCATGTTGGAATACTGCCCTGCAGCCCAGTCTCTGAAGGGAGGGGATCATGCTCTGCTTCAGTATGTCACAGTACTTGTTGGCATTCATGGTTCCCTCAATGAACTATAGCTCTCAGTGCCGGTGTTCTGACGAGAAGTGTCCTCCTATCGGATAGTGTCCGCCCCGTACTGCGCAGGCACAGCGCTTGCGCAGTACGGAGGACAAGGAGACGCCGAAAGTCTCCGAAGTTGATCAGCTGTACACGGCGCTTGGGCGCTTAATAATGAACGCTTTGTAACAGGGCCCCTCGTGGGCTCGCTTCGCTTGCCACGCTTCGGGCACGGCCTCGCTGCGCTCTGCATCTTTTTATTCTAAATCTATGTCCACTTGGATAGTGGGGCATGAACCTGGACTCAAGGCAGAATAAGTGCGCAGGTGCCGTGTAGAGCTGATGATCAGCTGTTGAATTTCGGAGACTTTCGGCGTCTCGTTTGTCCTCCATACTTCGCCTGCGCAGTACAGGGTGGACACTATCCAATGGGGGACAGTATTCGACAAGACACCGACAGCACTCATGCAGCCCCAGACCATGACACTCCCACCACCATGCTTGACTGTATGCAAGACACACTTTGTACTCCTCACCTGGTTGCCGCCACACATGCTTGACACCATCTGAACCAAATAAGTTTATCTTGGTCTTATCAGACCACAGGACATGGTTCCAGTAATCCATGGCCTTAGTCTGCTTGTCTTCGGCAAACTGTTTGCGGGCTTTCTTGTGCATCATCTTTAGAAGAGGCTTCCCTCTGGGATGACAGCCATGCAGACCACTTTGATGCATTGCAGTATGGTCTGAGCACTGACAGGCAGAGCACTCATACGTCTATTTTCCAAAGACAACCTCTGGATATGATGCTAAGTACTTGCACTCAACTTCTTTGGTCGACCATGGCGAGGCCTGTTCTGAGTGGAACCTATCCTGTTAAACCGCTGTATGATCTTGGCCACCGTGGTTCAGCTCAGTTTCAAGGTCTTGGCAATCTTCCTATAGCCTAGGCCATCTTTATGTAGAGCAACAATTCTTTTTATCAGATCCCAAGAGAGATCTTTGCCATGAGGTGCCATGTTAAACTTCCAGTAACCAGTATGAGCGAGTGAGAGCGATAACACCAAATTTAACATGCCTGCTCCCCATTCACACCTGAGACCTTGTAACACTAACGAGTCACATGACATAACGAGGGAAAATAGCTAATTGGCCCAATTTGGACATTTTTACTTAGGGGTGTACTCTATTTTGTTGCCAGTGGTTAACACATTAATGGCTGTGTGTTGAGTAAGTTTTGAGGGGACAGCAAATTTACACTGTTATTAAAGCTGTACACTCACTACTTTACATTGTAGCAAAGTTTAATTTCTTCAAGGTTGTCACATGAAAAGATATAATATAATATTTATAAAAATGTGAGGGATATACATACTTTTGTGAGATACTGTATATATATTGTTTTGGGTTATTACTCCTTTCAATATATTGTTGCTCTTAAGTTAGAAATAAGAGAGGTGTTTCTATCGAGAAAATGGAAGTCTTGTTTTAGTTTTGTGTAAAACACAAAACTAACGTCTGAGTCAAAGTGATGTGATAGCCTGTGTATTGTTATAAAAGCTTTTATAAAAACTGTCTGAACATTGATAGGCCAGAAATGCTATGAATAACTGTATGTACATGGGGGAGGTGTTTGGCATGGCTTGGATTGGTAATGACCCATGGGTGGGCTGTATCTTGAATGTATACTATAAATATGCGGTACAGTGTGTAGATCTGATCTGTGTTGGGTCATTTTTATATATACATTGTTCCCTGCGCAGAATCTGGGTGTAGCGGAATAGAGGAATGCCAGCAAATAAGGTAAGGTAATGTAGACAGTAGGGATGAGCTTTCTGTTCGGGTCGAACATGAGTTCGACTCGAACATTGGCTGTTCGCCCGTTCGTCGAAAACCGAACATTATGGGCCATTCGTGCCAAATTCAAGTGGCGCGTAACGGCCCATAATGCACTGTGAGACCACAGTGCATTGCTGTATGATGATTGGCTAGAGAATGCACAATGACCTGCATGCTTTGGCCAATCACAGCGCCCTCAGCTAAGAGAGCCATAATTGGCCAAAGGCAGGGTGCCTTTTGCCAATCATGGCTCAGGGGGACTAAGTCCACGCCCCACACTATATAAGGCCGCCTACACGTCGGCCTCGTGTAGTGTGTCGTTGGCGTGGACAAAGAGAGAGTGTCATTTAGAGTGTCATTGAGCAGGCAGGCAGGCAGATTATTCAGTTAGCTGCAGTGTATTTAAAATATATATACAGTCTCATATATATATATATATATATATATATATATATATATATCCACTGTATCCAGTTTAGCTAGATCTGACTGCAGTCCGTTCCTGATGTAATGTTTCCAATATACTTCAGGCAGGCAGGTGATTCAGTTAGCTGCAGTGTATTTTATATATATATATATATATATATATATATATATATATATATATATATATATATATATATATATATATACAGATAGTCTCATATGTGTGTGTATATATATATATATATATATATATCCACTGCATACAGTTTAGCTATATCTCACTGCAGGCCGTTTAGCTATATCACACTGCAGTCAGATCTAGCTAAACTGGATACAGTGGATATATATATATATATATATATATATATATATATATATATATGAGACTGTATATATATTTTAAATACACTGCAGCTAACTGAATAATCTGCCTGCCTGCCTGCTCAATGACACTCTAAATGACATATATATATATATATATATATATATATATACAGATAGTCTTGTATATATATATATATATATATATATATCCACTTCACACAGTTTAGCTATATCTCACTGCAGGCCGTTCCTGGTGTACTCTTTCTAATATACTTCTGGCAAAAATTGGGCCCTTGGTGATGGTGGTGCCATAACACTGTAACCCCTCCCAGATACTCTTGTTAGGGGCAGGAATAGGCCCTGCTGTGAAATATTAGATCAGATCAGACTGATTCATTTTTATGAATGTGAGCCTATCAAGGGAGTCTGTGGACAGGCGCACTCTATGACAGGCCAGTAGATCAATTGCATATTGAGCAAGTTCTGGCCAGTGGTCCATCCTCAAGACCCAGTAACCCAGTGGATGCTCTGTTGGAAAGGTCTCTAAGTCTGCTCTTGCCCCTAGATATTCCTGCACCATGTAATGCAGACAATGGTGATGGTTGCTTGAACCTTGGTGCTGAGGACTGAAAAATTGTCTAAAGGCATCGGTCAGCCGGCCACCTTCTCCACTGCTCTTCCTCTGACTGAATGAAGCTGTCATGGTTATGCAGTAATCTTTGTCTGTCAGTTTACCTCTCCTCCATGTGTTCACCTTTGGAGGCCAGCCACTCTCACCTGGCTACTTAAATAATCTCTCCTCAAAGCATGGCATCCACCCCAGCCCCTATCAGGGAACTCTATATTAACCTGTGCACTGCAAGCCTGCCTTGCTGATCAACCTTTGTGTGTTTAGCTTCCGTGTGCATCTTGCTGTGTCTTCTACATCTGATTACAGTTACCAATCTTGGCTTGTTCTCGACTATCCCTGCCTGCTTGTGACCCTGACCTTTGGCGTGTTCTATGTTTATCCTTGTCTGCTAGTCACCCTGACCTTTGGCTTATTCCCTTACTATCTCTGTTCTCCTGTAGCCTACTGTGGGCATGAGCTGGGAGACCCTGGGGGTCGCGACCTGGAGCCAGTTGCAGCCCAGTCCATCCTCACCACTAGAGGCTATGGTGAACACCTGCTGGCTCTTAGACTCCGTGCCCTGGGGAATCTTACGCTCTAGCCCCTGTGGGATCCGTGTTGGTGTTCCAGCGGACCTGCCTTCCTTAACCACCTAGACTCCCATCCGCAGCAGTCAGCCATAGGGTCCACTACCTTTGCAGTGCACTCCTGACCACAACAGTGTGCATCTGTCATCTGGCCCCAGGTGACCTGACAGAAGCCTCAGCCACACGTTTTACAGCACCAGGAAATTGTAACCTCACAGGGTCTAGAAATGCATTGCACAATCCTTTCTTCAAGGCCTCCTGAAGATGTTTCATCCTCTGCTACCTCTGCGAAGGCAGAATGAGTTCTGCAACCTTACCCTTGTAACATGGATAAAGAAGGGTTCCCAGCCAGTCATGATTCCTTCTCTTTGAGAGAAGGAGCATGGCCTCCCTGATTCTGCAAGGCCTGCAAAAGTTTTCAGAGGCATTGGATTCTGAGTCCTCTGGGTCACTAAGGATCACATGATCTGTATCAACCTCCTTCCAGCCACTTACAACTCCTTGGGTTTCTGGAGACTGAAAACCATCCCTTGAAGACTTCTGCTGAGTGTTATCCTCCACGTCCATGCTGACACAATCCTCCTCCTTCTCCTCCTCTTCTTCCTGTGTGTTAGGCAGGCCTGCAGGAATAATATCTGAATAAAGGGGGCCTTGAGAGGTAAGGAAGTCCTCCTCTTCCTCACACTGTTCTGCCTCAAATGCCCTGTCCATCATTCCATGAAGCGTGTGCTCCAACAGGAAGACAAGAGGGACAGTATCACTGATGCATGCATTGTCACTGCTCACCATCCTCGTGGCCTCATCAAATGGTGACAGGCCAGTGCATGCATCCTTAATCAGTAGCCACTGGTGTGGTGAAAAGAAGCCAAGCTCCCCTCACCCTGTCCTGGTGCCATACTCACACAGGTACTCATTGATGGCCCTTTGCTGCATGTACAGCCGCTGCAGCATTGCCAACGTTGACTTCCACCTGGTGGACATGTCACAAATGAGGAGGTTGGTGGGCAGGTTGCATTCCCTTTAAGTGTCAGCCAGCCGAGCACTGGCATTGTATGACTCTTGGAAATGACCACAGACTTTTCTGTCCTGCCTCAGGAGATCTTGTAAGCCTGGGTACCTGCTCAAGAACCGCTGCACCACCAAATTCAGGATGTGTGCCAAACATGGAACATGGATCAAGAGTCCCTGTCGGAGGGCGGAGAGAAGGTTGGTGCCATTGTCGCATACAACCATTCCTGGCTGAAGCTGGTGTGGTGTCAACCACCTCTGAGCCTGCCCCTGCAGAGCTGACAGAATCTCTGCTCCAGTGTGGCTCCTGTCCCCTTAAACTACGTAGAGGGTTCTTTACTGTAATGCCCCGTACACACGGTCGGATTTTCTGATGGAAAATGTCCGATCGGAGCATGTTGTCGGAAATTCCGACCATGTGTGGGCTCCATCGGACATTTTCCATCAGATTTTCCGACACACAAAGTTGGAGAGCAGGAGATAAAATTTTCCGACAACAAAATCCGATCGCATCAATTCCGACCGTGTGTGGCCTGTTCCGACGCACAAAGTGCCACGCATGCTCAGAAGAAATTCCGACACAGAACAGCTCATTCTGGTAAACTTAGCGTTCGCAATGGATACAGCACTTTCGTCACGCTGCAATGTAAAAAATGGTTTAATACAGCGCACTCTCTTCTTCTTTATTATGTGAGAAGAATTAAGTAGTTTTGCTGCTCATATTCACACACACTTCTCACAAACTTATTTCGTTACTATTTATGGTGATTCACTCAATATATTTTGATTTCTCACATCTGACAACATTATTTTTGTGTAATTTTTTTTTTTTTTTTTGGCTTTAATGTAGATTTTTTTTTTGTGTTTGTATTTTTTTGAAGGGTGTTTTTTTTTTTTGGATTTTTATTTGTACTCCCGAAATATTTTTTTGTGTGTTTTTTGTGTCAAGTTACCACAACACCATTGATATGTTGTTCTATTTAATCTGTAGGAGATTGTTTGGTGTTGCTGTCCCTTGTTAATTTCACATTTTATGTTAGAAATGTACCTGAATCGTCACCAACAAACTGTCCTTTTTGGATGAAAACACACACAGGAGAGTAGAATTTCCCCCCAAAAAAACATTTATTAAGGGCTCACAACTAAACAAAGAGGGAGGCAACGCTGGAGAAACTGCAGAAATGGGTGAAGCCTTGGACGCCAGGGCACACATCAACTATTTTCAAGCAAAATTGGTGGGCTGAGGAGTCTTTATCTAAGGGAGGGCAGTCTGGTCCAGAAGTCCCAGAGATCCGGAAAGCAGCAGATGACATCTGTGTCCCCAGGCTGTGGTCATACGAGAGACTGCATCTTTTGTCAGACCAGACTGAACCCAGGGTCATCACTCTCAGGTCTTCTTTCCACGCTTCCTTACACGCTGTGGCTGTGGTGGTGGAGTTGTGGCAGCAGGAGGAGGAGGAGGATGGTCCAACTCAATCACGTCGGTCTTGGGTGTTAGTTCCCCACTCACCCCCTTTCTTAGGACTTTATAAAGCAGGTCCTCACATAGCTTGCGTTGCCCCTCCTGCATGCCCTGCAGTTTGGTGGCAGCCATGCAGGCAAAGGCCTCTTCAGGAGTGGGTAAGGCTCGGAGGGATGCAGAAGCCTCCTGAATGAGCCTGAGCGCAGAATCCTGCATGGGAGTCGCCTTCCTCGCTCTTTTATTATATGGAAGGCGGAGGGGAGGAACCTGCGTTTCGGTCAGGCTGCGACTTGTCCCAGGCTTCTCTTGGCTGACACTTAGCCCCGCCTCCTCCTGGCTGCCACTAATCCCAGCCTCCTCCTGACTGCCACATTCCACAACCTCCTCCTGGCTGAGGTCTTCCTGTGTATGAAAAAGGGGCATTGTTTTAGTTTTTTATTCATCAATCACACACAATTTTCACCTCCTGACTGTTGCAAATTGAATGTTAACAAATATAACAGACTATCATTCTGAGCCCAGCATTTTTGTTTCTTTTAACAATTTTGGGTGCCCACTACTGTCTATTGATATGTAAAACAATTGTTTTAAATCACCAATTAGTGATCAATAATAACATGTATAGTATACATCATTTCTTTATTGACCAGAAATCTGTAGAAGAATGCTATACCTGACTCCAGCTGGGCTCCTCCACTTCTTCCTGGCTGGAAGGCCCAGGTTGGACATCGGAAGCCTCAGCTGGGGTGGAAGGAAGAGTGGAAGGAAGAGTAGAGAGGGATTCCCTGACTTCAGTGTGGTCTGACAGAAATCGCAGTCTCTCATAGTACCACAGCCTGGGGACATAAACGTCATCTGCTGCAGCTTCGGACCTCTGGGAATCCGTGACCTTCTTGCGCTCCCTTAGATAAGTGCTCCTCAGGCCACCAATTTTGGTTTTTAAATAAGGGATGGTTGCCGCGGGGACCACCGGCTTCACCAACTCCAGCAGTTTCTCCAGCGCTGCCTGCCTCTTTTGTTTATTGTTGTAATGCGGGTGTCTCACCTGCCACAGACAGGGCAGCTCCCTGTATTTGTCTATGAACAGGGGGAGGAAATTGTGGACGTTGAACCCATCCATTTTCTCTGCAAGACACAACACAAGACAAACCCTAAGGTCAGGCCAAACTCCCCTAATCTTGTTAAAATATAGGCTTCCATTTAGAAGCAGTATAGGCGCAAGTTTAGATCTTACCTTCGTTATCACGAAGGCGCCTCCGATGCTCCTTCCTCTGCTCACAGATCGTACGTAAGACGCGCGCGTGTTACGCTTTATACACACTGCGCCCCTGACGTTCTTTTCGATCTGTGCAGTGGGGGAAGAGCACATGGCGGATACACAGCAGGATCGTGCTAATTGTAGCAACGAGGAGGAGGAGGAGGAAAGGCCAGATCCGGAAACGTCCCAATCCAGAAGGAGATTTAAGGCCTCAAATATGTCCTTTGGTGAGATGTTGGAGATGGTCGACATCCTGAAGAAGGCCGACTATGATGGAAAGTATGGACTTTACCCCAACCCCAATGTCAGAAAGGCCAAGATCATTGCGAAAGTGGTCAAGAGTCTGCACCGGAAATTCGGGGTACAACGATCGAAAGATAAGCTCAGGAAGCGGTGGTCGGACCTGAAATTACGAGAACATGAGCAGTACAGAAAGATCCGGAGAGTGCTGCAAAAAAGTAAGTAGTTGTCCTGTGTTCCTATTCTTTTGATGTTTATTACGTTCGTGCTGCTCCATGTGCTTTTAGGAACTGTTGTACAGTTTAAAATGGCAACTTTCATGTTCATGGGCACATTATTCGTTCATATCAAACATTTTTCTTTCAGCCTATAAAACACCATTGTTTAGGCCATATGCATTTGGCCACCATTTTTACGCCCTATACTTGTCTGCAACTAATTTGGTTGTGTAGATGGCTTTGTTACTAGAATGAAATGCAAACTAGATTCTGTGTAAGGAGAGGACAATCAGCAGCTTTTTTCACATCTGGACTCTGGAGCACTAGTGTGGGACCCCAGAACACCATTTTTATTAGGGGGCCACACAGGTGCTCCAGTGTATACTATAGTGGGGGCTACATCTGTGAAGCTCGTACCAAACAGGTTAAGTATTGAAGCTTTGACAAAGGACACTGAAAATGCTACATTTTGGAACTCTGCTAAAATTGACAATTGTACCCCACTTCCAAGCAATGTTGACTATTTCTAGTTCTGCCATCAAATATCTGTGTGCTAAATATACCATTATGTTTTACATAGGGGATAAAAGACTTGGAGGACACCCCTCATCCGAGGAGACCAGAGCCCACCTCCCTCTGGAAGAAGGGGAAATCCCCCCAACACAAGCTGAGCAGGAGGAAGAAGACGTGGTGGAACTAGTCACCACAACAGGTGAGTGTCTGCGACCACAGGCTCAGGTAAGAGATCGATGGCGGCATATTTTTGACACCTAATTTTTTTTTGTGGATCCAGATCCTTTCACATCCGAAAGTGCCCAGATCCTGATCGGGGAGATCATGGGGTGTAATTTACAATTGGAAAACCTCAAGAAAAACATCAATGATGTTATTCCCAAAAATATAAACATCATTGATGTTTTGGGGCGAGTTTAAAGCCCCTTCAAATCCCTTTGTTTTTTGGTGTGCTACAATGTGAAAAATGTTTTTGTGATTTTTCCCAAAGCCAAATTTGGAGGATGCACACAGTGTGCCAACATGTGCTATCTGCCATCACGGGAGATCAATGGACGCGTTTTGGGGGTGCAACCCCTTCCTCAATAATAAAGTAGCTGAGAGGAAGGGGTTTCTCACCCCGAACACGTCCCTTGATCCCCCGTGATGGCAGCTAACACATGTTGACATTCGGAAATTTGTGTGCATCTTCCAAATTTGGCTTTTCCTGGGGTGACTTCACCCCATCTGAACGTAATATCAAACACAGTTCCTAAATACTCATGTCTGATATTGCCTTCAAATTCTAGCAAATGTGAACTTTGTAAGTTCAAGATTTGTGTCTTTCTTGTTGGTTTGACACATGCCTGTTTTATCTTAAATGGACATTTCTATTTTTGATAATGCTACCCCAAAAATTGGTCGACAACAAACATGTTGGTTTGTTTGAAAAACCTTTGGTAAATGCACATGTGATTGTGCAGGTATTAAAAAGTGTGTTAATCAAGAATGTGTGGATTATTGTGTCAACGCTAAAACACTTTGGTGGTGATGTAATTGGTGTTTTCGGTGAAAATGGTGGTTATTTCCTAAGGACAAATCCTCTTGGCACTACAAGTGCAGTTTCAGTGCAGTTGCAAGTGCACTTGTAGTGAAAAGTGTCTTTGCATTTAGTCAAGAACACCCAACAGTGCTTTGTATAAGGTTACACAATCACGCCATTTTCTGGACTCAACACATTTCTGTCAGGGTCAGCTAAAACAAACACAAGCAGTAAATGTCCACAAAGAATTTCTGTTTTTTGCTTTTTTAATTTGAAAAAGGCTTCACATATTTGCTGGCATATTGATGGCCTCCCTACCCGCAAAGAACTCCAGGTATCGTAACCGGACATCACGGGCACTCAGGGAGGGCAAGCCAGGACGGCCGCTTTCAAGCGCCGTCAGTGTTGTTTCAGGTATCACTCCGGCCTCAGGCCCAACAGAGCCAGCATGGTTGGCCGAATGTTTCCTTAAAAAGTTATGGAGAATACAGCACGCCATGATGATATGATTAAGTTTATACTCTGCCATATGGATAGGTGTCAGAAATAGGCAGAACCGGCTGGCCAGGATTCCAAATGTGTTCTCCACCACTCTTCGGGCTCTGGCCAGCCGGTAATTAAAAACCCTCTGGTCCGGGGTGAGGGTCCTCATAGGGAATGGCCGCATAAGATGGTCCCCCAGCGCAAACGCTTCATCAGCAACAAATGGGAGTCCTTCCACATTGTCCTCTGGAGCTGGCAAGTCCAAGCTGCCATTCTGGAGACGCCTGTAGAACTCCGTCTGGGCGATGACTCCACCATCGGACATCCGGCCATTCTTCCCCACGTCCACATACAAGAAGTCGTAATTAGCCGACACCACCGCCAACATCACAATACTATTGAACCCCTTATAGTTGATATAGTACGACCCCGAGTTGGGTGGTGGGATGATGTGGACATGTTTCCCATCAATTGCCCCTCTGCAGTTAGAAAAGTCCCACCGCTGGGCAAAGTGGGAGGCCACAGTCTGCCATTCCTGTGGCGTGGAAGGAAACTGTTGAGGAAAAAAAAAAACAATTAATATTTTTGCTCAGAAACATGGCAAGCAGATTAGGCACAAACATTCTGGGGCAACCTCCAGATAGCATTTATTAAGGGGAATTTAACACCAAAGTATAAGGTACACCTATCATATTCCCCCTCCCCCCCCTCTCATGGGCCATTTCTAACATTATGGGGGGTGTGGAAATCTTGGACAGGTAACCCTCTTCACTTCATTGAGAGATGAATGCCTAAATACAGGGTATTACTTGGAACAGCCCCTCCTTAGTTACACTATTGGCAGCCCACTGGACAGGTAAGAAGTGTCTGAATACAAAGATATAAATACACATTGTACACATTTGAGCACATTTGAACATTCTGCTATTACCTGACTCAAGATAATAATAGGATCTTAAAAATTTAAACAGTACCATTTGAAAGTATACAGGCAGGCCCTTGCACTACATGCTTTGGGGAATTCATCCATAAATCAGAGCACAAAAGAGGTGGGTATAGTGTGTATGGGTTTGGCAAAGTCAGCAGATAGATGATTGAGGATAGATAGAGAATTGGGATCAGCTGACTTAGCAGTTGGGGGGAGGGAGGGTTACTAAAAATGATTTGGGGACACCACAAAAAATAAGCCTCTGCCACTCTGCCTGAATTTAAAGCTAAAATAACATTTCAAAACATTTTAGGGGATGTTTGGGGTAAAGCACTACTATGGAGCTGATAAAATACATTGTTTAAAGTGACTACATGCGGTGAATATAGGGCCAGGAGAGAACATGCTGGGGAAGTTAGTGAAGGACAATCTGTATGAAGGACCTAAAAAATTAATTACATAAAAATCCAGCATGCATGAGAACAAAGGGGACATTCACAGCATATTACAATCATGGTAATTAGGGAATGAGGAAAAAAATACAATATATTAGCACACATTAAATACAATGAAATGTGATATTAAAGGATAAAAATCTTACCTTCATATACTCCTTCTGCAGGACCTGGATGATGGCAGAACAGGTCTCTGGGATAATGATCCCCAGAGCCTGGGGGGAGATGCCTGTCGAGAACTTCAAGTCCTGCAGACTTCTCCCTGTCGCCAAGTACCGCAGGGTGGCGACGAGCCTCTGCTCCGGAGTGATGGCTTGCCTCATGCAGGTATCCTGCCTGCTAATATAAGGGGTCAGCGAAGCCAACAAACGGTGAAACACGGGGTCCGTCATCCTGAGAAAGTTCCTGAAATCATCAGGATTATTCTCACGGATCTCACGGAGCAAAGGCATATGAGAGAACTGGTCACGCTGAAGCAACCAATTCTTGGTCCATGAACTCCTCCCCACCCTGTTCATGGACTGGACTTGTGTCAAGGTCAGGACTCCAACACCAAGCCCCCGCACAGCACGAACTCTACGAGGAGTACGCATACGCAACATGGCTAGAAAACGGTCGGCTGCTCAGAACGAAGTAACAGAACGCACTGAAGAACAGCAAGGCCTGTGAAGAGCGACCTGAAAAACAGTAACGAACGAACAAGAATACAATGACTAAGTCACGCGGAACTTGCTTGCACGCACTGAAGAGCAGATACAAACCCACAAGCACAAACTAAACAGCAGAAAACGATCTGAAAACCACGAGTCTGAAAAAGCGCGAATCGTCTCTCACCAAACTTTTACTAACACGAGATTAGCAAAAGAAGCCCAAAGGGTGCCGCGCTTGGTTCTGAACTGACCTTTTCTAGTCTCGTCGTACGTGCTTGACGTCACTGCGTTCTTGGCGATCGGAAATTCCGACAACTTTGTGCGACCGTGTGTACGCAAAACAAGTTTGAGCCAACATCCGTCGGAAAAAATCCTAGGATTTTGTTGTCAGAATGTCCAATCAATGTCCGACCGTGTGTACGGGGCATAAGAGCGGCAAGGATGTGGAATTCCCTTCCACAGGTGGTGGTCTCAGCGGGGGGCATCAATAGTTTCAAGAAACTATTAGATAAGCACCTGAATGACCGCAACATATATACAATGTAATACTGACATATAATCACACACATAGGTTGGACTTGATAGACTTGTGTAAGCCCCTTGAATGCTTACAGAGCACCGCTGGTTCAGAGAACAAATCTGCAGAAGAAGCCATAGAGGAAGAAGAAGAGGAGGGGGTGGAGGAGAGAGCTGTGGCAGAATAACCGCTAGTATTTTGTCCTGCATCCTTCCCAGCTGCCAGCAGAGTTACCCAGTGCGCCGTGAAGGAAAGGTAACATCCCTGCCCATGCCTGCTAGACCATGACTCTGCGGTAATATACACCTTACGGCTGACCGCCCTGTCCAACAAGTCAAAAGCATTAATGAGAACGTAAAAGAATGTGGCGCTTACTAAAAGCTGAGCAAATCCTAAATAAATATGACTAAATACATAATCAATAAAAATATATCAAAATAAATAACTGCGCAAACAATAGCAGCTATATATTAAAGTGCAAAAAATATACCAGTTGGTATGAATACCAGTATTAAAGTGAATGTGTAGTACTATCCAAAAATAAAGTGCAAAGTGACAGTAAAAAACTTCCAAAAAGTGCAAATGCAAATACAATCAATTTGTGACAACACAGTCTTTATAAGTGTAATATATCCAAAAAAAGGGTGCTGAATTCCAACAGACAGGACAGTTCATCCAATATATAGTGCATCCAGATATAAAGTGCATGTGCCACACTCTAATAAGAATACTCCATCCAATGTGAGTGATAAAGTTTCCCCCAGCCTCTCACCTCATACAGAAATCAATCAAGCTTAAATATTCCACACATAAAGTGCATGTGCCACACTCTAGTTTGGGTATTCCATCCACTGTGAGTGATACCATTTGCCCCAGCCTCTCACCTCATATTGAAATAAATTAAGCTTGAGTATTCCACACTAGCCGATTGATTTCTGGTAGATCGATTCCTCAGTGGGTCAGGAACAACCAGGCTCTCAGATTGGCAGCACTCAATGGCATAGCATGGAAAGGCAAAGGCAAGAGGAGGACTCCATAGTGTAGTATTTAGCAAGTGATTTTAATAATAATGTAGTAACAACTTACAATTGCAGAAACGAATGAACAGCATAAACAAAGCAGACTTCCTGGTCTCGGTCACGACCGGAAGTGATGTCACCACGGCTCCTTTCCCTCATGAGTATCGTCACTGACCACGTGACTACCAGCTGAAAAGGCAGTAGTTGCAGTGCTAGCAATTTGGCCAAGCTGGCATTCAAGCTAGCATTCAGACTGTGAGCATGTGGATAGCTGGGACCGAATTTCTTTTTACGGTTTAGCAACTGGGGTAGGGAAATTTGCCTGCTAAAATCAGATGGTGGTGTACTGCTAGCAGATTGGCTGCAAGTACTTGGGACACCTATTGCTATCCCTTCATTCCTCTCGGTGCAGGTTTTCGAGAGGACTGGAGTAGGGTTGGAGATCCCAGATGAGGAGCAAGGAGAAGTCCACCTTTTTCTTTGATGTGGGTCTTTCAAGTGCTGTTGCCAACGGATATTGTAATTATGAATATGTTTAATTTATATTTAATTTATATTTAATTTATTTATATTTAATGAATATATTTAATTTAGCTTTTATCTATGTAGGGCAGTACATATTATCTTCACAGAAATCTCTGGTAGACCAGACAAGTCGGTGCCTAGGCTTGTGTATGCAAAAAAATGGGATCCAAACCTCATTGTTTTACATATACTCACTTCAAAGGATCCCATGCTGGGATATGCAATGAAGGGAGGCCAACCCGTAATCAATACTTAACTTCCCGGGGAAATTCAAGTTAAGCTCTTGCTCAGAATAGTCACAAGGATTTGCATTAAAAGGGGCTAACTTATGCAAAGTATAGGGACTGGAGATGTAGCCAGTCCTTAACCAGGAATAGGGAAGCTCACCAATCAGAGCCACGCTATGCCAACCAATGAGGCATCAACATATAATGATATACACAGACTAGATGGGAGGGAAACACACACTTTTATGGGAGAGCAACCATCAGAATGGAACCTTGGTGCAAAGGGTAATTATGGGAAAGGTCTGCATTTTACTTGTAACTAATATGTTTGCAGATTAATGTTTTTGGGAATATACTCAGTATTCCTTCATGTAATTCTCTTATTTTAACCTAATATTTTCTTCCTTGGTGTAGACTATAGATAGATGGTTGTGTATTAGATAGATTTTCAACTACTCACCAATAAATGTTGTTATTGTATTAAGCTTTCACTCATGGTCAAAGAAATCTCATTTAACCCAAATTATATCTGAGAGATATTAGATCTCAAATATAGTATACGGGAAAAAGACTGCATGGGAGGTCGTTATATATGTCTGGCAAGCATGTGGTGCCCAAGCGGCTGCTGTTGTGGCCACACTTGATCTGCTTCAGACATAGGTTGCAAACAGCAATGGTGTGATCTGCTGCACACGTGTCCAAAAAGGCCCACACCAAGGAACTTTTCAAAATCAGCGGGGAGTCAGCAGCGCCCTGCACCTGCGGAGCTTTGCGGTGTGATGCAGTAGGGTGGCTGCCCTTAAGCTGCCTCCTAGAGGACATCCTGCCTCATTGGAGTTGTGCCTCCTCCTCCTCCTCTATTCTATCAGGCACCCAAGTAGAATCAGTGACCTCCTCATCCCTCCCTGTCACTGGAGCAAACTTGGCACTATGCTGCAGCTGGGGGAACATGACTGCCAGTTTCTTGTCCTTCTTGGGCACCCCCTCTCTCTAGGCTCACGTTACTCCCTTCCTCAACCTGGGAACCAACATCGGAGCCTTCAAATTGCTGCGCATCCTCCAGCAGCATGTACTCGACACTCTGGTTGAATAGTTCGGGGGACTCCTCCGTGCATGATGGTTGGGCTACTTCCTCGTGACTTCAGAGGAAGTCACAAGGGTGTGACATAACGCGTAAGATGCAAGGCATAACCTGAAGCCGTTCACTGCGAATCGGGAGTTTACCGCGAACCGGAAGTGGTCACCGTGGACCGGAAGTGACGTATGAGGTGGCGAAAACACGCTGTTTCTGGTCTTTGTTTGGCTTATCCTTCATTTGTTTGATGTAAGCATAATTTTATCTTTAATAAATTGGTCTTTTGTGGTAATACACTATTGGAGGCTATTCCTTTACATGTGGATCTGGATACCGGGCTGGAGGAGATATTCATCTATTGCATCAAGAATCCACCCCCTATGTATTGATCATTCTTATTCTGTTACACATGTGAGCACATTTTTTGTATATGAGTTTATTGGTGGAAAGTTTTATTATTGGTTGGTGAGTGTGCCGCACACACGATTATTTTTAGCACCTTTCTCAACCATTCACTGCTAACTGAGATTTATGCGCAAGATCACATATAATTTAATTATATACTTTCTACTGTATTTAGGTGACTAGTGATCACTATATTGATTTTGCAGCATCTCCATGTTCTTTGTATATATATTTTTGTTTTGTATTCACTTCAGATTTATAGTAGCGCAGAGGTCCCGTAACTTTCTTTACAGTGTTGTGCCACCACCAACACCAACACCACCACCGCCTAAGGCCCAATTTTTCTGCCCCTGTTTAACGGTGGCATGTAATTACAATTCTTGATATAATATTTCACAGCAGGGCCCCTTCCAGCACCCACCAAGAGTAACTGTGAGGGCTTACAGTGTTCTGGTACCACCAACACCTAAGGCCCAATTTTCCACAGAGTGTATAGGGCAGGCCATATAGTATATACAGGCAGTCCCCTATTTTCAAACATCCGACTTACAAACAACTCCTACTTACAAATGGAGGTAGACAATAGGAAGTGAGAGAAAATCTACCCCTAGGAATAGAAATTCTCTCCTGTAAGAGTTAATATGGGAAAAAGGTGTCTCCACTAATGCTTTATCACCAATCCTTGTTTCCCTAATAACCCAACATTTTCAAAATCCAATTGTCATCGGGACAGAAAGTGAGGTGAAATCTTCTGAACAGGGGCACAGACAGGAAAAGAAATGTTACAGGGGTGATAACCCTTCCCTATGTTTTCCAAAAAGCTTAAAAATAGATTTTTGGGCTGGAGCTACACTTAAAAAATGTACCTGTTCCAAATTACAAACATATTCAACTCAACAACAAACCTACAGTCCCTATCTTTTTTGTAACCCGGGGACCACCTGTATACTGCTGTTCAGAGTATATAGGGCCTGGGGACCCCACACCTTTTTTTTTTATTTGGGTGCGGGGTTTCCCTTAATATCCATCACCAGACCCAAAGGGCCTGGTAATGGGCTGTGGGGGGCAACATTACATTACAGCCGCAAGCAGTTTCAAATGACTTTTTTTCCTTTCGAAATTTCATTTTGTGCAGGGACTGTTCTAAACACGGGAAAAATGCGCCACTTTACAGGCATACTATAGACACCCTCCCAGGTACGATATTTAAAGGAATATACACTTTTACTGTTTCACTTTAAGCATTATTAAAATCACTGCTCCCGAAAAAAATGTCAGTTTTTAAAACTTTTTTTTTGCATTGATACATGTCCCCTGGGGCACTTTTTATGACAATAACTTGCATATCAGCCTTTAAAATTAGCACTTTTGATTTTTCACGTTCGAGTCCCATAGACTTTAATGGGGTTCGCGTGTTCGCACAAATTTTTGGTCTGTTCGCATGTTCTGCCGCGAACCGAACCGGGGCGTATTTGGCTCATCCCTAGTAGACAGTAATAAGGTGATAGTTAGGAATAGAGGTATAGGATGAAAGTGAATCCTATCAGTACCCATATGAAATTTTTGTCCTATTTTTCATACAAATAGAGCTATCTTTTGGTGGTATTCAATCACCACTGGGTTTTTTATTTTTTGCGCTATTAATGAAAAAAGACCGAAAATGTTTGTACAAAATTGCATTTGTCTTTGTTTCTGGACAAAATTTATACTGCTACCTATCTTTGGTAAAATTAACCAAAATCAGCATATATTATTTGGTTTTTGTGAAAGTTATAGAGTCTACAAGCTGCGGTGCCAATCACTGAAAATTGATCACACCTGATGTACTGACGGCCTAGCTCATTTCTTGAGACACTAATGCCCGGTACACACAATGAGATTATCAGACGAATGATTGTCCGTTTTTTTTTTTATTGCACGTGTCAGGAAGGGCACACCAATACTCAAGATGGCGGCCACAGAAGTTCCCCCGTACTGCATGTCCCACTGAGAAGGGGTACGCGGGCACACTTGCGTGCACTGATGCACATGCACGCTAATGCAGAAAGGAATGCCAACAAGTGTACGCGTGTGCGCACCCTGTAACAGTTCTTGGCGCTAAACAGACTATTTAAACTGACTCATTCCCCAGGATAAGTGCTGTCTGGTCTACAGCGTTCCCTGTGATTCCTGATTCCCGTTTGCCTGTACCTGTTCCAGTTGACCTACCCGGCTTGTCCCTGGCTATTCCTGCTATCTGCCTGCACCCGACCTCAGCTTGTCTTTGACTACGTTTCTGCCTGCTCCTTCTGCTATCTTGTTGCCAGCCTGTTGCTGAACCTGCCTGCACCTGACTCTGCTCCTGTATCCACGTCTGTTCTGGACTTGTTTACCAGTGTCTCCAGCCAGCCTAATTGCACCTGCCTGAGCTCCAGTCCATGCTGATATCTTTCCTGCTAGCTGCTGTATTCACGTTCCAGCCCATGTCTTCCATGTAGCAGCCTACTCCAGTCTCCAGCCTGACAGTTGTTCCTGGTTCCATCCCGACTCTACCATCAGTTCCGTTCCAGCTCCACTGTTAGCAACTCTGCCAGGCACTCCTGCGACTCTACACTCCCGCACCTCCTGTTTACTCTACCAGGGGCCTCGAGTCAGAGGTGTAAGAGAGGCCTCCCTCTGCATATCAGACTCTACCACCAGGTACGTGACAGTACCAGACAGCCATGTCTGAGTCTGCGCCTCTCCCATGGATGAACTTTGCCTACACCTGGCAGGCCTTACCCAGGCTGTCAAGAACTTACAAGAGGAACCCCCGAACACCCGACTGGAGGAACGTGTCCTGGCTCTATTGAAAATGTTAGATGGTTTCTAGGGACAGATGAACAATTCACATTCCTTAGTAAAGTATAAAGAAAGGAGGTATGAGGGAGAAAATCTCTCTCAGAGAGTAGTGGGATTTTAGTGAAAATTGTTTCGACTGTCAGGCTGAGGCAAGCACGACCACAAGTAGTATAAAAATATTTAAAGATTTATTACAAAAAAAATCATTAAAAATGACAATATAATAGTCTTAGGGGTCAGATAGAAATATGACCAGGAAAAATACTTAATGCTTAATGCAAAATACTTAATGCACATGATACAACAAAGATGCTTTAATGCTATGGGATACAAAGCAAAGGCGTTGCCTTCCCCAGAGATGAAAGAAGGGGGAGGGTAACGAGGAGAAAAGTAACCTCCTCGTCCACCAAGGGCACCCAAATGTCCGTAACAGATGACCATATCCACAGGAAAATCCTCTGCCCCCAGTGGTCACAGAAGTAGTTGCTATATCAAGCCAATGAATCTTTAGCAATTAACAATTACATATAAAAATGTAGGAAATACAAAATAGAGTAGCATACAAAAGGGAAATGAAGATAATGATAAAAAATGAAACCATGGGGCGCATGTGCGGCAGCCTGAGGTGAAGGTAATGTTACCTTAGAGCTCCGCTCCTCTGGAGTTTTCATCGGAGGACTACAGGTCCCAGTGAACCAGCAAGTATCCCAAAACTGCAGAAAATCCTACCTAATACTGTCAGCTTCACTGACAATGGTCTTGAGAGCTCCTAAAACGAAAATTAAAGCAGGAAAAACGAAGGAAATGGCACACAGGCTGGCGGCTGGAATGGCGGCAGCATCCTCTCCCCCACAGCACAGCGGTGAATACACTAAAAAATCTTTACCTCACAGTCAGCACAGCGGTGAATACACTGGAAAATCTTTACCTCACAGTCAGCACAGCGGTGAATACACCGAAAAATCTTTACCTCACAGTCAGCACAGCAGTGAATACACTGGAAAATCTTTACCTCACAGTCAGCACAACGGTGAATACACTGGAAAATCTTTACCTCACAGTCAGAAGACACAGGCTGCTAACGGTGAGTCTGAGTCTGAATATGAATACTGTGAATTACAAGCTGCTACACAGTCTGACATCTTCAAAAAATTTCAATGTATGCTTCAGAAAGCCCTCAAACAGACTTCTGATCATATAACTGACAAACTGACTAAAGAAATTAGAGAACTAGGTCAGAAAACAGCTGAGGGTTGATGAAATTGGTAATTTTACACAGAACTACATGTCTGAGATGAAGGTACTAAAAGAGGAAAACTTTACATTACAAAATCGTTTAGAGGACCAAGAGAACAGAGATCGTCGATCGAATCTGCGAATCAGGGGAATCCCTGAATCTGTTCTAGACCTGCAGGCTAATATCACGGCGCTCTTTCAAGAATTATTACCTGGAACCCCTATTGACAGGTTTGAAATGGATAGAGTGCATAGAGCGTTAGCCCCACGCAAAATAAATGGTCCCCCGAGGGATATTATAGCTAAATTGCACTTTTACAGAACCAAAGAACAGATACTAACAGCTGCCAGAGGGAGAGAATCTCTTAGCTTCCAGGGCAATACCTATCAAATCTTCACAGATTTGTCCCCACTAACGGTTGCAAAAAGACATGCACTTAAACCTCAACTCCAGGTACTCCAGAGAAATTTCCTATCAATGGGGATTTCCTTTTTGTCTCAGATTTACTCATTTGGAAACAAAATATGTTTGTCGCTCTTCAGAGGACTTGAAGTCAGCCCTATTTGATATGGGCCTAGCCGAAGCAATCTTACCAAATGACCAGTCTCATAGGCGCTCAGCTTTTCGTTCTACACAGCAAAACAAAGACCCAAAACACAGCTATTCCACATCTTCCCATCAAAATCTTAACAAGCAAGGTCGATATGAACATTCACCACCAAACAATGAGGATTCAATGGACTGACAATCTAAGCCAGACTAGTTATTTGTCCATATTCATGACTAAAATGAGTTATGGCTACATACTACTGTTATGTTACAAAAATATATATATTTTTTTTTTTTTATATTAACTTTTTTCTGTTTTTTTTTCCTCTCAAGTTTTTGAACTTTATTTTTTCTTTTTTTGTAACAATTTAAGTGAAATTTTTCCATGATAGTAATGGAATAGTTCCTGTGGTCCTCCGATGTTATACATCCCTTAGGAATTTCTTGTTGCCCTTTATTCCACCTAAGGACTCCTACCATTGTTATGGGGGTCTCTATTGGTGGTCCCGGAACCTCTCAGAGAGTTCTAAAAACTCTCCTGAGATGCTCCTACACCCTATTATTTAGCCTTTATATACTGCTAAATTGTCTTCATATTGGGTTTGTTCGATTCTCCTCTCCTTTTTTCTTTTTCTATTCTATTGCTTCTTTCTTTAATCTTTGCTATTCCCTCCTGACTCTCGGGTTGGTGATCCTGGCTCTCGGTGAGTACTCTGCTTGTTATGCTATAATATTCGCATTCGTGTTTTATGGCTCCTATAAATATCTTGTCATTAAATGTACAGGGGTTTAATACTCCACATAAGAGAACCAAGGCTTTACGCTCTTTTGCTATGAAAAAAGCTAATATTATATGTTTGCAGGAAACGCATTTTACTGACAAAGTTTATCCCAAATTTCTTTCATCATCATATCCACAATTCTATACTGCTTCAGCTACGGTTAAACAGCGCGGAACTCTCATTGGTTTTCACCGTTCCACTCCGTTTAACCTTGTATCCAAAATAACAGACCCTGAAGGACGATATGTTCTCCTAACAGGATTTATTTCTGATAATCCTATTACTATTGTGTCTTATTATGCCCCTAACAAACGCCCAACTGCTTTCTTATCCCACCTTTTTCAACTTATAGAAGTACATAAGTTTGGTACTGTTGTTATTTGTGGGGATTCTAATGCTACTATTTTCCCGTTCTTAAATAAATCTCCCCCTGGACCTACCACAAACTCAATAAACCTAACTTTTCAACATTTACTCACCACTCATAGCCTGGTAGATACTTGGCGAGAGATGAACCCTAATAGTAGGCGCTTCACTCATTATTCTTATCCGCATAACTCTTTTTCACGAATAGATCATATACTAATTCCGTCAAGTATGCTACCAGAAATCATATCATCCAAAATCATTCCTTTTCCATGGACAGACCACTGCGCAGTATTCATTACCATTGCTTCCACAATTCCTAGATCACACGATACCACTTGGTGTATAAACGATTCAATTCTGACCCACCCTTCTCATCGTGTTGAGATTGAAAAAGCACTTTCTGATTACCTAAAATCCAATGATACAGACGATGTCTCTGCTATTACATTATGGGAGGCGCACAAGGTAGTCATTAGGGGTAGACTGATACAACAAGCAACTAACCTTAAAAGAGAATGCAAACTGTTGTTTGCAAAACTTGAATCTACCTTTAATGACTGTCATCAAACTTTTCAAACCTCCCCGAATGCTACCAACAGTACCAAACTAGAAAAAGCCCACCTGGATCTAGATCTTTTTCTTACTGATACCGCAGATAAACTTATAAGTAAACGCCAGCATGTTCAATATCGCAGGGCAAATAAACCTGATACACCTATGGCCAGAATTTAAAAAAATTCACAACATATACATACGCCTATCAGATTGAAAGTATCCCAGGAATCTTACACTAGTAACCCAGTGAAAATACTTGAAATTTTTCGCTCTAAGTTATCTAAACTATATTCTTCTGCCTCAAATTTTGATAAAACTAAAGCAGACACACTGTTCTCCAATATCACGCTTCCTAACCTTGATCAACAACAGAAAGATCTTCTTGAATGTCCAATTACAGATACTGAAGTCCTTAACGCAATAAAATCTTTAAAATTACGTAAAAGACCAGGCCCAGATGGATTTTCGGCAACATATTATAGACCATTTGCATCAATCTTAACACCTGTCTTAACTAAAGCCTTCAATTCGATCCTTAAAGGTAACTCATTTAGAACAGAGACTCTCACCTCTATAATAGCAATGATCCCCAAACCACATTCTGGCTCCACCTCCTGGACTAATTATCATCCTATACCCCTCCTAAATCTCGATATAAAATTAATTGCTAAAATTTTGGCCACTAGACTGAATAATATTATTGGCCTACTAATCCATAAATACCAAACAGGCTTTATGCCTAAACGCCAAGCTGGAGATAATATCAGGAGAGCACTCTTACTTATTAATGCGGCTAAAACTAGACGAATCCCAGCTTGCCTTGTATCCTTAGACAAAAGGAAAGCATTTGATTCGGTTACGTGGCCTTATATGGAATATGTCCTTGGTAAATGGGGATTTGGAAACAATTTTTTAACCTGGGTCTCATCCTTATACAATAATCCTAGAGCATATATCAAATATGCAGGCTATAATTCAACAATGATTGATATCAAAAGAGGCACTAGACAAGGATGCCCTCTTTCCCCTCTACTTTTTGCCCTAATAATAGAACCCCTGGCACACCTTATTAGAACCAATCCTGACATTAAAGGTATCGAACTAGGTTGTTATCACCATAAACTATGTCTCTTTGCGGATGACATTCTCATATTTTTGTCTCATCCCCATATATCCACCCCTAATCTACTAAAAACACTAGATAATTTTGCCCAAATATCAGGACTACATGTTAATCCAACAAAATCAAATGCATTAAATATTTCCTTATCTCAATTAGAACTTCAGCAGGCACAAACTTCCTTACCCTTTACTTGGGTTCCAAAGCAGCTTCCATACCTAGGAATAAAACTCACAATCTCTCTTAAAGACCTTTTTGCGGCAAATTACTTACCCCTCCTTAAACAAACTTCCGGCTTCCTGAAACAATGGGCTCTTCTATCATTGTCATGGTTGGGAAGGATTAATGCGGTAAAGATGTCAATCCTGCCGAAATTCTTATATTTATTTAGGGTACTCCCTATTTCTTTACCATCTTACTTTCTTAGACTTACTCAACGTAGAGTTATGTCCTTCATTTGGGGTACCACCAAACCTCGTATACCTAAATCTACGCTTTACCTTAATAAATTGAGTGGTGGTTTGGGATTGCCCAACTTTTCCTCCTATTTCTACACTGCACAGCTAGCACTTATACCCAAGTATCATACTTCTGTAGAAGCTCCCCTATGGGTAGCTTTTGAATCAGTGGAAAGTGACCCTATCTCAGTGGCAAATATGTTTTGGCTCTGTCCTGCTGATAGAATACATCTTTCTAATCCTATCACGAAACAGACCCTAGCAGTATGGGATAAATGTAAATTTGCACATAATCTTCAATCAACACATAATCCCTTGCTTTCATTTCTTAATAATCCAGCCTTTTATCCTGCCTGGAAATTCCCAAAATCATTCTCTGCATGGACCTCTACGAACCTGACTCGTTTATACAATCTTTCCTCGACTAAAGCTATTTATACATTTCCTGTACTATGTGAAACCTTTGGGTTACCTAAAACTGAAATATTTTGATATTTACAAATTAAAAATTTTTCTGAACCACTTCTTAGTACAGACTCAACTTTTAATCAAATGACTCAATTTGAGCGGATTTGTATAAGTGATCCACACATTAGCGGACTTATCTCAATATTATATTTCCAACTTAATATGATATCTAGTAAGTTTCTGCCCTCATACACAACTAAATGGGCACAAGATATGAATCGAGTGTTTAATAAACAAGATTGGTCGAATATATGGTCAGCCACCAAAACTTCCTCTCCAAATTGTTTTGCTGTAGAAACTAATTACAAGGTTCTAGCACGCTAGTACCTTGTACCAGCTAGAATAGCTAAATTTGTCCCCACATATTCACCTAATTGCTTTAGAGGATGTGACACAGCAGGAACACATTTTCACATATGGTGGCAATGCCCCGTAGTTGAAGAATTCTGGAAGAATATATTTCTTATGGCTTCTAAAGCCCTGGAAATCACAATTCCTCCAGATCCTGCAACGGCACTCCTAAACCTTAAACCCACAATACTCACCCATACTCAATTCCAATTGTTTATCCAACTTAGCGCTGCAGCTAAACAAACGATTGCCAAGGCGTGGAAGTCCCACTCTAATTCTTGCTGAAGCTAAACACAGAATGAACAGAGCACATTTATACGCCAAGATGACAGCTATTGAAGAAAATAAAATAAATAAATTTCACAAAATTTGGCAACCATGGGTTAAAAACTACCTCCCTACAGATTTTGACCAATCTCTGTTGTTACCACACTAAGATATATATCATATTATTACTGAAATATATATTATATTTGTATACCTAATGAGAGCTGGATCATCATCCCGGGAAACTCTCTTTTTTTTTTTTCTCTTCTTTCCTTCTTTCCATCTTTATCTCTCCTCCCTCCCCTTTTCTTTTATTATTTCCTAAAATATTCCTATGGATACTTAGTCTAATAACTTGATTTATTTCTCTAATCTTACATCTAGAATCCCAACTAGTGTATAGTAAATATGGTTGTAAAATATCTCTAAAATTACTTTATTTTATTAACTTATTTATTTATCTTTTTTATCATACAACAAAGATCTTCTGATGATTGATATGTATCCATGTATTGTATCATTTTATTTCTTCTTCTGTGAAAACTCAATAAATATATTTAACAAGAAAAAATGAAACCATACTAACAGGCAAAATTAAATAACTAAAAAAAAATAAATAAAGTGAGATAAATAGAAAACAATAAATATAATTATAGACATCCATTGATACAATGATATAATCATATATGGTAAAAATCACTGCAATAATATAGAAGAATCCTAGTTGTCAAAGTCACAGATAGCTATAGAAAAGATTTGAAAGAGAGGGCTGTATTCATACCCGATGGATATAAGGCTTTCTGGTTAAAGATCCACTTAGCCACCTCTTGGAGAATCTTTTTGTCAAAATCCTTACCTCTCTCTGGTTCGGAAATTACCTCCAATGCAAAAAATGAGATAAAGGATGAATCAAAACTATGATTGAGTCCTATGTGTTTACAGATTAGGGTATATAGGAAACCAGCATCTAAATAATACAAATAGTCTTGTATACGTCTGGCAAAGATACGCTTGGTCTTCCTTATATAAAAAGTGCCATAAGCACAAGTAGCTAGGTATACCACCCCTGGTTTTGCAATCAGCATAAGTTTTGGAATAATGATACCCCCCTCTAGGTAGTGGACATCCTGAACCTTCCTTTATCCATGGTGTTCCGCTCTCAAAACACTGACTATGTGTGGTTCTAAACGGACAGCTAAGCACTTGTCAGAGACTCCAGTAAACGGAAGCCCAATGCTTGTTTTGTCTACCGAAGTAATCCAACTTTACTTCTTTATTATTTATTTTTTGTTTTTTTTGAAAAGGTGATGATGTCTCAAGCCCCTTGAGAGAGAAACAGACATGCTACATCCATGTAGAATGACAATCTAAAATGTCAAACCAAAAGTCACTTCCTGTCTGAGAATATTTAATAACTAAAGATAAAACTGCTACAGACTTTGGCCACTAGATGGCAGTCGTAAACTACACATTATATATAAGTAACTATAACTGAATTAGCCTGAAAAGGCAGCACACTCCCTGTCTGATATAATATATTATATTACTACTTATACATATCTACTGTACAGGGAAAAACATACTAATAAGAAAATACGTTCCCGTCTAGAACTGATAACATAAACTAAAACATGAGTCCACAATATCAGTGTCTCTTGGCTATGGTACTTCAAGCTGATAGCCTACATGAAGAAATAGTTTTGTCCATAAACCCATCTTCGGATTGGATAAGCCGCACTAGACCAAACTATCTCCACTGCCAATTGTAATCCACAGGATGAATTTTAACTCATGGCAAGTGTCACGTCTGAAAGCCGTCAGTGACAAGCTCTATGTTATGTATTGTGTCAACAACATAACAGAAATACCTGTTAAAAGGAGAACAATGACATCCGAAACTGGTCTGGCGTACACTTTAACAGTCCCTTGTTTCGTCACTTTGACATCAACCTTTCTGATATTACCATCTTTACTTGGCAACGTATTAGTGACAATTTCCATAGGCCAGTTGTTTCTGCTTTCTTGACTATCTTTCAACAACACAACATCTCCAACTTTAACATTGGGACTGGTCTTATCCCATTTCCTGCGACTTTGTAAGGTAAACAGGTAATCTCTCCTCCATCTCTTCCAAAATGTATCAGCCAGACACTGGACTTGTTTCCATTGCTTTACATGAAGTTCTGTTGTACTAAAGTCTCCACAAGGGGCCAACAAAAAGTCTACCTTTTGGGTCAAGAGCATAGCAGGAGTAAGAACTTTTGGATTATCTGGATCTGTAGATAGTGGTACCAAAGGTCTTGCATTAATGATGGCCATAACTTCTGCCATGAAAGTACTCAAAGTCTCATGAGTCAAACGAGTAGGTTTAGCTTGGAGTAACATTGCATCTAAAATGCGCCTAGCTACACCTATTAACCTTTCCCAAGCACCTCCCATGTGAGATGAGTGTGGAGTGTTAAAGATCCATGTGCATCCTTTGTCTTCAAGATAGTTCTACATCATTTGAACATATATGCAGTTCCTTGCATGCTCCTACAAAATTAGTACCTCTATCCGAGCGAATTAACTTAGCCGGACCACGAACAGAAAACAATCTTCTTAGAGCGTTGATGAAACTGGATGCTGACATGGACTCAATCAATTCTTTATGCACTGTTCTTGTAGAAAGACATGTGAAAAGAACAGCCCAGCATTTGTTGTCAGCGCTACCTCCTCTAGTTCGACGTGTTACAACTGCCCAGGGACCAAACACATCAACACCCACACTAGTGAATGGAGGCTCAGGATTGACTCTATCTTTTGGTAACTCTGCCATCTTTTGGCTTTTGTTGTGGAATCTCATATTAGCCAATGTATTTCATATTGTATATATTGATTTGCATATATTTTATTGATAATTATTATTATTATTTATATTATTATATAGTAGTGGTTTTATCAATATTATTATTCAATAAGTAAAGCAACAATTATTAATCTTTAATAATGTATACTGTGTTTTTCAGATTTAGAAAGTCTTCATTTTTAAGTGTTGAACTTTAAATGACCTCTGCTTTATGACAAGTACTTGTAAACAGGTGTTCTCGAAAATGTATTAAGATAGTCTACTGGATGAAAGTTCATTAGAATAGATTCAAGTTATGTAGAATTGTCTCAGACAGATAAGAAAACAGGTGGTTAAAATAATTAGGTGGAATACAGGAAAGTTATGTACAGAACATTAATTAAGTTTGACAGGGTCAAACAAAGGTCTGCTTGTGCCCTCATTAAAACTGTTAAAATACATGCATATAGTGAAACATATAAAACATCTGGTGGGGTTATTGAAAGTTAATTGTCTCAAAGTTGTAAATCTGCAAATCCTTGAAGCTAGTTAAATCTTATCAAGATAAGGAGAGTTTGATAACACAGCTGGGTGCCAGACTGTCTCTATACAGGTGTTTTTAATTGGACAAAAACAGTTATAAATCACTTTAATGAACATATAGGAATTTTGGGAATAATTAAGTTTATCTGGTTGTAGAACAGGTGTCAGATTTATGGTTGGTTACTTTGACGTAGATCTTAGCGACCAATCATATGTAAGAGATATGTTAAGATAAGACTTGTAAAAGAGTATATAAATGCAAGCTCTGCAATTGTTAGACAGACAAGTCAGATAGGAGCTCATAAGGCTGAACTTTATGTATGCTGCCCTATTGCATGGGTCATAGAGGTCAGAACCAATGGGCACGTATCTGTCCTAACTTGTTCCCTCGGACAAGTCAGATAGGAGCTCATAAGGCTGAACTCTGTGTATGCTGCCCTATTGCACGGGTCATAGAGGTCAGAACCAATGGGCAAGTATCTGTCCTAACTTGTCTCCTCGTACGAGTCAGAGAAGACTTCTTAACTTGTTCCAGAGTGTGGTCTCAGGTGAATTTCCCTCACAAACTTGGTTGAGCTGGAACCCAGAACTCTGTGAGGAGACCAGACCACCGGCCAATTGGCTGGTCCCTATCAGGTGAGAGGTTCCCAAGAATTGGCAGTAAAGACCCATTCTGGTTCAAGGTAAGAACAATTCACAATTGTATCAATTGGGGTAGAGGATAAGAATACCTATATCTAATGTGCTTGCATGGTAAGAAACTGTATAAATTAGATCTGTATCTTGTAATACTTTGAACAAAAACCTGTATGTTATCAGCTGTTAATAAACCTGCATTGCTGAAGTTCTGCCTGGTTCGATACTTTACTATTCTACTTCATTTGGTGGCCCGTACGGGGACAGCATAACCTCAACTCCGATCTTGCCTAACTCCATGCTGGTAGGGCACTGAGCTCAACACAATATTGCGCAATATATCAGGTTAGCAGACACCTATTATTAGTTCTGCATTGTGTTGTGCCGTGTTTTGCTAGCGCTAGGAGGGGCAGGTGGTTGTTGTTGGGGTATCGCTGTCCACCAGGTAGATCTTTGTGATAACAGGTTGGGTTTTCTCAACTGTGGGTGCTTTAAGGTTCATTGTGCAGGTTGAGATACCCTGGGTGGAAACATTTGTAAAATTTTGTATTTTATTTTTTTTTTAATTATTATTTTTTTTTTTTTTTTTTTTTTTTTTTATTTTATATTTTATTCATTTATTTTATTATTTTGAAGGGGGACCCCTGTAGAGGATTAAGTTACTTTCTATATAAACCTATATTTAACATGCATGTTGGTTCCCTGGACTGCAAAAATTAGTCAGGAAGAGGTTTTGGGGATTTAGGACCCTTGGAGAACCTATGTTAACATGCATGTTGGTTCCCTGGACTGCAAAAATTAGTCAGGAAGAGGTTTTGGGGATTTAGGACCCCTGAAGAACCTATGTTAACATGCATGTTGGTTCCCTGGACTGCGAATTTAAGTCTGGATGAGGTTTTGGGGACTTAAAGACCCCTGGAGAACTTGCGTAACATGCATGTTGTTTATCTTGACTGCAAAATTTTGTCTGGATGAGGTTTTGGGGACTTAAAGACCCCTGGAGAACCTATGTTTACATGCATGTTGGTTGCCTAGACCATAAAATTCAGTCCTGAAAAGGTTCAGGATAATTAAAACCCCTGCAAGATCTATTTTATTATTATTTATTTATTTTTATTTTTTTATTATTTTCTTTTATTTTTTTTATTTTATTTTATTCATTTATTATTAATATATATATTTTTTTTATATATATATATTCTTGGAGGTAAGTAATGTCAGACCTTTCTTGGTGGGAAAAGGCTCAGCATATTGTAAAGGGTGTAATTGTTCCATACACTAGAGAAGACGCCTGTGCAGAATTGTGGTTTTCTAGGACAGTGATCCTTGGGTTGGAAATAGTGTGTCAAATCCTTCCTCATAGAATTAAGGACATCCTGGCCAGGATTGAATACGGATATCCAAGAGATTATCTGTTAACTGCATTAAATCTTGAATCATCCTTGTTAGATAATATATTTCCATTAAAAATCAACTTACTTGAAAAGCAGCCTGAAGGGAGACGGTTACCTAATCTATGGGCAACAATAGACGCTGTGAGGGAGGAAGTCATTAATGTTCATACTCTAATGTTTGAGGGAATTGCACAAAAATATAGTACCATTACACGCCTAATTGTTAAGATTGACTTTGATGATGCAATGATTTTTGCTTTACAGGTAGATCTTGAGGACGGTCTTGTTTCTAACTAATAATCACATGAAAATGTTTGTATTTGTATATATATCATGTTTGATTGTAATGCATTTATATATGTACTAACTGGGCTGAGATCAGGTTGAGACATTCCTGATCACCGTGGCAAGCAGGGCTTGGCGGGATACTTGTCTTATAGTAGCGTTTCTGTAAAGAGACGTGGGGCCTTTCCCCACGGTGCCGTTGGGCTTCACTCTGAGCACTGCTGCTTACTAACAATTTTGTGAATACTAATCATTTTGTATATATAGAGTCAGGATTGTTGTTTGTAAGTATGGATACTCCATTAGATAAAGTTATTAAGCAAGACCCAGATAGAAAACAGGATATAATCAAATATGATGAGAAGTGGCAGGAGCAGACTAAGGGGTTAACCCTAGCCTGGCCAATAGGGGGAACTTTTAATTCAAATACACTTAGTGGGCTCCACACATGGATAGAAACTGTAAAAAAGGGCAAACACAGAAAACATCATTCAGGGATACTTAACCTCTGGCACACTGTAGCCCATCAGGCAGCACAGGATGTGCGAGTATGCAGCCTAACAGACAAGGGTATGGCAAATGCTTGTAATCCTCCCCCTTATGAGACCCCCAAGGGATTATACCCTGAAATAGAGGTGCCCACTGTGGCTTTAGGATACAAAGCTCCGCAAGTTTTAGCGTCTTCCCACCAGCCCTTGCAAGGACCCTCAGCCCCTATAGCAAATCAGCCTCAACCAATAGTTTGTAGTACCCCTAAATCCTCTTCTATAAATAGAGTTACTTTTGATTCTACATTGACAGAGGGTACTAGAGACAATGGAGGTAATGGGGAAGATAGTGATGTTTGGGTAGATGCTTCAGCCCTGATAAAACTACGGGATGTCAAGGCTGATTTGCACGGAGTCATCCAACGACTTATTGGCATTCATCTGGGTGACAAGGAAGGAGGGGGAGAGATAAGTGAAATTGAGGACAGTAAAGTGAAACAGCCGAAGAGTAGCACAATTAAAGGAGAATCAAGGGGACAGGGAGTAGTGAGTTATAAGGAATATGGAGAAACAAAGGTGACAATAGATGAGACAGGATATCCAGACACCAATACCATGTGCCCTGTTTTTGCAACTCCAAAAAACAATGAAATAAGAAATTTTCAGAATTCAGGGAATAGTCAACTAAAGATGACCCCAAATGAAAAGATGGCAGTAAAGTATGGTTGGTACTATGTAAATCCCTTCAGTGCCAATCTAAGTAGTTGGACTGAAAAAGTTGTAGCTGATCCATGGCCAAAAGAGGGATCATTTCTCACATTTTACATGAATTTAGCAAGAGAAATGATCAGGGGAAAAGGAGGTGACCCAAATTGGGATTATAAATACATGGGTGATTGTTTGATAAAATGGGAATCTATTGAGGAAAAGACAGTCTTACAACAGCCATTACTCTGGGCTCCAGGAGGACTAGGTGGGGTAAACTTGAGGTATGTGCCCTGGTCCCATATGGATCAGGAAAATCTCATAAAAGCGCTGCCCTCATTGACTGGAGGTGCAAGTGAATGGATTAGAAAGCTGGAGGAAATAACAACTGGGCAATCCATAACAATAGATAAAAGCATTATTGGGAAGGTCAATTGGAGCAAAGACCAATGAAGTTTTTGTAGGAGCAGGACTGCCTGAAATTACCCTACAGGTAGATGTACACGATGGGGTACATTTAAATCCTTACAGACAGTTAATTTGGGATTCTATGCGTAGGATTTACCCCGATAGAAGGGATATAGCCAATCTTACTGCAATTCACATGAAAAAAGGGCAAGACCCATTAGACTACATTACTGAAATGCAGAAAAAATGGAGAGCGGAAGTAGGACAAGACTGGAATGAGACAGGGGGATCCCATGCTCTATTTTATTATACAATGAAAAAGGGATTACCTGCAGACATACAGAAAAAACTGGATGAGGTGGTAGGAATGGAACAGAAACCTTGGATGGAAATCCAAGCACATATTATACATTACTTTAGACAACTGGAAAGGAGTGAAAGAGATAGGAAGGAACAGAAAACTCTTAATGAGGCAAAACTGGTGCACCAGCAAGTATACCAGGGAAAACCGCATGTAGTAGAGGCTGCTGTTGTTACAAATGTAAGAGATCATCATGACAGCCAAAGATATGTGCCATATAGGATCCCTTGGAGAGACCAGAGAAATACACCTGATAGGATGTCTACTAAAAGAACAGGTCAGTGTTGGAACTGTGGGAACTTGGGACATACTGCTAGGATGTGTAGGGCCCCCAGGAGGGGTCCCTACCCCGATGTAGTTGGAGAATACAGACCCCACAGACAAGACCCATACCCTAAACAAGATTGAGGGTGCCCAAGAGAAACCTATATGTTGCCAGTAAAGACCATAACCAATGCCCCCAAAGAAGAGCCCATAGTGCATGTCAATGTGGGGGGAAATACCATCCAGTTTCTGGTTGATACTGGGGCAACTTTTTCATGCATAGGTAAGGATGGTCAGTCTTTGCCTCTGTCAGGAAAACATATTACTACCCAAGGTTTTTCTGGGTTAATTCAGAATGTACCCCTTACCAAACCAATTGACATCACTGTGGGCTCATTAACAGTTACTGAACCTCTGTTGTATTCACCTACTTCTCCCGTTAACTTGCTAGGAAGGGATTTGCTGTCCAAATTTAACTTTACCATTTCATGCACCCCTGGAGGTCTTATATGTGAAACCCCTGGCATTGACCCAAGTGCACTAAAAGCGTATTTACAGAATTATGTAGGTGCACAAAGGTACACACTAATTGATAACGATTTGATTTATCAGATTGTTGATATGTGGACCGAATCTAATGACTGGGTGGAGTTATTTTTTAAAACTGAGGGACATCCCCCACATAATGTTATATTCCAACCCGTGGACGAACTAGTATCTGGTCTTGACCCTAATGACCATGCTGTATTTACAGTAACTGCTATATATTTGACCCTGCAGGACTGTAGGGCTGTAGCAGAAGATTGTATAGGAAATGAATGGGAAGCTATAGTGTGGCTTTTTGGAGACAATAAGATTTCTACTAGGAGAGCACTGAGCTTATTATTAGATACCAGTAAACACCAAACACATCCCCATACCTTACTTGTTAGTGCAAATAGGAACATATCTGTTGTTAGTATCAAGTTAAGGTTCCCCATTACTGTACAGTTATTTTCACACAATGTCATGCCTCAGACTGTATTGAATGACATACCTGAGGATATTGCCTCAAAAATACCTGACTCATTATGGACAAAAGACAAGGATGATGTGGGTCTTCTGACTTCAGTAGGCCCAGTTAGAATACAGCTAAAGCCTAATTGTCAGCTGCCTAGGATTAGGCAGTACCCAATGTCCGCAGAAGCTTATCATGGAATAGGATATACAATTCGAAGGCTAGAAAAACAGGGAGTAATTTATAAGACATCTAGTCCCTGCAACACCCCAATACTCCCAATTAAAAAGGGTAAAACGGGGGAATGGCGTATGGTCCAAGATCTTAGACCCATTAATCAGATTGTACAAGCTGAATTCCCTGTCGTACCTAATCCAGCTACGATTCTGTCCAATATTCCACCTACTGCAACACATTTTACTGTAATTGATCTAAGTGCAGCATTTTTCAGTATACCGTTGCATGAAGAATCGCAATATTTATTTGCTTTTTCTTATGGAAAATCGCAGTATACCTATAGTAGATTACCCCAGGGATATTGCGAAAGCCCGAGTGTGTTCAATAGAATCATAGCGCAAGATTTGGCTAATTTACCTCTTAAAAGCACTCTCATTCAGTATGTAGATGATTTGCTTTTATGTTCAGATTCAGAGCAAGATTGTCAAGAAGACACACTGCTCTTGCTTAAAACTCTAGCAAGTAATGGCCATAAAGTTAATAGATCAAAGTTGCAGTATTGTCAAAAACAAGTCACATACCTTGGACAGACTATTGGTCACAATCTTAAGTCCATTACAGAAGACAGGGTGCTTGTAATCATGAATTACCCTCAGCCACAAACAGTTAGGCAGCTCCAAAAGTTTTTGGGGATGACAAATTATTGTAGATCATGGATCTGTGACTATGCACTTCTTACTAAGCCCTTGATTAACTTAATGAAAAATAAAAAGCAAAATGAATGTATTGAGTGGACTGGCCCTACCACTGGGATGTTTTGCTCTCTCAAGGCAGCCATTATGCAGGCTCCTGCATTGGGTATTCCAGATTATACTAAAATGTTTTATCTCTTTTCACAGGCCTCAAATGGATACATGTCCGCTGTTCTTGCTCAAAAAACCTCTATGGGCCATAAGCCCTTAGGTTATTACAGTGCAAAACAGGATTATGTTGTGGGTGGCTTATTTCCATGTGAACAGGCCCTTGCTGCTGCTGCCTTTGCTGTTGAAAAGTCCTCTTCCATCACTTTGGGGCATCCTGTTACTCTGTATGCTGAACATTCCTTGTATGCAGTGTTTGAAAAAGCTAAATCTTGTCTCACTCCTCAAAGACGTTCTGGATATGAAGTTATCCTATCCAACGCCAATTTGGTGGTGAGGTGTTCTGTTGTTAACCCTGCCACTTTTCTAGCCCAGGAGTTTGATGACAGAGCACCTCATGATTGCGCTGTATACTCCCCTACTCACCAAGATAATTTGAATATCTCTGAAGATCCTTTGTCTGCCGGCATTATTGTCTTTGTAGATGGTTCTTCTAGTATTGATCAAAGCACAGGGTTACGGCATACAGGTGCAGCAGTAGTGGCACTTCAACATGATTCTTTTGTTGTTGTTTCTCAATGGGCACTACCTTACAACTTTTCTGCTCAGGCTGCTGAATTAATTGCTGTTATTGTTGCTCTATCTGAATTTCAAAATTCACCTCTAACTATCTATTCTGACTCTGCCTATGTTTGCTCTACTATTCATGTTAACGCTTCTGTCTGGGAGCGCAGGGGGTTTGTTAAAAGTGATGGTTCCCCTGTACAACATAAACACTTGCTTCAGCAACTTCTTACTGCAGTTACATTACCCTCCCAACTTGCAGTTGTTAAGTGCGCGGCACATACAGGGGGAAATGATGTTATTAGCCAAGGGAATCACATGGCTGATGTAGCAGCCAAGGAGGCAGCTTATATGGTGACACCGTACCCAGCATACATTATGAACATGTCACCTAAATCAGTAGAATCTACATCAGAATCTTCAAAAGCTGAAAATGTTCTAAGTCTTTTAGAATGTCAGACAAATGCACCAGTGGCTGAAAAAGAGTTATGGAAATCTAGGGGTTGTATACTTTGCCCTGCCACAGGATTGTGGAGACAAGCGGGGTCAGGAAAAGTGGTGCTTCCTCAAGTATTACTTTCTGTAATGCTGACAGAATTACACTTACCAACTCATGAGTCAAAAAATTCACTTATGGCACAGCTCAGCACAGAATGGTATGTCCCTAATTTAGCAGAGCAAGTCACTTACTTTTTACACAACTGTGCCATCTGCCAAACATATACACCAAGTCCCACGCAAAAGGTGGTTATGTCTACCATTCCAAGACCTCAAGGTCCCTTTATACATCTTCACATGGACTTTATTGATATGACGGAACGATGCCAAAGATATAGGTACATTTTAGTGATAGTCTGCCCCTTTTCAAAATGGATAGAGGCCTTTCCATGTGTACATGCAGACGCAAAAACAACAGCTAAATGTCTAATCCGAGAGGTGTTTCCCAGGTTTGGGATTTGCATAGCTCTCAGATCAGACAATGGAAGTCATTTCTCTAATGAAATTATTGCTCATATCTGTACTATGCTTGGCATAAGACAGAACCTGGTGAGTGTTTATCATCCACAATCAAATGGATTGGTTGAAAGGATGAATGGACTGTTGAAAACAAAATTAGCTAAAATCTGCAGGACCACAGGAAAGACTTGGGTAGACTGTCTACCACTGGCATTGTTTAGTCTTAGAAATACAAGAGCTAGAGAACATCATTTAACACCACATGAAATTGTGACAGGCAGAATTATGCCCACTCCTCTGCTGTTAAAAAGGCAGAATACAGATGCAGAGACCCAGTGTAGCATCCTGGGAGATGAAATGTCAGTATATTTAAAAGAGTTAACCAAAGCTGTGCAGTTTCTTTCCAAACAGATTCCAGTTTCAGAAACAATATCTCATCCAGGAGGAGGCAATCCAAAAGAAATATCAGTGATTCCTGGAGACTACGTGTATATTAAAGTGCATAAGAAAAAGTGGAAAGATCCAAAATTTGAGGGTCCATTTGAAGTAATTTTTTCAACTCCAACAGCAGTTAAAGTCCAGGGGAGATCAGTATGGTATCATTTGAGCCAATGCAAGTTGAAACAAAAAGACTGACTGTTCCAAGGGAAAAAGATTTTTTTTGACTGTATCTATACTAAGAAACCCTCAACACCTTCGCATGTTAATCTCTGTGTCAGGAATTGTATTTGCTGTACCTGCTCTTATATGTAATATTTTATGGAACACATTAAGCAGCTGAGAAACAAATTGAAAAATTGTTGTAATCAGGTTAATGCTTCATTTACTTGTAGTTAAAAGAAAAGTGCAAGTGGAATACATACAAGAGACTGTTGCAGACAAAGACATTGGAAGTATTTCAGTAATGGACAATGCTAATTAATTATATGTGATACTTTGTATGTAGAGACTTACTGTTGTCTTGTTTGTTATATATGTTATAAGTATTATTATTGTGAACACCTTAAAGTGGAACTTTGGTCAGAAACTTAATTCCTGCTGGATCACTTGAGGCTGACCCCTTTTGCAGGTGTAGCTATGAAACACAGTAAAAAAAAAAAAAAAAAAAAAAAAGTGCCTATACTGTTTAAAATCCACTGTTCCACCCTGCTCTACACAGGCTCAGTTGTGCTCTATTTTTTTGCAATGAATAAAATCTAGAGGCCAGTTTGCTGACAGCCTGAAATTCTACTGCTGCTCAAAGGTTCTGGGCTTCAGTAAAATGGTAGCATTATAATTAATGTGGAATGTATTTTTCTTGCTAATGAACCTTATTTTATCACATTTTTGTGAGTAGAGTTCCACTTTGAGTAAATGTTCAATCATTATAAACAAATAGTTTTATCATTTAAAAAAAAAAAAAAAAAAAAAAGTGGGGAGGTGTTATGTAATGAGTATGACATTTTCGCTAAAGACTGTATGATATTGATGCTTTATAAGATACGTTATGATATTTATCTTGATATTGTTTTATAATTTATGTTTTAAGACATAGGAGAGGTAGGCTACTGACTTAGACAGTATAGCAGTGACTGACAGAAGAGACCCATGATGACTGTTATTGTACAATATTCTGCAGTATAGTTTGCGCAGGGATGGACAAAAACTGAAATGGTTTTGGGTTTAGCAAACTTTGTGGGAAGACTACAAAATTAAAACTAATGAAATATCTGGACTGACTATATTGACAGTATGACATAGTGACTGATAGGTGGAGTCAAGGTTAAGAAATGATAAGAATTTTACAATTATTGTATGGGAAATAGTATAGGTTGGGAAATGTGAAAGAATAGTCTATATAAAATACTTTGTAGTGAAATTATGTACTTCAAGGGATTTATACTAACAATTATTATTAATATTGTAAGAGTATTGTATTATGATAAAACTATATAGAGTTATGTATATTATTTTAGCGGATGTTGTAGAAGTAAAAGGAAGCCACTAAATTAAGTTATTAGATAAGATGAGAGTGGAGGAGCCATTGCTTTGTAGGTTGCCCTGAAATGTTTGCCAGAGACCTATTGTATCCTGACACTGACTTTATTTTTATTTTTATTTTTTATAACTATATTTTTGAAGTGTATTTTATATCCAGACAAATATTCGGTGATCGCAGAAGACATGATGTAACTTGTTACAAATGTTCATTGCTACAAAGGAAGGATTTCATGCATAAAAGGAGGAACTGGAAAATCTGAGACTTGTATCTTTGCAGAACAGGTATGCACTGAACTTGTGTCTTACAGCATCCAAAGCAGCTTGTGCTATGATACTGGACCAGCAAATGATGATGAAGAAGGAGATCTCTCCAAAAAAAACATCAAGCACTTGGTTAAGCTGAAAAGACCTATGCAGGAAAAGGCAGAGCCTTATGGGACTGAGTCTGCTGAATGCTCCTTGGAACCACATACTTGGCTTTCATTCACTAGCTAAACGGATTGCTCCTCTTCCCTGTTATCCTTGATGTGATGTTGCTGAGTAACTGTTGCCTGTTGCAAGAAGTTTGTAGCAAGAATGATCACAATGCCACTGAGACTGACAACTATGTTTTCTGTGCCACATATGGAGAAGTACTTTGCAGCTACAGAAGAAGATGCAGTGTGTTTTTGATTGGACTGATTTATTTATTTTTTGGACTGATTTATTTTTTATATTTTTTGGACAATTTATGTGATCAGTGTTGGGTGCATGGGGTCTCTGAGGAGCATGGTGGGTGATCTGTACTGTAATTGCTGTGAGGCTTATGCCTCAACAGGGGGGAAATGTTGTGGAATCTCATATTAGCCAATGTATTTCATATTGTATATATTGATTTGCATATATTTTATTGATAATTATTATTATTATTATTATTTATATTATTATATAGTAGTGGTTTTATCAATATTATTATTCAATAAGTAAAGCAGCAATTATTAATCTTTAATAATGTATACTGTGTTTTCCAGATTTAGAAAGTCTTCATTTTTAAGTGTTGAACTTTAAATGACCTCTGCTTTATGACAAGTACTTGTAAACAGGTGTTCTCGAAAATGTATTAAGATAGTCTACTGGATGAAAGTTCATTAGAATAGATTCAAGTTATGTAGAATTGTCTCAGACAGATAAGAAAACAGGTGGTTAAAATAATTAGGTGGAATACAGGAAAGTTATGTACAGAACATTAATTAAGTTTGACAGGGTCAAACAAAGGTCTGCTTGTGCCCTCATTAAAACTGTTAAAATACATGCATATAGTGAAACATATAAAACATCTGGTGGGGTTATTGAAAGTTAATTGTCTCAAAGTTGTAAATCTGCAAATCCTTGAAGCTAGTTAAATCTTATCAAGATAAGGAGAGTTTGATAACACAGCTGGGTGCCAGACTGTCTCTATACAGGTGTTTTTAATTGGACAAAAACAGTTATAAATCACTTTAATGAACATATAGGAATTTTGGGAATAATTAAGTTTATCTGGTTGTAGAACAGGTGTCAGATTTATGGTTGGTTACTTTGACGTAGATCTTAGCGACCAATCATATGTAAGAGATATGTTAAGATAAGACTTGTAAAAGAGTATATAAATGCAAGCTCTGCAATTGTTAGACAGATAAGTCAGATAGGAGCTCATAAGGCTGAACTCTATGTATGCTGCCCTATTGCACGGGTCATAGAGGTCAGAACCAATGGGCAAGTATCTGTCCTAACTTGTCCCCTCGGACAAGTCAGATAGGAGCTCATAAGGCTGAACTCTGTGTATGCTGCCCTATTGCACGGGTCATAGAGGTCAGAACCAATGGGCAAGTATCTGTCCTAACTTGTCTCCTCGTACAAGTCAGAGAAGACTTCTTAACTTGTTCCAGAGTGTGGTCTCAGGTGAATTTCCCTCACAAACTTGGTTGAGCTGGAACCCAGAACTCTGTGAGGAGACCAGACCACCGGCCAATTGGCTGGTCCCTATCAGGTGAGAGGTTCCCAAGAATTGGCAGTAAAGACCCATTCTGGTTCAAGGTAAGAACAATTCACAATTGTATCAATTGGGGTAGAGGATAAGAATACCTATATCTAATGTGCTTGCATGGTAAGAAACTGTATAAATTAGATCTGTATCTTGTAATACTTTGAACAAAAACCTGTATGTTATCAGCTGTTAATAAACCTGCATTGCTGAAGTTCTGCCTGGTTCGATACTTTACTATTCTACTTCATTTTACAATCTCCCTCTGAGCTTACGGCACATGACACATTTGTGAATGATTGCAGACACTAGACGTTTTTCACCAAGAATCCAGAAACCTGCAGCTTGGATTGCACCTTCTGTTATGTGGCGCCCTTGGTGAACTATTTGATTGTGATAATGTCTTACAATCAAAGTAGCAATGTGGTGATCATGAGGAATGACAGGCTGCTTCTCCTCATCTGACAGCGTGGCAAAGGATAAACGGCCACCTACTCTCAATAGTCCATCTTGATCTATAAAGGGACTGAGTTTTGTAGTCTTGCTATGACCCTGCTTAGTCTCTTCCAGTTGGGAAATCTTTCAAAACAATGTAACTGCAGTCTAGTGTCAACAGCTTAAGTACTGAAGCTTACTACTTCTGACCTAATTTCAGGATCAGCTTTGGGTTCCACTAAAGAGTAAACATTGGTGTTATCAGAATTATCTACAACTGTCTGATACAGAAAATGTGGGCCTGAGAACCATATAGAGTTCTGAAGGCAAGCCATCTGTGTAGGCCTGGTAGCATAATCTGCAGGATTTTGTTCTGAGGGCACATAGAACCATTGCTCTGGACAGGTTGCTTGTCTGATCCTATTCACCCAATTGGAAACATATAAGAAGAATCTCTTGGTAGTGTTACAGATATAGCCTAATGCCCCGTACACACGGTCGGACTTTGTTCGGACATTCCGACAACAAAATCCTAGGATTTTTTCCGACGGATGTTGGCTCAAACTTGTCTTGCATACACACGGTCACACAAAGTTGTCGGAAAATCCGATCGTTCTGAACGCGGTGACGTAAAACACGTACGTCGGGACTTTAAACGGGGCAGTGGCCAATAGCTTTCATCTCTTTATTTATTCTGAGCATGCCTGGCACTTTGTCCGTCGGATTTGTGTACACACGATCGGAAATTCCGACAACGGATTTTGTTGTCGGAAAATTTTATCTCCTACTCTCCAACTTTGTGTGTCGGAAAATCCGATGGAAAATGTCCGATGGAGCCCACACACGGTCGGAATTTCCGACAACACGCTCCGATCGGACATTTTCCATCGGAAAATCCGACCGTGTGTACGGAGCATTAGACTGTTTTACTGTCTGTAAAGAATTTCACAGCATCTAGGCTTAGGTCCATCTCGTCTCTCACTAGCTCATACAGTTCCACCGTTAGTACAGCTGCACATAACTCTAGGCGTGGAATTGTATGTTCCGGCCTAGGACTCAGTTTGGATTTTCCCATAACAAATCCAACATGACAGACATTTCCTGCATTGCTTACCTTTAAGTAAGCAACTGCACCTATTGCTGTAACAGATGCATCTGAAAAAATGTACAGTTCTCTTTTGCAGGCTTGTGACAATGAAACAGGAACATAACATCTAGGTCTTTGTAAACATTGTAAGGCTTGTAAAGACTCTGTCCATTGGACCCACTCATGGAGTCTCTCTTGTGGAAGTAAGGCATCCCACTCACTTTCTCCACTTGACAGTTCACGAACTAAGGCCTTACCTTTTATGGTGACAGGTGCTACAAACCCGAGAGGATCGTAGAGACTGTTCACAGTGGATAGAATTCTTCTTCTCGTGAATGGCTTTTCTACTGAAGAAACCTGAAAAACAAAACAGTCTTTCTCTATATCCCAGCTTAGGCCTAAACTCTTCTGTAAAGGAAGGGTGTCTGTTCCCAGGCAAAGGTCTTTGAGATTCTTAGCTCTGTCTTCTGTGGTGAAAGCTTCCATGACTTGTTTGCTGTTAGAGGCTATCTTATGTAGTCGCAGATTAGACTCTGCCAGCATTTGTTTTGCTTTGTTAAGAATGTTGATTGCCCCTTCAGGTGTGCTAGCTGAAGCAAGTCCATTGTCTACATAGAAATGTCTCATCACAAGGTGTTTGGCATCTTGACCATAATGTTCTGCACCTTTCTGGGCAGCTTTGCGCATGCAGTATATGGCAACAGCAGGAGAAGGGCTATTACCAAAAACATGCACCCTCATTCTATACTCTCTCACCTCTTTATCTGTGTTGTTATCCTTGTACCACAGGAAACGCAGGTAATCACGATTTTCCTCTCTCACTAGAAAACAATAAAACATCTGTTGCACATCCCCTGTGAAGGCAATAGGCTCTTTCCTGAAGTGTAAGAGGACACCCAGAAGTGTGTTGTTTAGATCCGGGCTACTTAGCAAAACATCATTTAATGAAACACCTTCATGTTGTGCACTGGAATCAAACACAACTCTTATGCCGCGTACACACGGTCGGACTTTTCGTCTACAAAACGGACTAAAGCTGGCTGGTAATCCGATCGTGTGTGGGCTTCTCCGGACTTTCAACGGACTTTTTTAGCCTAAAATCCGACGGACTTTAGATTTGAAGCATGCTTCAAATCTTTACGTCGTAAGTACGACGGACCCCGAAGTCCGCTCGTCTGTATGCTAGTCCGACGGACAAAAAAACGACGCATGCTCATAAGCAAAAACTAAACGGAAGCACTCGGTCTAGTAAAACTAGTGTTCGTATTGTAGGTAGCACATTCATCACGCTGCAAAATCTGTGATCGTTCAATGCAGCGCATTTTATTTCTTCTTTACGAAGGCTCTAAAGAACGAAGGTGTTTTGCTGTTCATAATCAGAGTTCTCCCAAACTGATTTCTGGATTCTTTTTCTCTTTGATCTCATGAATGATATAGTATGCCTTTTTAAAACAATGTTTCCATACTAATAATACTTTTTCCCCCTTTTTTTTTTTTTTTTTTTTTTTTTTTTAGGTTTGTAAAGTTAACACAAAGAACCCATTATTATTTTTTTTTTTTATAGTGTTTATTTTTTAGTTTTTAGATAAAGTTAACCCAAAGCACCGTTTTTGGTTACGTAATTTTTTTGATTTTCAAGACTCACCACTTGAACATTATTAACATTAGTAATGTATTTTTGGTGTGTTTTTTTTCAAACTCAATGAGATTGTTGTCCCTTGTTAATTAACATTGTGTGTAAAATCAATGATTTCAAAGAAAACACATAAAGTCTTTTGCTAAACTCAAAAAATATCCATTTATTCATGGTCAAAATAAAATAAAGAGGAAGTCAACGCTGGAAAAAGTCGGTGTACCAGAAAATTGGGATCTTGAGGAGTCCATATAAGAGGGAGCACAATCTGGTCCAAGAATCCCAGAGATCAACAGCACCAGCAGATGATCTAGATGTCCCCAGACTGTGGTCCTACAACAGCCTGCGTCTTCTGTCAGACCAGACTGAACCCAGGTCATCATTTTCTTCTCTTCCCTGCAGCCTTTCCTCCACGCTGCCCTGCAGCCTTCCCTGTAGCCTTCTTTTGAGGCTGTGGCTCTGGTGTTTCAGTTGTGGCAGGAGGAGGAGGAGGAGGAGGAGGAGGAGGAGGAGGGGGGGCTGCCTCATGTAGTTGGGTGTTTTGTGTTAGCGTGCCCTGCAGCCCCTTATGGATTGTTTCCCCAAATAGGCGCTCACAAATGAGGCGCTGCTCCCTATTCATCTGAAGAAGCCTGCTGGCTAAGTAGCAGCCATAGGATTCTTCCGCTTCGGGGGGGCTCCTTAAAAAACGGGTGGCCTCTTGCATGAGGCGCAGGGATGCGTCCTGTGTGACCATCCCCTTCCTGGCCCTTTTTTTGGGAAGGTGGAGGGGAGGCACTTGGGATTCGGTCAGGCTCCTACTGGGCCCAGCCACCTCACTTGGCCCAGCCACCTCACTTGGCCCAGCCACCTCACTGGGAGCAGCCACCTCACTGGGAGCAGCCACCTCCTGCCTGACACTGGGCCCAGCCTCCTCCAGGATGATGGTGAATCCGGCCTCCTCCAGGCTGTCCATGGGCCCGGTCTCCTCCTGCCTGCCACTTTCCCACATTCCTCCTGGATGGACTCATCCTGTGTATAAAAAAAGGACAATAGTTTGAGTATATTTTTTGGGGTTCATCAATGACACACAGTTTGCTTCTCATGAATAGCAAATTCAATGTGAATACTTCTCTTTAATAAAAGAGTCTAATCAGACACCCTAATTATTTCAAGCAGGTGCCAAACATATTTAGCCACTACTGTCAATTGATATGTATACCCAATTTTGAGTGCCAAATTATTTTAGACAATTATAACATCCAGTTAACATCATTAATATTAGTACAGTAAATATTTGTTAAAATAATTTACCTGACTCCAGATGGTCATATCTGGTTCATCCAGGATGGAAGACCCAGCTTGCTCCTCATCAGCCTCTGCTGGGGTGGAGGGAAGGGTGGAGGGAAGGGTTGAAAGTGATGGCCTGGCTTCATTCTGGTCATCCAGAAAACGTAGTTGATTATAGTACCACAGCCTGGGTACAT